>NC_140216.1:15791124-16105922 GCF_951802725.1 Rutilus rutilus
AGCTTCTTCACCTGATTCACCATCAAGTGACAGTGACACTAATGTTTGATTGCGTTCAGTACTTGCTCTGCTATAAATCGCTGAACCATTTCAAGTTTTGCTGATAGTTTATTCTTTTGTTTTCCTGCCTGCGGTAACTTCGAGTGAAACGTCACTTCATTGTGTATCAGACATTGCCACCTTGTTGAATAAAGAGTGAATTGCACTTATTCAGTCATCAAAGATTCAATTATTGTTGTGCTGAAAAAATATACTTACTCTGTTACACATCTGGGTTGTTAGTGACCCGATACAATTTTGACAAAAATTTATGGAAAACAGATATTCTTTTATCTTTTTATTTTTTTTATTTTTTTGCTATATTGTTTAGAATGAATTGATTGAGGAATGCTAAGAAGTTTGATGTATAACTTTAAAAAATGAATTAGGAGGAGGATAGTGAATGATGTCCCGGGTATGTGTTTAAGGATTAATGAAAAATGTCAGGTTGCACATTTTCACATTGTGTCTTTGTTACACATTAATTAGTTATACAATTAAGTACTGAGTAGTATTAATTAACAACATGTACTTATTTTACAGTGACAGACTGTGGTTTGGAGTAAGTTGCCTGTAATTATGAATCATTTACTGTCATTAATTAGTAGCCTACATGTAACATGTATAACAAAAACTAAAGTTGCCAAATGTCATTACTCAACCTTTTACCCCGTCTCTTTCTTACAATCGATTGCAAGCTCGCATTCAGATCTGCCGCCGTCTAATAAACAATCGATAGATAGATCCACCATGAATATTTTTCTTTTTCATTAATGTTTCACTTGGGTGTACACATCACAATATGGAAGAAAATATCTGCCATTACTTCTGTTACATTGTGACTTTAAACCATCCTTCCCAATAAACAAAAATGGCTTGTTTTGTCCAACCGAGGGATGAGTTGAAAATTATTTTCTGAGGTGGTCTAAAATAGAAATAGAAATAACTCGAATAAAACATACATGTGACCTTTCTGTAGGACAGCATTCACTTCAAAAATCATCCCGAGCCGAGAGATCTTTGACTGGCTGACAAAAGTTTCTGGCTCCTCTTGACCCCTCCTCAAACGGACACAATGTGGCTCATTCATTGTCTGTACGATACGCCTGTCCCTCCTTAAGCCTGGAGGAGGGGTGTGGGGGATGGGGCTGTCAGTTGAATTAAAATACCACGTAATAATAATAATAATATAAATAATGACATTGATAAAAGGGCTAATCTACACAAAACAAAACAGCGTGTTCCTCCCTGATTGTGTGGGTTGTTGCGGTATTCAATTAGGCCATTTTCACTGGCATATTAATCATCTTTTCAACAAACAAGCCGGCGTTAATTAAAGCGGAGCGCGAGGATAAAGACGTGTTGCTGGATCATCACTCCGTTTATCAGCCACGCACACACACACCCCGCCGTTTAGCAAATCCCGTGCAGCGCTGCGAGGGGAATTTCAATGCTCTCTGGTTTGGAGCTGGTTTTTTGGGAGGGGAGGAGGTGGATTTTTCGAGTTTCAAATACAGAGACTGTCAATGTGAAGCCCTCTGCCCTTCACCGCTGGGAGATGAATTTATTCGTCAGTTTTATTTCAGCTAAAAAAAAGAGCCCGGAGAGTAAATCGCTTTAGCCCGAAACACGCGCAAGAGGAAGTCGAAACTCTTTGCTTCCCTTTTAAGGGCCTCGACGGGGAAGATAGTCAGACAGACACCTTTGAATGGGCTTTAATATGATGAATGAATGGATGTTTTGCTGACATCAGACCGATATTAATGCACATATAAGCGAGCTCCCAAAATCACATGTTGTTCCTTACATGCATTTGCAATACTTCCCATCCTAATACCCATATTTATTGTTAAATTTACCTTGACATTTATCCATTTACTTAGTCTAATCTTATGGATTACACAGTGCCCATGCAATTGATTGATCACAAATAAGCCATTTACAAAATTATGGAGATTAAATGTACATATTTTACACAATATTTGATTAATTTCCCAAATAAAAATGTGTGCTATATTTGATTATTTTTTATATCTTCTTACTTATGTTTTAGACTTTTTAGGCCACAATTTCTGAGTAAATTGGTAACACTTTACAATAAGGTTCATTAGTTAACATTACTTAATATATGAACTAACATGAACTAACCATGAGCAATCCATTTGTTACTGTATTTGTTCATCTTTGTTAACGTTAGTTAATAAAAATACAGCTGTTCATTGTTAGTTCATGTTAGTTCACAGTGCATTAACTAATGTTAACAAGATTTTAATAAAGTATTAGTAAATGTTGAAATTAACATTAACAAAGATTAATAAATGCTGTATACGTGCAGTTCATTATTAGTTCATGTACATTAACATACTAACTAATGTTAACTAATGAACCTTATTGTAAAGTGTTACCAGTAAAACTTTTCTTTTCTATATTGTCTCATTCAGTTCATCGTGACAACTTACACACCAAAAATGTATACACAAAAATCTGTGTTTCAGAAATAAGACCCACTGTGTTTTATCCCTCATTTTCTTAAATAAACTGAGTATAACATGTGTCTTTTGTATTTCCAGGGCAGACGATCAGTTTGAACCCTCATTCACGTAGTGCACTTTGCCTCCGTCAATCTTAGCCTGCGAAGGACTACATCACACAATCATGCCACACTCCCACAATCCTTTTCTTCTCTGGCTGCTTGACTTGAAGCACACTCAAACAGCCTGCAACACCACACTGAGATCTTTCTCATTCTCTCACACATTCTCTCTTGCCCTTTTCCAGTCTCTCTCTCCAGGAACTCGTGGCAGAGAGGGAGAGAGAGAGGAAAGAAGTCAAAAACCCGCGACAATGTACCAGAGAAATATCAGAGTGGCTTTTTTTTTTCACTCGTCACCCAAGCCAAAGATGGGCCGTCTCCAAATCCTGCTGCCCTATCAGACAAATTAAAGTAAATCAAGCATGAAATGAAGCAGGAGAGCCCGGAGATAAGGTCCCTTTAAGTCCCTCACAGATTAGACCACTGAGAGAGAGAGAGAGAGAGAGAGAGATGGAAGAGAGGGACAGTATGGAAGGAGAGAGGTGTAGAAAAGGGCGGTTTGCTGGTTTCTCTGTGGCAGACAGAGCTTTTGATTAGTTCACGTTGGCCCTGATGTAGAAGAACAGTGCATATATTCCCTCAGTAATTTTTTTGGATAATGACTTTTGTTTATTTTAGTACTCCAATGTTCCCGAAGTGCTTTGAACTGTGACTACATTTTTTAGATGAAATGAAGTTCATTGTGAGTTTTCTAATGTATAATTGATGTATTGAAGTGGAACTACAAAAATATTTTGAAAGAAAAAAATATTTTTTCCGCAATTTGACGAAGTAGCCTTTAACTTGGATTTTCTCAACCACTGGATTAAATTTTAAGTCTGTTCTTAGTTTTAAAGTTAACATGAAATCAAAATGGACCCTTTTTTATTATTTTTAATACACGTTGCTGTTGTTATTGTGAATGATCTGTGCACATTATTGCAGAAATAAAATATATATATATTTTGTAATCTTTTTTTCAAAATGTAACAACTTGCTAAGACAACTTTCCTTATTGGTTTATGTCAAAAATCCTTTATACTTCATCTGACTTCCTGAAGTATTTTGAAAATAGTTGGTAGCCAATCAGTTTTGGTTCTCACTGACTTCCATTGTGTGTGTGTGTGTGTGTGTGTGTGTGCGTGTGTACAATAGAAGTCAATGAGGAGGACAGAAACTATAAATATCTTTTTTTAATCTACCTCTTTAACCTTCACAAATCTACTTAGTTCTGGAATGTAATTATTATTAATAATTAATATTATTATAATGTGGTTTCATGTTACCTTGAAATGTACAGTCTCAGATTTATAATTTGCTCACCCTCATTTGCACTAAACCCATATGACTTTCTTTCTTTCATAAAAAATGACTTTAAGAGCAGAATTTTGTTGTTTTGTCGTTATTTGCTAAAAATCTTCCTTTTCACTGCTGCTCGTTTATTATTGAATTATTTTTATTCTTTATAATTTATCATTTACATTATTATTATTAATTATTACTATTTATTAAATTAATTTATTTTGAATTTTTGATTTCATAAAACAAAAACCAACTTATGCATTAATTTAGTTGCAGTCGGTTACAAGACATATTTGACATTTTTTGCCCTTAAATTGCTCTGAAGTACAAATATATGTCATCATATGTAAAGTATTGTTGTGCTATATATATATATATATATATATATATATATATACTAATATAGCCCCCACTGCTATATTAGTTAAATACAGTCTGTAGTTAAATACATCTATTAATCCAAAGAGGGGATGGGTAAAGGCTTAACCCTGATCTCCTGAAAGCACTGCCTCAAGATTCTCTTTATTTATCAATCCATCTGCCGGCATTCCACATCTCCTCCTGAAACTGGATAATTTACCACGCTTCTGCACTGTTCACATCAAAACTTTCAGCAGAAAGAGGCTTAATCCACCTTATCTGAAACCCTGTCAAAGCAGTGAGCGAAAGCCTAATCAAAGAGACAGGCAGGGTCACCCAGGAGAGGGTCCAATGGATGGGTGTATGATTTCTAATTGAGCTCCTATGTGCTCACACTGTGGCTTAGTCTGCTCATGGAGTGGTGTGGTGTTTTGGTTAAATATCCGGGCTGGTAACTGTAAAGAATGTTTTGAACCTGATGAACTTTCAGCATTGTGCCCTTGAGCAAGATTCTAATCCCCAGCTTACCCCTGATGGGTTGTTCCTAAAGTTGAAATGCACTTAATATACAATTATACATTACAGCACATATGTTTTCAACATTGGTAATAAGAAAAACAAATTTTTAGAAGCAAATCAGCATATTAGAATCATTTCTGAAGGATCTTGTGACACTGAAGACTGAACACTGCAGCTTTTCCATCACAGGAATTAAATACATATTCAAATAGAAAACAGTTATTTCAAATGGTGTTTTTTTTTTTTTTTTTTTTTTTTTTTGTCAAATAAAGGCAGACCTGGTGAGCATAAGAGACTTTGTTAAAATATATAAAACATCTTACTAACCCCACACTTTTAAACAGTAGTGTACTTGGAAGAGACGTTTTTAGTGTACATAAAAAAATATATATATATTTATTTATTTATTGTCTTCTACAGGTCAGCTGAAAATGGTTGGTGAAGGAGGGGAGAGAAGGATTTTTTCTTGTCAGGCACTTCTACTAGGCACCACATGGGGTCCTTTCCCAGGGAAGATTGAGGTGGCCACAGGAGGAAGTGACAAGGTGGGGGTTGTTTGTTTTGCTTATTTGCAAAATGTGGACATGCTAACCTGCTTTTCTTGGGACAGTTCTTTCTAATTAGGTCATAATTCAGAGCAATGTGTAGTTGACAAATCGAATCACAATTGAGTTGATTTTTTTCTTTTTCACTTACCAACTAAGAAGCTTTTTTATGCCTTTTTATGCTTGCAACAAAATGAAAATAAAATAAAACACATTAAGTGTACAGAGATGTAGTTGTCTGTTTAGACTTTTAGCAAAAGGGCTAACAACTTCACTTTTATCAGAATTATTTATCTTCAACTGAGAAAACATGTGCAAACTACATTATACTATCAACCTCCTCAATAAATTTGTTTATATGACCTATAACTAGTTTGCTTCCATCATGATTCTTTAATTAACACCCAAAAATTGTGTGCCCATAGTTTTGATACTTATGACATTGTTGTGGTGTTTGTTCTGGTGCATTCATCTCATAAATACTATAATTATCACGTGACTTAACATAACTCAGTACTATTGTGATTTGGCTTTGTCCACATAATTTTTACTTGGTATACAGTCTTAGTGAATTGTGGGTAATTACAGACATAGAGATCAGACGGCCAGATTGAAAAGAAAGCAAGGGAGAGAAGTTAAATCATTTAAAAGGTTTTTGTGTCCATTTTGTATTTTGAGGCCTTGGAGAAGGTGGTGTTGTGTTTTGGAGTGTACCAGAGAGAGAGTGAGTGTGTGTGTCACGGGTAATCTGTGCCCGTGGCAGGTTTACCCTGTGAAGCGGACTGGTATCGCAGGCCCATTGTTGTTGCTCCTGTCAGAGTGGGGAGAGGCCGATGGAGGCCTGTGCTGGCCTGATAAGGGGAAAGAGGATTCAGCGGAGAGAGAGACAGGCAAAAAGAGAAAGAAATGACTCAAGGAGAGTGGAGTGCTGTGTAGACTCTGTCTTTTTCATGAAGTATTCCCACACAGTCAGATCTGCACAAACCTCTCTCTCTTTCTGCGGCTCCATTCTGACGGTGAGTCTTTAAAAAGAGACACTATACGTACTGTAAGTGAGTACACAGGTCACACGTGGAAGGTAAAGTATGAATATTTTTTTCTGGTTCTCACCACAATGCTTTTACTGGTGTTTCGTGAGACAAGGCAAGCGTCACAGTTACTATCACTCATAATTTAGGTTTGTGATCACAACAAACCTCTATCCATAAGTATTAAAGTTCTGTGCATAACTCAACTTGCATTGAAAGCAACACCTGGGACATCTAGAGACTAGCAAGTGTATGAAACATGCCCTTTCAAGTGGTTCTCAACCATGGGGGCCTCAGCAAACTTCCAAGGGTGCTGCAATGACTTAGGTCAGGGGTGTCCAAACTTGGTCCTGGAGGGCCATTGTCCCGCAGAGTTTAGCTCCAACTTGCCTCAACACACCTGCCTGTAAGTTTCTAGTATGCCTAGTGAGACCTTGATTAGCTTTTTCAGGTGTGTTTAATTGGGGTTAGAGCTAAACTTTGCTGAAAAGTGGCCCCCAGGAGCAGGATTGGACACCCCTGACTTAGGTATTTAAATGAATACATTATTACTAATCTAAATTTAAAAGCTAAAAAAAACACATGCAAATCATAATTTAAACTGAAATCATTTGAATATTGTGTTGGACACCCGGTGCCTTCAAGTCAAAAAGGTTGTGAACCACTGCCCTAGCTTCTTTGTATTGCCTGAGCAACATAAATATTCAGAAAACATTACATCAGTTGCCTGGGACTATGATCCATTACAGTTCAGCGTCATTAAAAAAATTACATTTTACAACAGCATGCCACGATTGCCCCATCAGAATCAAATATTCCAGAGAGTATTGTTATAATTATAATAATAAAAATAATAATTAGGTTTTTTTTCTCTAAATGGTAGCCTTGGCAGCATCAGTAGAAAAAAAAATGTTCGGGAGACAGAGAAAGTTTTAAAGTCCCCCTGTGGTGAAAATCAAGATTTTAATGTTGTTTGTGTCTGTGTTGTTTTTTTTAATATGCTCAAAGACAAAACTTCATCAGTCAACACCATTGCTGAGTATTTTCTCCTTAAAACCGCAATGAACCAAAGACAGTCTCAAAAAAGCGGTTTGAAATCGCAGGTGTTTCTGACATCACAAACTACCTTGTAACCAATCACGTCAACATGTGATCGGCAACAAGTGGATCTCTGAGCTGGCGTGAGTGAGTCGAGACGGGGCTAATTTGCATATTCATTGAACCGCGTATACTAAATGAGGCAAGGGTGTGCAGAGTTACATTCAAGCTATTTTAAGGCATGAATACATTTTTTTCCAAGGAAAAAACTTTTAAATATGTCATTTTGGTGATCAAAGATGAGTTTTAAGGGATACAAATTTTTACTACAGGGGGACTTTAAAGAAAGTGAATCATGAAAAATGATTGAAAAGCTTTTTTCTTTAAAATTGTGTGCACTGATTAATTGTTCACAATAAGACCAATGAAAATGTATGTACTTATGGATTTGTCAAGACACCAAAATCTGCCATCTAAAAAGATGAATCAATATCAATATGAATATTTCTCATCAAATTCTTCTAAAGGCTGGAATACACTACATGACTTGTCCAGATATTTTCCCGATTTACAGTCTGGACGAGTCAACACTAGTTGCCGAAAGTCTGCAGTCTTCAGTCAGAGTTCACAGATTTCACAGAAAATTGCATAGTGTATGATGGACTTTTTTCTTCAGACTATTATGGCCCAGTTTACACAAGTGTGTTTTCGTTTTAAAACGCATAACTTTTGCTACGGTTACACATGGTGTCTACTCTACTCCGGAGTTTACGACCCTTGAAAACGTAGACTTTTGGAAACGCTGCAGACCCTGTTTTAGTTTGAAAACTCCAGGGTTACGTTTCAGTGTAAACAGACCAGACTTAAAAAAAACGAAAGTGTGGCTGCCCACATCACACTATCGGATCGTGACAATAACAGAGCTGACTTTCTCAATGGCTCTGTTAGAGACCAACCTCGATGACCAATAATGGAGACGGAACTGCAAAGTATCCACTTGTTCTATTCTTCACTGCCCAAGGAAAGGAGGATGCATTTGTAAGCTGCATTCGAAGCAGCCATCGATTTGGGACAGCCTTCGTCGTGCCGCTTTCGGCCTTCAAAGGCAGCCTTCTCAGGATGCAGGCTCTGAATTGGGACTTTGTGTGACCTTTGTGTTTGAAACGATATGAAAGCCTGGTAGTGAGTGATCCTCAGTCCTTTAGTGTTTTTTTCTCTTTTTTCACATTTTTTTCTTTTTAACCATTTACAAATTAATCAAAAGATTCTAAAAGTTGTGTAGTGTATTTCAGCCTTAAAGGAATAGTTCACCCAAAAATGAAACTTCTGTCATCATCATTTGTCATCATGGAAAACAAATACTATGGAAGTCAATGTGGTCCATCAAATGTTTGGTTACCGTCATTCTTCAAAATATCTTCTTTTGTGTTCAGCAGAAGAAAGAAATTCATACGGGTTTGGAACAACTTAAATGATAACAGAATTAAAATTTTAACCCCTGTATTTTGATTTAGTTTGGCATAAATGTCTCTACTTACATGCAGGGACCCCAAGCAAAGCCCCATGTCACCAATTTGTACTAATTTCAGATTAAGTCATTGCAGCCCTTTGAGGTGAAGTGGATATGATCTCTATTACCTGTAGGGATCAGAAGACATCCAGCTCTAAAACAGCATCATCCCTTTATATCCCTATGGGGGAGGAAAGGAAACCAAATGCTTTCCAGACTCTCAGACTGTTATCACTGTGCTTATCTCTCCGGGAGCACACGCTCCCTCTCTCTCGGGCCAAATCTGCATTTTTGCTGAATCGTATCATCTTCCTGCCGACTGGTCAATTCCAGACAGGGCCGGCAGGGCTTTGTCTTACGGCCTATTAGAAATAGAGAGGCAGACACAAAGAGAAAATATACACTTGTGAAAAAGTAGTAGACTTAAGCATACTTTTAAAAAGACTATTTATGACAACGCATTCTCACTCCCAAGGTGTCAAAAACTGAAGCATGATCAAGCGAATTTAGTGTCACTACAAGACGTTAAAGGTATCCCTAGGCATCGCTATATCTACGAACTAGGAAACCAATTGCTTTCAATTACTTGCCTTATGTGTCCGACTAAGAAGCATTTCATTCGTGCATGTATTTGTAAAATAATAAATATTATTAATATTTATACTTTCATGGATTTTTTTAAGGACCTAACCCCACCCTAACTCTAAACCTAACCAGTTCTGAACAACATAAAATGTGTAACAGACAGATAAAAGTATAGTCACAGGTATTTATTAAAGAACTTGTTGCATTCCAAGTCTTCTGAAGCCATACAAAATTGTGCCTGATGAAGACCTGATGGTCGAAACGTTGTCCTGCAATTAGGGTGTTTGGGATGTGGGGTGTTTTTGTATTTTTGTACTTAGCAACATCACAGATATCCCACAATTGTAAGCACAATTTTATTTTTTTTTTCAATAAAAATATCAATTCAATTCAGTCTTCCAATTATAAAATCAAATCCTCTGTCCATCCCTTTGAAACCCATGCCGGTTCTTTAAATTCCCAGTGTGCCGGTTTCAGGAAGCTGTGATGCTGGTGATAGAGGGGTACAATGTGTCTAAAGATCAGTGCTCAGCATTCCGATTCTTCTGTCTCCAAGTCCATGCCGCTCCATTCTGGATTCCAAACCTCCCAAAGGATGAGATCTGATCAGGTTGAACATTCAGAGGGTCTCTAACAATACAGGCATTCATAGGGCGAGCGGGACAGGGTGTGGCTTCCTGCTCGCCTCTCTTCTCACACACATACATGGAGATATATCTTTGGAAGGGCTTTTGGGAATGATGAATTCATGGTTGAAGTTGTTTAAACAAGCTCACTAGGACAGTCCCACCATTGGATGGCGTATCCACAGTACGCCACTGACCGTCTGATGTATTTGTAACACAAAAATGGCAAGTGTGGTTGGTTAATCTATATGTCAATCAGATGGTTTGTTTGAGTTGGCGGGTCTTAGAAACAGCTGATGTGTGTGTTTTGTGTTACAGGTTTCGCTGGTGTTGAGTGGAGGTCCTCGCTGGCTGATGGACATGATGTGGGTCAGTGCAGAGGATGGAAAGAGCAACTGTGCTGTTTACATTAAAGGTGAGAATTTATTATTTGGGCTTATAAATGTATTTATAATTCTTGCAGGCTTCTGTGCCTGAGAGTGTGTGTACTTAAACGGGGTGTTAAAGACCCAATGAAATGGCAGGACAACACAACTGACAACAGTTGACAGCAGAAGGATATCCATCAGCAGAAACGTTTTGATAAATACAAACTATTTTTAATGCTTGACTTTGTAATTGAGTTATGGGTAATATTGAGTTATCAGTGTTTATTTGACCAAGGCCCTTGCTAGTGCCTGAATTCTTGTTTATGATCTACTGATTCGCATCATAGGGAAACAAGGGAGTGGAATGAGACCCAACCAATGATGTGTGACTTGCTATTGCAAGACAGTTGCAGGTGGTATTAGATAGATTTGATTGGAGATTGTTGGCTTTAGTTTGAAATTGTTGGTGTAAAATATATTATAAATAAAATAAAATAAATTGGGGTTAAATATGTTATGTTAATTGGTAATGTTATTGTCAAAATTAAATACAGAATTAAAATGTATATAATTTTAAATGATTACTGTTTCATTTTGCCTCCTAACGACTGGTTAGAAATCATGAGATTAATTATTTATTCTGTAATTATTTTATTAAATTGACTTGCTTTATGTTTCTCTTGAAGTTTATACATATAAAAGTCCTGCTGTATCAACTTAAACAAAATGACTTTTCTTTTTTGCTAGTACTATTTATATAAGCCGTTATTTTGAACTGTCTATAAATAATCCCAAATAATAATGTATCATGGTTTTCACAAAATGTATTAATATAAAAAATATGTTAAAATATTATATAATATAAAAAGTATTAATTTTAAAATATATTAAAGAACAATTGTTATTTTTTAACTCTTTCCCTGCCAGCGTTACCAGCCACCACCAGCGTTTTTGATCATTTTCACAAAAACTTCATGGCCCCTGAATATTTTGTTGTAGGATTATCTGAACATGCAATATGTCAAAAGAAAGAACAGAGCCTCTGCTTTTAAACAAAAGCGGAATGCATAATTTTTTTTATTAACACTTGAATGTGGGTAAGTTTCATAAAAAAAGCAAAACTTTGAACAAAAAAATTTGTTTTTCAAAGACTATAACGTGCATAAGCAATGCTTTTATCGCTTGTTTCTGCTCCTTTTTTTACCTGTGTTTTGATCCGGAGATTCTCGTAATAGCACCCCCTACCATATAACAGTGAAAACACGGAAATCCGGAAAATTCCGTTACTGGCTGGGAATGAGTTTGTTTTTCACAATATTTCTGTCTTTACTGTATTTTTGATCAAATAAACGCAGCTTTGAAGACTTCTTGCAAGGACATTAAAAAGTTTTACCGACCCCGAACTTTTGAACAGTAGTGTGTTTATCTGTATTTGCATTTTTAGAAGGGGTCCCTCATAATGAGATCATCAAATTTAGGGGTCTGTGGCATTAAAAAGTTTAAAACCTGTGCACTACAATATACTGTAGATGATCTCAAAGCTAGCACACATGGGCTAAAAACCACAGAACTCATAATGTCGATTTCATGGGGTCTTAAAAACCCCAAGTCTTGACTTTATATGTACAGTGGATCTAAAAAAAAAACATGGACCCTTTTCCAAGATAAGACCATGGCCCCATTTTTTCCAAAAGAAGAAAAAGTGAGCAGTAATAACTTGCCACTCCTCGAACAAATACTCAATGTTTAAAGAGCAGAAAGATATCTCTTTGTTGCTGGTGCTCTCTCTCCTTGACTAAAAGTGATATTTCCGCTAAAGTGCTTCACTATTTTTATTATCTGCAGGGGCTTAATTGATTAATCTTCTTACAGTACATGTGTAAGTTCAACAGAGAACAATCCCTTCTCCATTTTGAAATAAGACTTGAGGATATGAAAGACTTAAAGGCCTTTATCGCAGTTATCTGAGAACACAGAGAAATAGAATAATGGTTGAACATCTCCAGCAATGTCAAATTTCATTATCAGTGTATTCAAACAGCACCGCCCCCCTGGAGGAGTCGACTTTCCACCAGTGAGCGGCACAGCGATTGCGTTTAATTAAAAGACAACGCTGATGAACTGAAGGGCTTTCAGCAGAGAAGTTATTAAGGAACTGAAAGAGGGACGGGATCGATTAGGCCAGGCGGCTGGATATCTCTCGAACTCCCTGGCGTACTATACCAGATTGCAGAGTTAGCTCTCCCAACGCTGGTCACATCAGAGGTTTTGGGGGGTGAGAATTATATACTGTATGCATATTACAAGGCTATATTCACATATTTTGGATTGGGGGATGAAATATTAGAGTTTCAAAGCGGTTTTCACATTTGATTAACTTACTTAGTCTGAACCCCGAGTGCCCTACTGGTCTGTTTTCATATTATTTTGCACTGAACCATGATATGTTTGTATCATCAGTACGGGGGCCACTTAAGTTCAGTGGGCATATAGACAAAAAAATTGTGTGATACTGATTTTCCAAATCGATTCGATTTGATTCACAAGCTTTTGATTTGGATATATCTCAAGAACAGTGGAATTTTTCTTAAGGAAAACAATCTCCCAAATAATGATGTAAACTATACAGGGAACCCTGTCAGTTGGTGCATGTCTATTATATTAAAGATAACAAATATTACTCCAACATCATCAAATAAAAATATGATGAATATGTAATATAGTGCATATATTTAACAAATGTTCCCCACTAGAGTTATTTTTATGGACATTGAATGGCTTTCCTGAGGTAAATAATGTTATGTGACATATTGTTTACAAGCTGTTTTATTGATGTCTTTCTACAGTTAAAACACTGATTGAGCAATTACATGAGACATGATACTTATTTCCGTAAGTTGTTCTGTATCTTTCAACCTTCTGATGTTCATTAATGTTTATTTTGTGCTGTAACTAGTAGTAAAGTAAAATGATAGGAGGTTTGCTACAAATAATGTTTGGTGAAGTTTTGTTCACACATCTACTGAAAACAGCATAGATTGATCTTTGGATTTAAGAATCGATATTGGATCATCAAAATTAAGATTGTCAACCCTGCCCCAGTTGGGCGGGGCCTAATGAGTACAGTTGTTCTTCTATGCACCACTGTTTTCAAGTTCACTTGCCTGAAAAATTTGAGTTCAAATGACAAACTAAACTTTTTTTACGTCAAACTCTCTCCTAAAAGAGTCTCAATTTAAAAACCCATGCTGGTTGACCACACATATTGTTGACAGTGTGTCCCTATTGAGGGTCTGTGGTGGTTCCAGACCTGTGTTCTCTATAACAGAATATGGGTTCTTGAGTTGTCTGATATGAAATGTTGTGCCAGTTGCAGTCGCGTCTCATGAACTGAGTTCCTGTGAAGGGGGCAGTTAAATTCTTAAGCGTGTGTTTTATATGTGCTCTCTATCCTGTCAGAGGGCTTTTGGCTTATCTTGAGTGAATGTCGAGGCTGGAAATGTCAGGCACGGGCAGAAAAAAATATGAGATTATGAAGCTGCTGGATGTTGTCATGGGGTTGTGATGCGTCATAAATCCTGGTTTGATGGTAGTGGATGTCTGGATCAGGAGGGACACGGCTTAAGGACTGCAGAGACTCTGAGCTCTGTCACTGAACAGGAAAGAGGTTTATTCTGGTCATTAGGCGATGTAGACCTCATCTTTTGATTTATCATCCCAACCCCCCCCCCCGACTTTCCTTCTCTTCCCTTCATATTTCATTGCTGTCTCGCTCTCTCTCTTTCTCTCTCCCTCTGTCTCATTTCTTGATGGACTGATATCTGACAGGCTTATGGCTGTCTGTGATGGGAAGGAGCAGCTCTATTAAGGTGAATCTGGGGTCAACAGAAAGAAGAAAAAAGTCCTGGCACATCACAGCAAGGGGAAACGGTGGTCGTTGGCTTATCACTTGTAGTTTCCTGTGATAGTACTAGTGAATAGTAGCCAGAAAGCCATGTGGAACATTTATAATGTTGCTTAAATGTAGTTTATCTTGAAAATCTTAAGTTCCTCTACCTAGAAAATTAGTCCACCTAAAATGGATGATTCAGTCAACCTTGCAGATAAGATTTTAATCATTTATAATACAATTAAAAATGCATTGTTTTAACAAAATCATGACCTTCACAATTTACGTTTTTTTTTTTTTTTTAACTCTTTAAAAATCCACACGATGTCCATCTGCATAAACTGCTTAGACTAGTCTTAAAAGTTAGTCATCTCATTTTTTTTCTTCAAAACTGGTCCTAAGAAAAAAGGTAGATCGGTCTAATTTGAATTGAAAAAAGTAAAACTGATTTCCTTTTCTTATTGCTAGTTGACCAAACTAGTTCTTAAGACACAGTCTTAACATAGTGGCTAAGTTTATGCAACTGCCCCCCAGGTCTTCTAGTCAGGCTTTAAATGAAGAACAGACATACATTTAAGTCATTAAGTCCTTCACACACATTCACATTCTTTTTTGACAGATGTGGTCACTCTGAATTATGTACGCTGTTTGGAAAAGTGCTGCATGAAGATTCTTCAAATGTTCTCCTTTTGTATTCCATAGAAAAATAACAGCGTACGGGAATTCTTCTATCATATTGTTGTTTTTGAGGGTCTAAAACGGCAGTCTTGTGTCTACCTTCTTGTGTCTCCTTGTTCAGGGTTACAGCATTATGTCAGAGGAATTTCAGTTTGATTCTCACTGAAGACGAAGTCGACAGAGACAAAGTTTAATTGAGTTTTCCTGAAACCAATCGGGAGTTTTGCTAGAAGGTAGAAAAGCAGAAGCACATAATCCTCTTCCCACTGAGGCGCTCGCTTGAGGGGTATCTCTCCTCCCTTTCTCCCAATCTCTCCCTCCTTCCGTCCCTCCCACCCTCTCTCCTACTCTATCCCATTACCTGGAAAAAAGAAGAGGGTCCCAAGCTACAATACTGAATACCCCAAGATAAAAGTAAACATTTTCTTCTAAGATTTTTTTATTTATTTTTATAGAAGCTGCAGTTGTTTTTCAGTCACAGATCAAAGTCTCTCACTGGTACAATATGACTCTATAGGGTCATAAACGTCAGAGGATACTCAACTAAGTGGCATAAATCTTCCCAGTGTGAGCGGAGTGATGATCTCCTGAGAGAAATAACAAAGTGATTTGCATAATATATCATCGACCATAATCCCTAGTGAGGCCCCGGCAGTGTCCTGTGTAACAATCCCTAAGAAAGAGAAGGTGACGGATAAGTGTAAGAGTGCAGCTTTTTATTTAACAGAATTCCACAGATTTGGAAACTAGAAATCTAGAGATCTGTTGTAACTTTTTTAGCATCACCAGATTATTACCATTATGTTAACCTTGTATTTTGTTTACATTAAACAGTTTTATTTTGTTTACATTTAACATGTTAACATTTACATTTATATTTAACTAATTTATTAACGTTTACCTTTACATTTGCCTTTAGACATAGCAACTTTGTTAACGATTACTTTAACAAAAATAGGTTAACAAAGGCAAATCTAAGGCAATGTTTACATTTACGTTTACTTATTTTGTTAATGTTTCCCTTTATATTTTCCTTTGTTTACTAATTATATTAATGTTTGGCTTTGTTTACCTATTTATGTAATGTTTGCATTTGCTATTGTTAATGTTTACCTTTACATAATGTTTACACCTTAGTTTGAATTTTCTTTTACATTTATCTTTGTTTTTTATGTTTACCTATTAATGTTTAAGATTTTTCATGGTAACATTTACCTGTGTTTACATATTTGTTTAAAGTTTACATGTATGTTTACGTTTACATTCATGTTTATCTATTTTATTGTTTATTTTCTATTTTGTAAGCTAAATGCTCACCTTTGAAGTGTCAAGCATATATGTGCTGTATGTGCATCTCAATTCAACAACACGTCAACTGGGCAACGTATAGCACTGACGGGGTAGCGCAAAGCTATTAAGGAGCTGTCACAAAGCTTAATTACATATTCGTGTATGGAAATGAGTTGCTGCCTGTCAGCGATTCTGTGATTTGAATGCTTCA
Organism: Rutilus rutilus; assembly: GCF_951802725.1. Lineage (NCBI taxonomy): Eukaryota > Metazoa > Chordata > Actinopteri > Cypriniformes > Leuciscidae > Rutilus > Rutilus rutilus. The sequence continues at coordinate 15,807,685 of NC_140216.1, forward strand.
CATGTAACACAGAGACTGTCAAGAAAGACTTCAATCAAAAATGCTAAAATAACCGAGTTGAACAGCTAGCTACACTTTCCTCCTTTATTAAGATAACCACAGTATGAAAAAGTAAGTGAGGGGGAGGGATGATGGGGGAGGAATAGTGGGGGGTGGGGGTGGGGGGGTCTATCTCAGGCAGAATTGATGTGGTTCTATCCATATTCATATTCAGCAGCAGCTGTTATCGCTTAAAATGCTTTCTAATTACAACAACAAGACAAAAACTGCTTGGATACGGTCCAGACCCGCTAAATGATAAAATAAGCGCTCATTCACTCTCTCGCTCACTTTCTCTCTCTCTCTTCCTCTCTTAATCTCCACAAAGCACCTTGGAGTCTACTCACCCAAATACATGCCAATGAACAGGGAAAGTGCCATTCGGAGATGCAGGTGTCACGTTTGATAAGAAACTTCTGGATTAAATATGCTGTGGCTAATGAGCAGCCGGGCGAGCCAGTGAGGGTGCGACCATGGGCACGATTGTTCTCCAGCTGATAACATTCTGCGGAAGAAACAGCCAAATTCCATCATTTAATAAACAGCCCCGGCCTCTATCAGAGAGAGCGCCTGGATCCCGGTGTTAAGTGGGAGACATTGCTTTTCATTATGGGAATCTCAGGGGGCTTCCATAAGGGTGTGGAGGTGCAGCGACAAACAAATTGTCCCATATTTAGACACGTTTATTTATGTGCATCTTTGTGTGTTTCTCAGAGGTGCAGCTGCATGGAGTTCGAATCTTCAGCTTGACAAAAAAGTTCTTGTTTTTATTAGTGATGTTTGCTAAGGCACGCATCACTATTACTGTCACAAAAAAAAAAAAAAAAAAATTGTGAAGGATTTACTTTGAAACTATTTTCACTCACAAACTGCAAGTAACACTTTGAATTAAAAAAAAAATCTTGTGAAAACATACTCCAATAATCTTTGTTTTATTTAAACCTTGTGTAAAAAAAAAGTGTACTTATACGGTTAGGGATTTGAACAAACTCCTAAGTATTAAACTTCAGTACATGAATCACACTGTATGCCGTTTTGAGAAGAGGTTTGTTATTATCATGCCAGGTTTTCACCTGGTAAACAATTCAAATGGGTACAAAATGGGTAAAAATGGGCTACTCTTTACCAAAAGGTGTATATTTTACCCTACAGTAGTAATATATACCTTTAAGTTACTACTATAGTACTAAGGTACTACTAACCTTTTAGGGTAAATAAGTAACAAATATGTCCCTTTAATGGCAATGCTCCTGTGACAAGCTGTTGTATCACTAAAGGTACAATTTGTTCACTTAAAAAAAAAAAAAAGTTGTAAAAGCCCAGACACACTTAAAAAAACTGGTGTGACATAATTTTCGAACAAGATCAGGCCAAAAAACATTGTTTAGAGTTCATTTCTGGAGTTTGAAACCGCTTGCCAAAGGAAATAAAATATCGCACCGGCTGGTAAACACCTTTGAACAACCATTGGTCTGTTGCCATTATGTAATATTTAGGTGTGCTTTGAGGCTCCACCTTCTTTGACAAGGAACTCTTTTCCAGTTAATTTCTTCTGCTCAGTCCGTCGAGATCTGACACAAGAAAAAACATGAACACTGGAAATCTGCTTTATAGTAGAAATTGAAGTTATAATTCTAATTAAAAGTGACACTGACACTGTTTTTTTTATTTATTTTTTCATATTTAATACTGTAAAGCTGCTTGCTTTAAATCTATAAAGGGATATATGAAGTGACTTGATTTGAATTGCAGAGCTCGGGCAAACACATCTTATCCAGATCGCTATAATCGGATGCTTTCTTAACTGCTGTTTTCTCACCGCTGTCATTTTTGTTGTTGAGAGGAAAACGATCAGCACATATTTACATATTCACCTGAACGTTGCCTGGATGTTTGTCGCTATATAACGCATTTCAAATTTCTCTTTACCCTTAGCCAGAGAACGAAAAAGAACTTTGCTGTGAGTGTATCGGGCCTTAAGTGATAAGTGGTGAAATCCCATCCATATAATTCCCTCTATCAGTAAACAGCTGTGGAGATCAAAGGTTGACCTCTTCAAGGTCATTTAGATGCCATAATGAATCCGCTGGACTGATGGAAAGAAAGCAAAAAAGAAAGTAAGACAGATGCAGGTCTTGACCTGTCACTCATAAGGAGCTTAGTTCACCCAGCCAGTAAAATCTCACTTTCTGCCAGCATTCGCTTTAGCCGGACCAGTAGGCTAGCTGTCAGGAAGACGATTCATTTCTCAAAGCTCATATTTAGAAATTGGAAAAAGGCGGGATAATTTTTTTGGCAGACCTGTCAAGCTACCGCTGCTCTTCAATTTGAACCTGAAAGCCGGGGGTGTGGTGTGCTGCGGGAAAATAAACACTGACTGCACTGCCTCATGAATATACATAAAGAGGCACATAACTTCACACCCTGCTACCCCAGCCAGATGACTGGCCGTGCCTCACAGGAAGCCGCACAATGCCCCTCTGGTGTGTGTTTGATGTAGCGTGTGGGCCACTAGATCAATGAGGGTGCAGGTGTGCGGGGCAGATGGTGGAGAGGTGATACCCGGGGCGCTGAAACTCAGCCGGGCCAGGAACACAGAAGCTCCATGAGGGCGGCCCCCAGGGGAACAGAGCCATATGACTGATGCACTCTGGGATGCAGCGAGGCAGAGATGTGATTTATGGAATAGAGCAGTGAAAGTGAGCACCCTGCTGTCTCACACACTGCCGCTGTGCTTGCAAGATCTCAGTCTCTTATGTGGTTTTTTTTTTTGGGAGACTTTTTGTCTAGTGTATTGCATTTTCTTAGGACTTTCTCATTAAACAATTTTTGGGTGAAATAAAGATGGTTGTGTTAAAGTAATGTAGCTTGTTTTCTGCCACGAGTCACGGTGTTGTTGTTAAAAGGTGGAGGTAAAGTCATAGTTTATTGTTGTTGTTTTTTTACAACCCTTTGGGGTGTCAATGGTAGACCTGTACAGTGTGAAACAATTATAGTGGTAGACTGTTACAGCTTCATTAAATATTCATGTTATTTGTAAAGTAACTGAACCTTTCACACAAATTACCTGTAGAAGCCTGTTTCTTTTCTTTGTTCTTCCCTATTCAAAGGTTCAGGCTCGTTAAGATTGTTTTAAAATGTTGGTACTCAAGAAACATTTATTGAAAACAGGTCTGCTGCTTTATATTTTTGTGGAAACTTTTTCAGGATCATTTGTCAAATAATAGAAATAATAGAAAGTTCAAAAGAACAGCATTTATTTGAAACAGAATCTTTCATTTATAATGCCATGTCTTGTCAATAAGTTTTTTTTTAGCTCAACACATGTTTAGGAGTTCCTTATACAACAACAGATGTAAATGTCAGGAAATGAGGGGTAAACTGAAAATTACTACTCTTAAAATTGAAACCTCCGCTGTTTTTAATGTGTGAGTTTTAAACGCCAAAACAGTTTTTTAAATCAAATTGACGAAATGACAAACCACAACTATTAATTATTAATTAACAGCACTGAGAAAAATGAATGGCATTTAACAGAGAAGCAATCAAACTACCTTTATGAATTATCCCGAAAGACCTCACATTCAAAGGTGATGATGTCGCCACCTTGTGGTAAAGGTTTGGTAGTAATGCTGTATTCCTCACATTCACACAGATTCCTCAGAAAGCACTCGCACCATATAAATGAAGCCTGACCACAATCTTCAGTCCATACAGCACTTTAAAGCCCATTCTCCAAAAATTTCCCTTTAGCCTGTAACTTTCTTCCTTTCTTCTTTTCTTTCTTTCTTTCTTTCTTTCTTTCTTTCTTTCTTTCTTTCTTTCTTTCTTTCTTTCTTTCTTTCTTTCTTTCTTTCTTTCTTTCTTTCTTTCTTTCTTTCTTTCTTTCTTTCTTTCTTTCTTTCTTTCTTTTTCATATTGGAAGCTCAAACACTACAAATAATGTCCTTCGATTCATAGGTTAAAGAGGCAGGGGAGGAAAGACGCACATGTATTTCATTTATACCTCTCATTGTCTTTAGTACAGTGTGTCATGTCAAAATAAATGTTGGATTGCTCTGTTTCACTGCCAGAACTAAAATAGCAAAAACATAAAAATAGGCTGAGCAGAGGTTAAACAACACTTTTTATTTTGCTTTATATTTGTTTCAAATTGGTTTGCAAATGCTACAATACATTGTGCAGTAATTAGATTTGTTTACAAAAATGCTCCCTGTTAAATTATAGTGTCTACAAAATACCAGTAGCAACATATATTTTTTACTACAATAAAACTGGTAACTTGGTTTAATCATTGTCATCTCCAAACGTTACTAATAATAATAATAATAATTACTAAAAATGTACTATTGTTTCAATTGGTTAAGATATTTATTATTATTATTATTATTAATTTTCTTTACTTTTGTATGATAAAAAATGTTGGTACTCTGTTGGGTTGCCACTTGATTTTTCATTGTAAAATTTGGGTCCTGAAGCAAAACCAGTTGCGAACAAATGCATTAAACCATTGTCTAATTGAACGGACATTAAAAACACGGCCACAATACCACAAGTCCTATCCAAGCACATGCAATTAGCATTTCTCTGCAGGAGGCACGACCGCATCACAGGTCATTTTTTTCTCCTTCGACATGTTGTCAGAGAGCGCTTACACATCTTTGAAAGGTAGCATTGAGTGTACTTCATTCTCATTGTCCAACTCCTCAATTAGTCCACATCCTAATTCTAGCATTTAGTGTTGGCATATCATGTCTCTTCTTGTTATCTTGCGTTCCAGACTTTTGTAAATAGTCATATTTAAAACTTTAATCCCCTCAATGGAAGATGACGTGCAGACAGAAAGTCCGTCATTTAGACAGATAAATGTTATCTCAGTAACAAAGCACTCCTCTCCTTTTTAACTAGCTAATGAGTTTGTTCTGCGGACTCCAGTGGAATGTTTCATCCGCAGCCCTTCAATTTGATAATGTTGTACTTTTATCCCAGATGTCCATTCTCTTTAGCAGCAGGGAGAATGTGCAGCGTCTCCGGCAATATACTTGTCCCTCACTTGTTTGTTGTGGCTTCAAAGCAATGCACGCATTTGTGTGTAGGACAGCATGCTGTATGTGGGATCAAAAAGTATTATATTTGCATTTACCATTATGCTGATTTTATGTATGGAGTATAAAACAGATAAAAGGAGAAGCTTTAATTCTGGTTCTGAAAAAACTAGTTTGTGGGTTCTTGCATTGGATCCACACTGTCAGAAAAATAATAGAAAGCACCATATATGTATGTTGCCCTACTTCAATCTCAAGGAACCTCAGATAGCATAAACAACTGCCTTTACATGGTTAAAATACTCTATTAAACCCTAATCTTTGCTTTTACTCACAGGAGGACATGTGTGGTGTTCCACAACAAAAAACATAATGGAAGGAGATGAACTTGCAGCCTGTGTGGTGGATTTGCACTCGCATCTTCAAACACCAGCCCAAACTCCCTATAGTCAAGGGATGTACCCGGCCCGACAGCTGGACAGCATCCAACTCCTTCCTCAGCAGGCCGCCATGGCATCCATACTGCCCGGCGCTATCATCAACAGTGAGTCCTGCATTATCAGACCTCTGCCACAGTGGATAGACTGATTAATGTGCTTGGTTAAAAATGGAAATCCATGTCAAAGAGTCATCACAGCTCTGATGTGCATGTTTGCCACGGATAAGAGAATTACCAAGGGTCGAGGTTGACCTTCAGTTTGCAGGAATTAGATATTTTACCCTCTTCCGTTCTCAAATAAGATTCTCTTAACAAGAATTTGATGAGACCAACAGCACATTTGCTTTGATGGGGTCTATAGGGTTGGGTTATGTGGTTCATCTTATTACTGCGCAATTAAAATTACAGCTACATTATATCCTAGCTTCCATCTGGGACTGATGTGCTCTTGAGGCTTATTTCATTACCTTTACTTTTTTATGATAATTTTCTGCTTTAAATTGCAAAAAAGCATTTAAATCTGAACACGAAAAAAATAATAATTTTAAAGTCACTATTTTGTATTAAATTACAAAAATGTGAAATTGAAGCATTTATCTGTTGGTCTCAAATTTCTTGACCCTAAATATTTAATGTTGGGTTTTCACAAGCTTTAGATAATTCAATATGGATATGCTTGTCTCCATTTCTGTCTTTGTAGAAGACATCTTCCTCTGTAAGGCATGTGGCATCTGGTTTCGGAGTGAAAGAAACCTCCAGGCCCACCTTATGTATTACTGCAGTGGGCGACAAAGGGACCCTGAGATGGTAGCAGAGAAAAACACCAATATCAGCCATCAAATGCTCCGCAATTGCACATACCCACAATGCAATATGAGCTTTGCAGGCTCCCATGCCCTGGAAATGCACTTATCCACACATAACTGTGAGTAAACCAATAAGACATTCTATTTCAAATAACCATTTGTCCAGCAACAAATAAAAAAGAGAAAAGTTGTAGTTAGGTTTTGTTTGGCCTTTTCCCTCACATTTTATTTATAGTTTAGTATAGAGAGGGCAGGAAATTATGGGTATAGTGGATCAGGAAATGTTCCAAACTGGATTCAAACTAATGTTATCAAGCATGTGTAGGAGCCTATGCACGAACTGCCTTGGTTAGACTAAACTGTGTATGATAGTGCTGGTCATTAACACCATTCCTGATTTTTGTTTGTTTTTGTTTTTCCAGCTCTCAAGTCAGATGAGATATCAACTGGAAGCAACTTGAAATGCACAATTTGTGACTACACCGCTGAAACTCTTATGGTACTCCAGCACCACATCCTCTCCCATCTGTCCCAAACCGGCCTGAGATGTGGTCACTGCCACTTCACTTTCCAAACTCCCAGAGAACTGGCCAAACACCAGGAGATACATGGACATAGCTGTACTGTCAACAAACTCATCAAAGAAGACAAAGCTGATAACTCTCCTAGCAGCATTTCAGGCAGCCCTCAACAAGTCAGAGCTAACACAAACATAAAAGACCTTCAGGAAAGAACAGTACAGCGTGATTTAAGTCAAATTTCAGAGCTGGAAAGCACAGAAAGTAGCCCGACATCCACTAAGGGTGAGGGGAACTCAGGAAACAAGGCTAGTGTTTCATACTCCAGAGTAAAGTCAGAACCTTCTAGTCCCCGTTTAGCCTCCTCACCCATTCAGCACCACCTGCCTCCTGCCTTTCCCATACCCCCTTTCATACCACATGTCCCATTCTCACAGGATATTACGGTGGGCCCGCAGGCATCTGAGATACTGGCCAAAATGTCTGAGTTGGTCCATCGCAGGTTACGTCATGGGGGAAACTCTTACCCTCCAGTAATGTACAGCACACTTGTGCCAAAAGGAGCAACATGCTTTGAATGCAATATAACCTTCAACAACCTTGATAATTATTTAGTGCACAAGAAGCACTACTGCAACACTCGCTGGGAAAACACACACAAGTCAAATGACTTCCCTGGACTACTGGATAAACCAGCAGGCACTGTAAGCCCTAAAATTGGAGCCAGTTTGGCTGTTATGCTAAATGCCAGCCATCCCTCTGAAGTGAAAGGGCATGAGTCTAACCCTTACAATCCCATTGCAGGTGGAAAAGTGACAGATGAGCTGTCAGTGCAAGTTAAAAAAGCGTCAACTCCATCTGGTGCACAGGAAAGACCAAACGGTACACAGCTGGATGTACAAAGCCAGAAATTGCCACCAACTGAAACTGACCCCAACCACACAACATGTGAGGCCTGCAAAATCACCTTTAGTCGACATGAGACCTACATGGTGCACAAGCAGTATTACTGTGCCACTCGCCATGATCCTCAAGTGAAACGTGCCAACAATAAAGGAGCAGCCAATCAGAAGTCAGTACGTCCACGTAAAAGAAGAAAGGCATATGAGCTGGCCACTCCTGAACAAGAACAAATGCCACCTATGAGTTTAGCATCATTTCTGGGAATGCCCACTATTGGAGGTCCATACTTATCAAAGGAAACATTGGATAGCTTTAGGGACCATCAGAGATACAACATGATCCAGGGGTTAGTACCCAAATATCCAGAGGCTTCATTGACAGTTACAAAATCAGCTCTTGTGTCCAAATGTAATACAATCTCTAAGGAAGAAGGTGATGCACCAATAGATCTCAGTAAAAAATGCATGCCACAGTTTGGCAACACTTCGGTTTCCCCTAAAGGACTTATGGATTACCATGAGTGTGTTGTGTGCAAGATAAGCTTTAACAAAGTTGAGGACTATCTTAAGCACAAACAGAACTTCTGTCCAGGTACTATTTTGCAAAATGCTTCCACTGAGAACAAAAGCATCAAAAAAGAAGGTCCTAGAAATACCAATAATCTCTTAGAGAACACCCTCTTTGAGCTCCCAGCTCTGCATGGAAAGATTGAGCATCCAAATGCAGCGACAACTTCTGACATACAGGTTTCCAGCGAGGAACAACTAATGTCAATAAAAGATGACCCGAGGGGCGTGTTTCAACCCACTGGGGGTTACCCAAGTCCTGCAAAGAAAATGAGACCTGATGAGCAAATTTGGCCTTACTATGAAATCAAACCCACTGATTATGCTACAGGGATGCTGGTCTCACAAAGCGATCGGAGGCAGAGTCCAAACGAGGGCAGTGAAGGAGAGAAAGACCAGCCGATGCCTGATGGTAGCCATCTTAGCACAGATGACCCTGAGAGTCAGAACAAATCCTCATCCTTAAAGGACGGTCTTAAATTTGAGGACAAGATGGAAGATCCTGGAACTAAGCAACATGGTTCTGCTACACCAGACAGCCATGACAGTTCCATCAACTATAAGGAAAGCACAACGCTTACGCCATCTCCAAAGACTGAGGAAGAGAGGAAGAGCTTCAAGAGAATGTTGAACGGCTCCACTGCCAGCACAAGTAATTTAAAGTACTGCCGCCCATGTGACATCCAGTTTAACAACCTCTCAAACTTTATAACACACAAGAAGTTTTACTGCTCGTCACACACAGCGGAGCACGTTAAATAGTGGACCTGCCCCCTGTCTTAAATCTAGTTCACAGTAGTAGAAAAGGTAGTGCTGTTAACCAGCGTTGCCTCTTAAATTCACATGGGCCCCAACCCCCAGGCACAGGGAACAGGACAACATTTCCAGTTGTAGCCACTTGACAACGGCCCTGCTATTTTAAATCTGACACCATTTGCTTCCAGTGGACATATATTATTTGTGACGACTAAAAGTAACAATATGCTCCCTCCTCTTTAAAGTGGACTCAAGCCTTGAACCAGTCATATTAGATTTTTCACAAGCACTGTTTTTTCCCATTGTGGTCAAAAACATAAGACATTTTTACAATTCCATGCTGGTGTACATGGCAGCAGGAGGACAATCAAATCAGGAGATTTATCCTACCAGTCAATTATTAGAAACGTTTAAAATATTTGTTGGGAATATTCTGTGTTGATAGTTTTCGTGTGTGTGTGTGTGTGTTTTTTATGTATTTATTTATTTAATAATAGTTGCAGCTCTAAAAAATGCAGATCTGAAATGAAAAACAAGTTTATGAAAGTTTTAAAATTACAGAAAGCCACATGAATTGTAGAAATTGATTAAAAAGAAAAATATACAGATGGTGGAGCAACCTCTGACTGACTATGTCAACATATCCTAAAATACTTGCAATCAAGTTTTCTGAATTAATAATTGTCAATACATGTAGAGTCTAGTTTGTCCTTGATGTTTCTTTATGCTTCAAAATGTTTTTCTTGTCAATGCAGAACTCTTCTTAAAAAGGTGACCTGTATGTGTTTGATTCCTTTTTTTGTTTTTTAAATATTTGGCTTCTAATGCAATACTTTTTAAAAGATGAAATGTTATTTGAAGCAGTATTAAGGGAAACTTTTTATACTTGGACCCCAGAAATTGTCTGTGTGAAGTGTTTACTGAAGTCTACCTGGAGAAGGGTTTACACTTGGTATGGATGACTCATTGTAATCTTTCCTACAGAAAAAACAAAATAATCTCATGAAAAAAAAGGTGTCAAAAAATGTGTTGCTATGCATGTACCTGTATGGAATGAAATTCCAGAAATGTGGGAAATGTTATTTTATGTGGCATAAAAATTAAAAAATTTATCTCAGGACAGCAGTGTCGATGAATTATTATTATTATTATTATTGTTTTCCTTTTTATTATTAATGCACAAGTTTATTTCAGGACATACTGAATACCCATAGAACTCGTTGCATCATTCAGGACAGTAGGAGTTTGTACCTCCAAATGTGCAAGCACTGGCACCACCTAGTGGAAGTTACGATTCAAGACATGAAAGCATTACCTTTTCTTTAAAGAGAAAAAATAAATTGAATCTGTCTTGAATCGATATAATAGTAAATGTAAGTGTTAAAATAAACCATACTGATTTTTCTTTCTTTTTTTCTGTAAGACGAACAGATAACCATGAATAAAGTATTTGGTTAGTCACGTTCAGTCAAGAGTTGTCCATTCCTGCACTTTCCTGCAGAGTTTAGCTCCAACACACTTGCTTGGATGTTTATAGTGATTCTAAAGACCTTGATTAGCTGATTCAGGACCGTTTAATTAGTGCTGCTCCAACAGTGGCCTTATAGGACTGAAGTTGCCCATCCCTGAATTTGGGCTAAAGCTAAAGTCTGCTGGAAGGTGGCTCTCCAGGAGCAGTAGGATTGGACACCTCTGATTTAATTATGTGGAGCTATTCTGTTAGAGTTGATGGTTTGTGCAATACTGGATTTAAAAAAATTATAATTTCAATCATGAACAATCAAATCAAGACACAATAACATGAATTAGTCTATAATCCAGGCAGTTTATTTTCTAAAAGGACACCAGACAAAAACCCAAGCTTTCCAGAAGCATAATCAGATCATCTGTGTTTCGCTCGATGATTAGATTGGATGCACGGGTGCTTTTCAGGGCCACACGAGCAGAACACCTGAGGGGCGAGTGATGGAGCACATCGCTTGTCTCATGGGGGGCTGAACAGATGTGCTGTTCTTATGAGTCCTCATCCCCAACTCTGCAACGCTTGGGACAAGGTGCATGTTTACCTCCTAAACAGTAAATGCACATAGGTGCCATTATCATGGAAGAAAATTTACGGTATAAGTAGCGGAAGCCATGATAGTCAGTATCCTTTGCAAGGTTGCCACGTGTTCGCAAGTCGACAGGGTAAGTAACGCATCAAACTCTCTCTTATATCTCTTTTTTATGGGAAAAATGAACTGCGACATCTGACTGTAACGTATAGGTAAGGGACCGCACCTGACTACCATTCCTCAGTGAGCAAATTCGCTTCTCATGCAGCAAGCGGGGCAAGCTTGGTGGATCTCTCCAGTCGATGGTTTAAAGAACCAGGGTTATGAACAGTAACCTATTGTTCTCTTTCATTATCTCGTATTCAAGATCAACTTATGGACAGCTCCCCGGTTGCCCTATACACACACTCACCCTGAAAGCCAGAAGACGGTCACCTGGAAAGGCAGTGCATGACACACACCACACACAACGTGAGGATGCAACACCAGCAATGATAGTAATGACGTGGTAACATGCATTCATGAATAAATCTGACAACACACATAATGATGAAAATGGTGCCAGGTGAGGGTACAAATTACATGCTTAGTGAAATGAATAAGCTTAGCTCACCAGCCCAGGCTTAAAGAGGGGTAGAGGGCTTAAGAACACAAGGCTACGAAGAGCCCACACCCAAGACAGAATGAGCTACCAGGGTCCTAGTAACTGTAATATCTGACAAATGTATGAGGAGAGACCCAGCTTGCAGCAGCACGTATGTCCTGCAAGAAAACTGTTTAATACGATCAATTCAGTCCTTAATTCTTCAGTTACTTCTCCTGCTCTTCCTGCTACGGCTTGTGGCTTGTTAAAAAAGATAATTGGTCAGCTGAAACGTACAAATTTCTGTTGTGATATTATTACATCAAAACCCATTAAACACACTTTTGATATTATTGGTCCGAGTTTACTTTTATCTTTAATATAGTAGGGAGGTTAAGTGACTTTTGACTTCAAGTCATGATGCAAAGGTCCCCTTTGGTATGGAAGTACCTTAGGGCCATAGAAATAAATTTATCCTAAGACACACGTGAGATCACATTTTGTATCTTATATACGCAAATTTTTTAAAAATGGCCCCCGACCATACTTGAGAGGCCCATATCTTTGCTTCTGTTATAGCTATAATGACAAATTTGGTATCAACGTGTACATTTTTGGGGTCAAGGAGTCCAATAAAATAGGTTCCAAGACTAAAAAACAATAATGTTGTCCTTACCATGACAATTGGAGGTGAAGTATGCAATTTTTTATTAAAAAACACATGCCAAACACACAGTGTTTCGGCGCCAGAGTTTTTTTCCGAAAAATGTTCGATTTTAATTTCAAAAGGCTATATCTTAAAAGTGATAAAAGATAGAGACTTTCTGTAAATTAGAGAAATATTAAGGATGACCCAAAGTGTATGTAGGGATTACATTTTCCCATCTAATTTGCATATTATGACATCATTATGGTTGCGGCCATCTTGGATTATAGAATTTTCATGAAAAGTCACGTTTAAATGATAAAAAAGATCAAATGCAGCACTTCTTTCCCCCCAAAATGTCCCTCACCTTCTGTATGCTATATTGCACAATACTGAATGCTCAGGTAAATAGTAAGTAGTAAACAAACTGTGTAAATCATTACTAATAAATGGTAGAAACAAACCGAATGCAAGTAGCGGTTGGCCTTTTGCTGTAGAGATTTTCTATTTACTACAAAAGCCGGCATTCCCATCAGCTTGCGATAGACTATGCATAATAGCCCCTCTGCCCCGTGTCACACCGTCTCTGCTCCTGCTGGGAGCAGCGCGGCCAGATCTGCCTCGCGTGCGCGCCGAGTGTGCACAGCTCGGACTACTGTCATTGTCATTGCGACTCCCCACCCTGCCTCCACGTTGCCCCCTAACTGTCCTATGAATACTTCGACCTCGTCTAACATACCCAGTGGCATTAGACAAACAAAGTCTCCACCACAATACTGTCGCCGCGATTGTGGAGAGGCACATGCGGTAAAAATCTCCCGCCTCGTTCCCCACAACACTAACACGCCTGCTAACATCGCGATGAACACTCCGACCCCGAGAAACATTGTTCCCACCACTGACATTGGGTAAAGGACCATCTAAATTGGGCAAAGGATTCACCGTTTGTGCTTGGTGTAGGGCTATACTTTCACTTTCAGAATCAGGCAGATATTCCCCTTCATAATCAGGGTCCACGAATAGAAGACCCAACACTTCATTGTGGGTAAGCTTTATTGATGCCATTAGATATAATAATAATAATAATAATAATAATCTAATGCAAATACTCGCTGACGTTGACAATATTGCTCTGATAAAATGGCTCACTCGCACACTAGCTCCGCTTTTGTTCGCACTGATTCAATGCACTCTAGCTCGAAGATTTTGTATAGAAGCATGATGTTTTTTTGAGTCGCGGATGAAGTATGACATGTCTGCCATCTAATGGAGGGTAGGTTGAACGAAATTTGACACCCTATTTGACAAAATCGGCCGTTTTATTCAGTGGACTGCCTGAGGTGGGACCACGACACCAATCTGCTCCTAGTGACTGATCACTTAATTCGCTATATCTATGCTAAATGTTTTCAAGCAGTCATATGACACACATTCCTCTTTTATGCATGGCCTCCACCAGATATCTACTACCACTTTGCTGGTGTAGTTTCATTGCCAGATATAGCGAAGCTGGTGTTTCCCTCTCTCTTATGTGACGAGGAACACTGCCATGTTTCTTGGATCTGCATCTTACAGAGTTGAAAATTATTTGCTGCCCAATGGATGTTGCAGCCTGGAACTTCTCAGGTCCAGGAGGTGGCTGATCAATACCTGATCCATCAAGAAGCATGTATAAGAACGATCTCAGCATGGGAGGGATAGAATCAGCTTCACAGGAAGTTGAGAAGGCACCTGTAAAAGCATGCTTCATGGGGAGATACTCTTGCAGAAGGATTTTGGCTGCTTTGAAGATGATGGAGACATCGGTAGAAGTGTTGTTTTTCATGTTAGCAACAGCTTTGCTCAGGTCATCATCAAATACAACGGACCAGACACGATTTATTTGTACTGATCTGATGTCAGGATTCAGGCGTTCAATATCCTTCCGAAGGCGTGTGGTGTTGCATTTGATGTTTGGAAATCCAAGATCAGCAATGCGCTCGTCATAGAGGGCTGTCAAGTCAGACATTGCCAGTGATTCCCCTGAGCAACGATAGTCCTCGATGTATTCGAGCAACTCATTGAGGACATGTGCTCTGATGACCTGAGTTGCATTACTTTCAGTTGAGTCACATCCAACAGTTTCTGCTTTTCTATAGAGCCTAGTCAGGCATGCACGATGATAAACAGCATTAATAGCAACCATGTCACCAGCAGCTAGTTCAGCCAATAGATGCCTGTCACCCACCACCTGAGCACATTCTTTCACTTTTCTATCCAAGCCAAGGGTGGCAGCCCTCCTCAGTTCCTTTTTTTTGCCCTCTTCACCACAGAAGAGACACAGTTTATCAAATGGTTCACATGATGATGTTGAGGGTCTGGGTAAAGCGAGTGTGATGGACTTGTCACTCATGCGCCATGTTTTTACTGGACTCACAGACTCTTCATGCTTTTTTCTTTTTCTTGCTCTCTCAACTTTTTGTTTATCAATCGCATTTCTGCAGCTTTTGTGCCACACCATAGGATTTTGAATCATCAGCTGAACTACATCCTGACTACCACCACTAATGTCCACTATAAACTCAGGCAGATCCCCTAATGCCTTCAGCTCCTGGATGTTATCTAAAGCTTCTTTGTAACATGATTGCAATCTTTCAGGATTGTTTCTCAGTTTGAATGATGAAGAGGGATCTATCCATCCATCCATCCATCTTCTTCCGCTTATCCGGGGCCGGGTCGCGGGGGCAGCAGTCTAAGCAGAGATGCCCAGACTTCCCTCTCCCTAGACACTTCCTCCAGCTCTTCCGGGGGGACACCGAGGCGTTCCCAGGCCAGCCGGGAGACATAGTGTCTCCATAGTCTGTCCTAGGTCTTCCCGGGGTCTCCTCCCAGTGGGACGCGCCCGGAACACCTTCCCGGGAAGGCGTCCAGGAGGCATCCGGAACAGATGCCCGAGCCACCTCAGCTGACCCCTCTCGATGTGGAGGAGCAGCGGCTCTACTCTGAGCTCCTCCCGAGTGACCGAGCTTCTCACCCTATCTCTAAGGGATCGCCCAGCCACCCTGCGGAGAAAGCTCATTTCGGCCGCCTGTTTCTGGGATCTTGTCCTTTCGGTCATGACCCAAAGCTCACGACCATAGGTGAGAATAGGAACGTAGATTGACCGGTAAATCGAGAGCTTCGCCTTGCGGCTCAGCTTTCTTCACCATGACAGACCAGTACATCGACCGCATTACTGCAAAAGCTGCACCGATCCGTCTGTCAATCTCCCGTTCCATCCTTCCCTCACTCGTGAACAAAACCCCAAGATACTTAAACTCCTCCACTTGAGGCAGGAACTCTCCACCAACCTGAAGTGGGCAAGCCACCCTTTTCTGGCCTCGGATTTGGAGGTGTTGATTCTCATCCCAGCCGCTTCACACTCGGCTGCAAACCGTCCCAGTGCATGCTGAAGGTCCTGGTTTGATGAGGCCAACACGACAAAATCATCTGCAAAGAGCAGAGACGAAATCGTGTTGTCACCAAACCTGACACCCTCCGGCCCCTGGCTGCGCCTAGAAATTCTGTCCATAAAAATTATGAACAGAACCGGCAACAAAGGGCAGCCCTGCAGGAGTCCAACATGCACCGGGAGTCCCGCAAGCCAACCAGGCCCAATAGGACTCCTTCTTCAGCCTGACGGCATCCCTTACTTTCGGTGTCCACCACCGGGTTCGGGGATTGCCGCCTCGACAGGCACCGGAGACCTTACGGCCACAGCTCCGAGCGGCCTCTTCGACAATGGAGGTGGAGAACATGGTCCACTCGGACTCAATATCTCCAGCCTTCCTCGGGATCCGGTCGAAGCTCCACCGGAGGTGGGAGTTGAAGATCTCTCTGACAGGAGACTCGGTCAAACGTTCCCAGCAGACCCTCACAGTACGCTTGGGTCTGCCGAGTCTGTCCAGCTTCCTCCCCCGTCATCGGATCCAACTCACCACCAGGTGGTGATCAGTTGACAGCTCCACCCCTCTCTTTACCCGAGTGTCCAAGACATACGGCCGCAGGTCAGATAAAACGACCACAAAGTCGATCATCGACCTACGGCCTAGGGTGTCCTGGTGCCACGTGCACTGATGGACACCCTTATGCTTGAACATGGTGTTCGTTATGGACAAACTGTAACTAGCACAGAAGTCCAATAACTGAACACCGCTCGGGTTCAGATCAGGGGGGCCGTTCCTCCCAATCACGCCCCTCCAGGTGTCACTGCCACTGCCCACGTGGGCATTGAAGTCCCCCAGTAGAACGACGGAGTCCCCAGTTGGAGCACTTTCCAGCACCCCTCCCAGAGACCCCAAGAAGGCCGGGTACTCTGCACTGCCGTTTGGCCCGTAGGCACACACGACAGTGAGAGACCTATCCCCGACCCGAAGGCGCAGGGAAACGACCCTCTCGTTCACCGGGGTGAACTCCAACACATGGCGGCTGAGCTGGGGGGCTATAAGCAAACCCACACCAGCCCGCCACCTCTCACCATGGGCAACTCCAGAGTGGTGAAGAGTCCATCCTCTCTCGAGGAGTGTGGTTCCAGAGCCCAAGCCGTGCGTAGAGGTGATCCCGACTATCTCTAGTCGGAACCTCTCAACCTCACGCACAATCTCAGGCTCCTTCCCCGCCAGTGAGGTGATGTTCCACGTCCCTAGAGCTAGCTTCCGTGTCCAGGGATCGGGTTGTCGAGGCCCCCGCCTTCGACTGCCGCCCGATCCTCTCAGCACTGACCCCCTTACGGTCCCTCCTGCAGGTGGTGAGCCCACGGTGAAGGCGGCCCCACGTCGCTCCTTCGGGTTGAGCCCGGCCGGACCCCGTGGGGGGAGGCCCGGCCACCAGGTGCTCGCATATGAGCCCCAACCCCGGGCCTGGCTCCAGGGTGGGGCCCCGGCTGCGCCATACCGTGCGACGTCACGGTCCTCGGTTTAAGAGGGATCTAATGTTTTTTCAATCTTTAGGGCGGACTGACATAGGAAGCATAACCTCCAGTCACGGCATTCCATTATGGCTAATCTGAAAAAAGAAATGAAGTTGCTTTAACATCATAAGAGAGATAATATGAGCATTAACAAGCATTTGCAAAAGTAAAAAAAATATCAAATAATGAAGCTAACTAACTAGCTAGCAACATGTAGGCTATGTGCTTGCTTCAATAAAAATGACGCTAACTAGTCACTAGCTAGTTATGATGAAGCTAACTAGTTACTAGCGACCTAGTTATAATGAAGCTAACTAGTTACTAGCTAGCTAGTTACTAGTTATCTAACATTAAAAGCATTTTTCTATTTAATGAGGAAGTCATACGAACCTCAAAGTGTTAACCTGTCACCTCTGACCTTCAACAGCTGTCACAGCTCCTGGTGCATATAGGATGTGTTGTTGCAGGAACTGATTTGCTATAGGCTACTCCTGACTCGTCGAAATCTCATGCTACTTAGGACAAATGTAATGTACAGAAGTAGCTGCACTGCTTAAATACAAAATTAAAGTTTTTGAAGGAAAAGATAAGTAAAGTCACTCTGACACAATTTTTATGTGAAATGTGCATATTTACCCCCAATTGTCATGGTATGGGGAATTTTTTTGTTTTTTTAAAATTGAAACCAATTTTATTGGATTCCTTGACCCCAAAAATGTACACTTTGACACCAAATTTGTCATTATAGTGATAACAGAAGCAAAGATATGGGCTCTAGAGTATTTTCGGCGCATTGGCGGCCATTTTTGAAAAAACCTGTTTATTTCTGATACAAAGTGTGATCTCACTTGTGTCTTAGGATAAATTTATTTGTATGACCCTAAGGTACTTCCATACCAAAGATGACCTTTGCATCATGACTTGAAGTCAAAGGCCTATTTTTTGGGCTTAACCTCCCTACTAATAGGACCTTCTCAGTTAATATTGGTCAACTTTTAATCTGAAGATTATTCATGATTTTATTTCTGTAAGACTGGACTATTATTTCCTTGTATGTGGATGTGAGCCAATCACTGTTAAATCGCTTGTAATTACTACAGATGATTTTTAAACTACTGATCTTAGTATTGTGGCATCATGACAGGGCGTGTTCTTTCTAGAGGGCAGATACATTGCCCTGAGATGACTGGAGCAAGATGGCCACCTGTTTAGGATTACAAAACCCAGGCTGCCTGAGAGTACAGCTGCAGCTAATAAGACCGGCACTCTGGCAGCAGGCTCTAATAGCGGGTGTGATAAACTGTTGATGGTGTGTGTGACTGGGGAAAGGACATGTACCTCTGTGAAACAAAGAAGATTATGTTTATTTTTTTGAGCTGAAGAGATTTAAGTTGTGTAAACCTTTTTGTTTGATTATTAAATACACCTGCATACTGAAGAGACTGGTGAAGCGGTGTTTACTGGGAACTTGCACAAACTAAAAATCCTGAACCTCTCATGCTGTCACAGTATATAAAGCACTACACAATTTGGCACCCACTTATTTAACTGATCTTTTACACATACACAAGCCTCAGAGGAACCTAGGTAATCTAACCAGATTTTTAGATGTTCAAAGGACTAGAGTGACTAAAACTGAGTGATGTACATGCATTTGCAGTGGTGGCTAATAAGGGTTGGAACCTTTACATCTTACATTATCACCTTTGATGGACTCTTTTAAAAGAAAATTTAGAAAAATAAGTACATAATCAAATTCACAAATATTACACCAAAACATTATTAAAAATACATACTGAGTTACTAAAACAATAATTGTCAAAGAATACACTTGTTTGTTCACAGTTTGAACGTTCTTGTTTCCATTTGTTTAATTTCAAGATCTGAGGTGAATTATGTATTGCTGCTTTTACGGCTACAACTGGGGGCACTAAATGATATTCAAAGTCAGATTACACGCTTTTAGCATTAAATAAAGCACATGAACAGTAGCCGAGATTATCATTGCCACACTTTGTGTTTGTTGTTCCAGCCGTGACGTCGCAGAAAAATAGAATCCATTTCGAAAATAGAATTGTCGCGTGTCTCCGTCACACTGCTGGTTAGAACAAAAACTCTGATTAACATGGAAAATATACATTTTGTCGCTTGTAGTTAGGACACGGTGTAAAGCTTAAGTGAAATATTCACCAGGGGCTCAAAAGAGGGTATAAAAGGCAGCTAATTCAAAGTAACCCCTTCAAAGTATAATTCCATCTTTTAATAAATGTGCATTGGCAATACAAAAACTCTACACCCCTTGGAGTTCAGATGTTGCAATGGAACAGTGGTAGAGCCCACAAGGTGTGTTCATTTACATTCAGACAACAGACAACAACAATACATCACATTAAAAAAGCTACATACATAGGAATGATATAATTATAAAATTGCACTAAATAGATACCAGGTCTGGGACAGCGCACTCGCAGTCCGGCGTGACGTGCCAGTGAGGTAACAAAGATTAATTTCCACAGGACACGTGACAGCCTCATTTCAAGAAATACTCCGGAACACTGTTTCAAAACACTAGTGTCAAAAACTCGAGACGTGTTGACACTGGGTGTCGAACTACCCATCCCTCGATTTTATGTGTGCCTGTCTCTTGTTGATTTCCCTGTTTGCCTGCGTTCCTGTGCCCAGTAATTGTTTGGACAGTTCACCCTGTGTTTATGACCTTTTGTCTGTTTTTGACTACGATTGTGGATTACCCTTTTAATAAACTACTGTATTTCGATCCTCAACTTTGTGTCTCCAAACAGGTCATGACAGTAGTTAAGACATCATAAAAGTAATCCATGTGACTTTTTTATGAAGCGACGCAAGTACTTTAAATATTTGCGAAAAAAAAAAAAGAAGAATCATAATTTATCACTGTATTTACAAAATATTGAATGTAGGGTAGGCAATTTCGGAGAGGCTAGCAATAGCAAGCTAGTTTTGAAATCATGAGATCCCACCCTCCCTTCAGAGCGTCTTCAAAGCCACGCCTCCACCAAAATACATTAACGCACACAGCAGAGTCTGCAAAGCGCTATGAGACGAGAGACAACGTTATATTACCTCATGTCTTAAAGCACATAACAATACAATAATAATGACCGTAAATAATAACAGAGCTCTTACTTGTAACACCTGACAGCTGCAGATTTATTTCGCCGCTGATATCGAGAACAGTCTGAGAACATGAACAGCTCAAGGTAGAACGTCACGGGTCGCCATATCGTAATTACGGTTAGGACATGGCGTTAACACAGCATACACTTGTTTTGGTTCAGGAGGAACTGAAAAGGCAGCTGCTGTTTGTTTACAGTGCTCAGTTATCCTTTGTCTACAATTCTGCATAGCCTTACATCAGCCTTAGTGCTGATGACGTGATGTCTGCACGAACAGGGTGACGGAGGTATGGAAATGCATATGTTGACTGGCAGATTCAGACAGAATGCAATGATTGGACAAACATTTTTTGGGCCTGAGACTTCCACAGAAGATATACTGTATGTACATGTTTTAGTATTTAGGCCACTTCTATTATTGATTGCTATCAGGATGTGAAGAGAGTTTCAACCAGTAAAACAAAAAGTGTTTATAAACAAAATTGCCTTCCCTACCTTTAATCTCCAACGCACGTTCATGAGAGCACCACAACGCATGCGTGTTGTGTTGATGAAAAAGCAGACGTTATGAACACGGATTGGAGATTAATATTTCGTAAATAAAGTGGAAAATTATGGGGGGGTTTTGGCACAAACAAAGCACTCGTGTCACTTCAAAAAAATTAGGTTAAACCACTGGAGTCACATTAATTACTTTATTGATGTCTTTACTGCCTTTCTGGGACTTGAAAGTGGTAGTTGTGTAGGCTTTCAATGGAGGGACAGAAAGCTCTCAGATTTCATTAAAAAGATCTTCATTTGTGTTCTGAAGATAATGTCTTACGGGATTGGAATGACATGAGGGTGAGTAATTAATGAGAGAATTTTCATTTTTGGGTAAAACTGAATATGGTCAGAGAAGTCCGGGAGGGAAGCGGAGTGGAGGGGGACTGGGGGTGGGATGGACGGCCAGGTCAATGGAATGGAGATGGAACTGAAGACGAATGAAGAACGGGCAGCCAGGGTGGCCCAGGCTGGACAGATGACCAAGGTGGAGCAGGCTGGACAGGTGGCCATCACGATGAAGCTGGCGGGGCCAGATATGGAGATGGTTGTAAACTGATCAAAAATCAGCATCTATAATAATCATCCAAATAAATAATTGCGAGAGAATGCAAAAGCTTTGTAATATATTTTTCCATCGTCTCCATAGAATGTGGCAAAAAATATTACTATGATATAAGTATAATATGACTATACCAAAAATAGTATTCTGCTTCAGGCACATCCCTAGTGTTTTCTAA
This sequence comes from Rutilus rutilus, assembly GCF_951802725.1. Classification (NCBI taxonomy): domain Eukaryota; kingdom Metazoa; phylum Chordata; class Actinopteri; order Cypriniformes; family Leuciscidae; genus Rutilus; species Rutilus rutilus. The sequence goes on from NC_140216.1 coordinate 15,829,405, forward strand.
GTAAATAATGTAAATTTACAACAACAGACATGAGATTATGATCCCCCAGCTTCTGATTAAGAGTCTCGAAGTCAGCCTGGGCTTTCAGAGGTAAGACAACTCCTTCAGGAAACTCTACCACTAATCCGTCTTGCTTTTTCAGCAGGGCATTCAAAATCTTACCATGAACACATTAGGTCTCCTTCACTTCTTCTAAAATTGTTAGAAGTTTAGTGATCAGCTTCGCAAGTGGGGCTAGTGCCTCATTTGTCTGTGGGGCTGGCAACTTGTTGGACTGTGGGGCTGACACCTTGTTGGGGAGCGTGATTGGCGACACGTTGGGAAGAGGGGGTTTTGACGTAGTTGTTTACTTTCTACACTGCTGGCCTCAGGATGTCAGAATGTTCACTTGATTCTAGTTGGGTGCTCAGTTGACTCTGGACAAGTTTTGCACTTGGCCTAGAGAAGTTAACATAAGCATATATGACACACCTTACCTACTGCTTTCATATTATTTCTACAAGGCATGTAAATTGACCTACATTGCTCCTCAAACTTTTTCTTGAGCCATTTTCAGTGTCAGTAAAGTCTGATGAATACTTAGCTTGGTGTAGCATTATCCTGGATTCTGCATAAGTTGCTGTAAAATACAATGATACACAATAACAGGAGTGAGGCAGATGTTGAAATTTGCATAAGCGTTTACTACCACGAAAACAACATTTGTTGCAGAATGTATGCACAGACATATAAATCAGATGTCAAATCTTATCTACAAAGGGCTGTTACGGTTTTCTTTCCTACCAAGCAAGAGCACGCATGATATGACTAATCAACTGTCAAGCTTGGTGTGATCATTCTTGGTAAAAAACCTAAAGCTATAACAGCCCTTTATGTATTACTTTGGAAAACAATGGTGTAAAGACATTAACACTAAAAGAAAGAGTTAGGGGTTACTATATAGAGTTACTATATTTATTAAAGGAGGAAAATCAAAGTTACCTGCATTTCTTATTACACGCACATTACACATTATCCAGTTGCTGGTTGGTGGTGTGCATGCTTTCACTGCCTTGGTTGCATTGACCAATGTGGTTGGTGGCCACCAGCAATATTTTCTGCCTATGCCCTTGAACCACTCAATTGGAATGATGTCCATTTTCTTGCAGCCATCAGGGTCAACTTCATCCACAAACTCCACAGCACTGAACGAGGACACCCTGCAAAGTTCAATGAGTCATGTGCTTATATTTCTGAGAAGTACAGAACTTGAGGGAACAGTTGTGATTGTGCGGAACATTGTGCATTCCACGGGAGGAACACATGTGGTGAATTAACATTTTGAGACAGACCATGTTTTTTTGTTTTTTTAACTACCCCATTGATTCCATATCTCTGGGAGTCTGTTTGCTTTCAAAACTGTTTGGTCAACTTTCCAGTGCTCCAGTAACAGACTTCACTAAACCACTGCTTTTGTTGCCTTTTCAGAATATGTTTGTGGTAATGCCTCAGCTATACAGAAACCAATATTCCTGCTTAAAAAAAGAAAAAGAAAAAGAAAATGTTTGTGATAAACAACACTATGTCATAAATGCTGTTGATTGAGCTTATCTTCCATTAAACCCAAAACATTCCATCTAAAAACATTTAAACTTTTGTGCACTTTACTTTTTGTTTGTGTAGTTGATCACTTTTTGCCAGTGAACAAGATCATACTGAAATGTTACAAAATAACCTAAAACCATGTCTCAAAGCAAGCGTAATTCAATCTTCTACTGTAGTTGTGGTTTTGATACATTTCTAAACTTGCTTAATCACTCAAAGTCCATTAGCCTTCTAGGAAGAGCACACACATGAGGGTTGACTGTGTTGTTCCTCTTCTCTGAGAACTTACCACTTTTTTGCCTCCAACATTTGTTGTGGCTGTCTTAGTGCCACTGGATGGGTTGATTCCAACAGAACATCAGCACAAAGATCAGTCAGAAAAACACAAGTAGAAGCTTTAGGGTAATGTGCAGAATTTAATGAATTTTATTATTATTATTATTATTTCTTTACAATAAGCATTTGCTGCACTACTATTGTATTATAAAGGGGTGTATTTAAGTAAATTGTTACCTTTGAACTTAATTCAAGTGTGCAGGTTGCCTTGTCCTGGTACACCAGATTGAAGTTGTAGTAAGATGAAAACAAAGCTGCAAATCCAGCCACAAAGTTGGGGTGTGGATTAGCACCACCACTTGACCCTCAATACTCAGCATTCACTGGGTTGCAGTAAGAATTTCACTTAAAATTAATAAAATATAAGCAATACTTTATAAAAATGCAAGGTTTATTAAATAATTTACAGATTTCAGAACATTGCACACTACATAAGACAATCAAACCTTTTTCCACATCAACCGTTGCTGACACCTATAAGAAATTAAAAAGTTTCAAAATGTAAATGTATTTACATAAAGTATATGCGAACAAAATACACCCCCTTACCACAACATTTTATAATAAAAAAGCACTGTCTTACATCTGAAGAATGAGTGCTTCAGGTTTTTCTTTGAAGTGACACATAAAGTATGATGACAGTGGAGCATCCTGTTTCATCGCATGTGGGGTCTTTCTGCTTCTAAGTATGCACTACATCTCATCTGCATTAGTCCCTGTTGGCATTTCGGTGAAGTATTTTCCCTTTCTTCCATGGGCTTCTCAAGCTTCTTACAGAATGGTGATGTTTGTAAGAGATTTAAACTGGTTTCAGAGTTATTTGGGTGTGAAAAGATATGGCCAGTCATTTTCAACTTAACAATGGATGGTGGTGGGGGCAGGCATTGATGAATTTCGGTTGCCGATAGTATGCTACTTTAACTGACTGAGATGTCCTCTCCTACCCCATCTGGTCTTTCTTTTCAAATTTCTTGGAGACTCCTCAGATTCTACTAGAGGACACTCAGGCTGCAATCTCACACAACCATACTAGTCAGCGGGTGCTGGGGTAATGTCTTCTGCTAGTGAATAGGTCTAATTTCGGTTTTCTGCATCTAGAGAACGAGCAGCCACTTCTTAACATTTCTCTGTGATCTTTAGCTGGCGTCTTCCCAGCACAATGGCTGTTTTAATAGCAGAAGGCATCCTGTTCCAGGGAACTTTAAAGTGTTCAGGCCATACAGTTGAGTCCACAGTTGCACTGGAGCTGTCTGTGCTGGAGATACTTGGTGTGCATGAGGAACTAGAATTTGATGATGGAGAGTTCTCCGTTGTGGTATCAAAAATCTGTATTTTTATGGAATCGCGTGGTGTTACTTTGACACAACTTGTTTGATATGAAAAAATATATATAATAATTCTTGCAATAGCCTGATACAGATAGGCCTACTTAAACCTTCAATTATTCTCTCATTATCCCTTTCGCACGTACGATCACACCGGTGTGATCAGTCTAGGCTGGTCCCTGGAGCATACGATCACACCGGTGTGATTAGAATGGTCAGTGCATGACGTGATCAACTGCTAAATTCAAATGTGCTTTCGCGCGTTGGCTGGCGCTGAGCCAGAGACAGGCGCTCAGAGCTGTCATATATCACAACTTTTCAGTGTTTTCAACCACATAATGTTTATTTTAGGTTTCAGACATATAAGTACTAAAAAAACAATACATTTAGAGTTTGTAAAATACACACTGATGTCAAAGGAAGAGGCAATAATAATCCTTTCCATTATAATTAGACACGTTTTATTCATATCAGATACACATTGTGTAAGTAACTTTAAAGTTTACTCTATTCCTCTCCTAGTTCACCAGCCACTTACGTTTATGTATTTCGGGAGAAGTGGATGAATTCACGTGTTGTAAATCCAACAGATCCGATTCTCTGAACTGCGTCTGCAGAAACTAAGATGGTGGCGCCCATCGCGCATACAGCTCAACTAACGCGATCGTTATAAAGGTGTTTAAAAAACAAAACACTTCCACTTGCATATATTTGACAATCGGAATATCAGATATGTCATGCCATATCTAACAAATTTGTGAATATTTTGAATAAAAAAGGAAAAATGACACAAAGGCAGATCGTCATTCATTCAGCTCTGTTGTTGCTGCGGTGTGTCACGTGACAAGCAATGACGCGTCACCATGGAAACCATAAAGTGACACATTCTAAATAACGGTCGCCTTGAAAAACTCACGCTGGGGAGTCAGCCACAATATTTTAAACTTACGTGTGAAAGGGTTATTTACCCTTATGTTGTCTCAAATGCAACTTTCTGTCTTCCACAGAACAAAGATATTTTCACAGTTCTGATGTTTAGCTATATCCATACAATGCACTGAAATGCCTTGAAACGCGCAAGCATTTTTCAACGTGTTGTCGTGATTTCCACTGCAACAGGAAGACAGGGCAGGACATATCGAACAGCTAAGTTAGGCCTACTCACCTTTTCTTTTCTTTCTTTAAATAGCTAATATCGTTTCGTTTATATCACAGACAGTTCGTCCAGAGCCGTTGAGCTAGGCATAGCCGCAGTAACAGTTTCCTCATAATCTTTATCTGTTTCTCCTCCTAATAATCTCCTCCATATCACTTTAAGCCTGACGTCGTCATACTCAGATTCTAGTCATGAGTCTGAAGGTGTGTTCGACATCGGCTGCGGCTGGATGTAACCGATCGGCGAGAGTAGCCGCGTGCAGGCGGGGAGGAGCTGCAAACGGAGACGTGAAGTCGGACACTTTCTGGTTCCCGTAGTGACCGCTCACGTGGTGTTTGCATACTTTACCACAGCTGAAGTGAAATAAATGCAATATTTGCCTAATAATGCACAGATGTTTCAGAGACATTTTCATTCAATACTTTATGTAGCCTACTGCTTCATACAGCGTCTGTTTGAACAAGAATAAAGTTCAACATAAGCTACTATCAATGAAGTCTACGTTTTTTTAATCAGTTTTAATTTGATAAACATGACACAATATAACATCGCAACTACACGAAAAGAGTGTTTACTGTTATAAAAAACTGATTTGTGAGCTTAGAGTAACTAAAGGTGTTCGAATAAACACGAAACACACGTGATCGTTGTCATGCGGTGAATCCGGCCAATGGTGGAACAGCTGTGTCGTCATCAGCCCTCGTGCAGCCCATTGCAGCCGCTCTTGAGAAGCTGCGCTGGCTGAGTTCTCCAGCTACTCTCGAATCACTCTCGCGGTATTTTGATGGCACACACGTCACAGTCACGTGGCGTCGGCGCTGTATCAAGTCGGACAAAATTTCTAACTGGCATGCACTGCTTCAAGTCAGCCGCCGATCGGTCTGCGCAGAGCTGCATGAAGTCGAACAAACCTTGATACTAGGCTTGTTTGAGATGAGCAAAATCGGCACAGAACCGATCACCGGTGATGCATGCCGGTTAGAAATGTGTCCAAGTGCGGTCCACCAGAGAATGTCTAATAAGGGGAGAACTTCCACTCTCAGTAAACTTCCGGCTTCTGAACTGGTTGCAGTTCCAGTCTGGTTCCATATGAGGGCGCTCACAGGACGAGTGGAGAATGAATGGAGGTCTATGGAGCTATACCCCTCAAAATCCACTTTTCTCAGGATATAATTTTTTGTCTAGTAATTTTAATGTTGTATGTGAAAGGAGATGCAAATAAATTACACATTGCTGGGTGTTAGATTTTTTAGAGTCACTTATTTGCTTTAAAAAGTCTTTTAAAATGTCAATGACGTCATACACATCGTACGACCAGAGATACTGCTTTACGGCAATCCTTCAGTCACTTTGGTGCTTTCGCGCTCTGCACTTTCTTTTCTCTCGAGGCATCGACAACACAGCTGACACAGGTAAATACACGTGCTAGAAGAGTTTTTGTTTTGTTTGTTTCTGGTCCCACTTCAGATGCCACGATGCCATCAAGCGGTATCTCTGTTCGTAATCAGTCCTTCACTGACCAATCAGCGTTCATTAGCAGAATGCTAGCGTGTTATGGGCAACAACAACTCAACCTGTAAGAAATCGAATGGACATAAGTACTCGTTCATTCAACTTTCGACCTATAACCCATGTTGAACTTGCAAAACCTACAATCAAATCTGAGATTTCTCAACGGCAATCGGGTGAAAGAGACAAATTTAGCCGTCTAGCGCCATAGACTCCCATTCATTTTGCACTCATGGGCGATCGCCCCCAGTGGAACTCTGGTGGAACTACAACCAAAATTCGGTACTATAGAGCTGGTAAGTCCCGCCCATCCGTAAAACCCCAAGTGGACCTCTAGGTTGAAAAATCGTCAATGCAAGTGAATGTGAGAAAATAATAATTTTCTGGTCCCGTTTGAATTGTGCCATGAATGTGAACATATGTTGTCTGTGAATTTTTTATATAATTTTTCATGTTACGAGTTTGACAGTATATTGTATGATTCTTTGGCTAGCAGTTGTGGAAAAGACATAACGAGAAAGACTACATGTCGCCTATGTGACGTCACCCCATAACACATTTTCCCTCCACTTGTCAAATCACGGTGCTAATGCTGCAATAATCTATGGAGACAGATCGAGATGCCTGTGTGTTTTGTACCCAAATGTCACCTTTCAAACCAAATGGGCTGTTCTTTCTTCAGATTCCCGTCTGAAAGCAGCGAAGAGTTGTAGTCCACAAAGTGCTCTCACACAAAGTCTAACCGTATCAAACTTCTACCCGCTAAATTGTAGCATTCTTCACACGAAACATTATATTAAAAATTCACAGACAACATATGTTCACATTCATGGCAAAATTCAAACGGGACCAGAAAATAATTATTTTCTCACATTCACTTGCATTGACGATTTTTCAACCTAGAGGTCCACTTGGGGTTTTACGGATGGGCGGGACTTACCAGCTCTATAGGACTTAATAGGGAGTGACCAGGCTCTCCGTAGACGGGCTCTGGGTCTGCCTTGCTCTGATGTCATGCTGACGTATGTCAAAAATCTCTCGTGAGCGCAAGGCGGACGTGTCGGATTCTACAGTCGAGCGCAGTTGCTCTCCACCGACTGCGCTGATCAAAAGCACAATGGGAAACGACTTGCTTGACGACACAGCTTAATGCTCATTGGTTTAAACAACTGTGATGTGTTGTTCTCTTTAAAAATGTTTGATTTTAAAACTCTGATATCATGTTTTATGTATAAACGTTATGTGTGACTTTTTTTTTTTTTTTTTGCGACAAAAGCCAGTCTCCCTTCTCAGCAGGATGCGATACATCCTCTCAACCAATCACAGCGCACCATTCCACGCATTATAAATGTAAACAGTAACGGCGGCGCTTTAAATACACCAGGGGCCTGTACCATGAAGGTAGCTGAACAAACTCGGAGTTACAGGATTAGTTTTGAGTTGACAAAACCAAACCGATGCATTCAGGCTTTATTGGTACCATGATGCAGCTCATCAACTTTCTCTGTCAACTCAGGCTTTGATCCTCAAGCTATGATTACTCCACGCGCACGTGCACATAAAAGAGTGACGTCGACACTGAACAACCAATGGCGGGAAGCGAGAGCGATATATAATCATTCAGTATTACGATGAATTTAAATATGTATTTCAAACTCGAAACAATACGGTCTCTGCTGCCAAAGCAAGAGAAGACTGTTGGAGAAAGATTGCTGATTGTTAAAGGGATACTTCACCTCTGGGAAGATGAATGTGTATTTAAAATAGGTCATTTAAGTAGAAGAAATGTGAAGACATTTTTGAATTTGGAGCTTTCTAGACTGAGAAAAGCCAGAAAATGTATTTTTGGCTTATGTGGATGAAAGACAACAACTCCCAGAATGCACTTGCTTCGCTGTCTTAGGAGGCCACGCCTACCGGTAAGAGTGCGCAGTTTAAAACAACAAAGCTAGCCTACGTGATGAGTTTGCAAGGGATTTAGAGATAGCCCAAAATGTCCGGGATTCGGCTTTTGCGTTCTACAGTCGCCATTCATTCATCATGTTTACTGTGGCGAGCAGGACGAGGCTGACGGCCGCGGGAGAACAGCGCGAGGCCGGTGGCATGATTACTGAGACGCGCCGGGTCTCCCATCTCTCACGGAGGAGCGGGAATTTTTCTTAGCAATGGTAAAACGCACATCAACCGATCACTTGTTTAGCGTTCATGTAAACACTACATTCAAATTCACCAATCGGAATGAATTCAGTTAGATTGAAACAAAAGGTGTGCATGTAAACAAGGAATAGCGACCGCAGAAAGCAAAAGCTGAATCCCGTACATTTTGAACGATCTCGCCCGCCGGACAAGTCCGGGAAAAGGAGGATGGTTACTTACTCAGCTTTCTCCTACTATTCAGCTTTCTCCACAGAACAAGAGCCTGCTAGCTTAGCTTCCAAAGAAAGATGGCTGACACTGTGTACATTCTGACTGAGTGAGATCCCACCCTGTATGGGCGGGCTGAAAACATGCGGAACAACGCCATCTACTGGCTGTAGTCTTTAGCCTCTGGCCAGAAAATCCTCCGATGACGCAAAATGACGATTTTTGCGTCATCGGAGGATTTTTTCCAGACAAAAAATACATAAATCTCTTGTCTCAGGGGGATATGAGGGTGGAAAGCATGGTAATTCTAAAATACTACAGGTTTTCTACTAATACAAAGCTTAAAGCTAAATCCTGAAGTAACCCTTTAATGTGCAAGTTAAACAAATACGTTCTATATTTATGTAAAAGTATGTATATATGTATGTGTAGCCTATACATGTAATATAGCCTATAGCCTATTTTTATAATATATATAAAATGTGCATGTACTAAGAAAGATTAGTATTCATTGATTTTTAGATGCAACCCCAACTCCAAATGTTCTTGGCAGCAGATAAAGACAAAATATAAAAATATAATTCAAAGTGGTGAGTATTTACCACAATCTTTTATTATTTTTGTGAACATTTTATCAAAAACACTTGTTTGCAGCAAACAGAAATAAAGAGTTAAATTCAGAAAACCAGAATACACTGTGGTGGAGGAGTTGGCTCTGAGTAGGCAATAAGGGACGGCCGATTATAGATGTGATTACAGGTGCTGTACAGTCTGACCCTGGTGCTGGCTCCTCTAAGCAAGTAACACTGGGTACGTGTGCAATACATTACTACTTTTAAGTTTTAAATATGGCTGATATGTTCTGCAGTAGAGGGAAATACAGTGTCCCTGTTGAAGCCAGCACACACACACACAGTCTCCCACACAGAGGTCAGTATGCAGCAGACAGAACACCAAACATAACCTGCTTTACAACAGTTATGCTTTACATTGGCCTATTTTTAGTTATTAGGGTGGAGGAAATGATGAAGACACTCTGTCTGTGTGTTCTCAGACAGTTGCTGATGTGAATGCACTGGGCTTTTTATTATGGCAAACATTTGAATGTGTGGCATAAAAAAGGGACTGGCCCTTACACATCTCTTTTATTGTAGGATTTTTCACAACCTGCCCCAGAAACTGAGGCCTCTACCTCAATGGCCTTCAGAAGAAATGTGTAAGGATTTAAAACCCTTGAAATAAATTAGTCAGTCCTGTGTTTGTAGGAAATCAAGGAACTTTTTGTGATTTGATGAGCCTCCAGAAAACTTGTAATGATCATGTTTGTGGTGGAATTATGTTTCAGGTGGAAACAGACTCAGTCAGGGCCCTGTACAAAAGGAGTCTTGAACTAGACTGCACACTAAAGGAGACTTGAACTAGACTGTTCACTAAAGGAGACTTGAACTAGACTGCTCACTAAAGGAGTCTTGAACTAGACTGCACACTAAAGGAGTCTTTAACTAGACTGCACACTAAAGGAGTCTTGAACTAGACTGCACACTAAAGGAGTCTTGAACTAGACTGCACACTAAAGGAGTCTTGAACTAGACTGCACACTAAAGGAGTCTTGAACTAGACTGCACACTAAAGAAGTCTTGAACTAGACTGCACACTAAAGACTGTTCACTAAAGGAGCTGGACTGTGAGCTGAGGAGGCTCAAAAAAAAAAAAAATTGGAGATCAAACAGCTGGATTAAACTGATCTCGGTATGTGAACTTATTTAACCAAGTAACACTTTAGTATGAATATTTATTAATGCAACTTTCTCTTGCTCTCTTTCTCCCTCCCATCCCACAAAACCAATAAAACAGTTTGAGACCTATCTGCAGTTTCAATGTGCTTTTATTAAGTGTAATATTGTATGGTGATTGCATCTACATCTGCACCAGCTGGGTGGTCCGCTCTGGTGACTCTGAAGCGCCGAACACAGTTGAAATGTGCCTTTAGGAGGCCAAAGGTCATCTCTATCTTCACTCTGGTTTTACTGAGGGCCACATTGAAATGGTGCTGTGGCCCTGTCTGAGGGTCATGATAGGGGGTTATTGTGTAGGTTTTTCTATCTCAGTTCAAATTAACAGTGTTTTGTACTGTACCAAATTTAACTTGCTTTCCTCAAAGCGCTGAAACAACAAAGACTCACAGAAAATTTGTGAGTCAAGCACTGGAGCCAGGCCATTTGGCATCCAAACTTGTGATCATACGTTCATGACCACAAGTCGTCTGCAGATGAAATGTTTAGTAGATCATTGTTATATCTGTTAATGTTACTATTCATTTAAAGATTCATCTCACATAAAATAATCATCTCACATATTCACATCATCTCTACCTGAACATTAAGGCTGTGATAGGACTTCCTATTAACATAATCTGCCTCATGTTCCCCTAGAGCAGTGGAGATTGGAGTAATAGACTGCATACATGTTGCAATGACTCTAGGGAATCCTATCATAAGATTAACAGAATAATAATAAAAAAGATTTAAAATAATTCTTAACATTTATTGTATAGTACATTTGTGAAATTTGCTTTTTTTAAAGTGTTCATGTGATGTCACCCTATCAATATATCTTAAACCAGCAATTTTATAAAAGCCCTCTTTTATGGACATGGTCCATAAATGTCCGGGGAACACTATTAAAGAAACTATTCATGTACTCCTGCAGAGCGACCTTGCGAATGGTTTGACAAACCGTGTTTTCCCTAGCTTCTGTGCGTCAGGCACCGTGCAAGTACCACTTGCAAAAAAAAAAAACGCAACGCAATATTTGCGGTACAGTAAGTGCATGAATTCGACGTGTTAAATTCTTTATGTGCGGCGAAAGAAGTTCGCAAAGATAAGACATTGCTTCTGCGGAAAATCTGTATTTTTCATACAAATAACAAATAACAAAAAGGGGATTTTGTCATGCTAAAAACTCTTTTTTTTATTTGATTTTTACTTGATTTGGAAGAAAAGGTGAAGTCATTGCGACACTTGGAATAAGTTACGTCACCTATATGTTTCTTTGCTCTCAGCTGATTGGTCAAACTTCAGTCTGAGATCTTGAATCCAGAACATAACCTGCCCCGGAGCAGGTTAGCCGTGCAGCGTAAGATACCATGGCAACGAACACCGATTAAAGCCAAGCTACTTTCATAGTACCTAAAACCCAGGGTTGGCGGAAACTAAACTGAAACATAGCTGGCTAGCCACCTAAACCGGCTTATACAGGCCCCAGGCTTCCTAGTTCTTCTTATAAACTTTGTACTTTTCGATCAAAAAAAAAAAAAAAAGGATTAATTTTGACGGCACTGTGGTGGTTTCTGCGGTGGATAAGAAACGTAAACCACAAAAATGCCGGCTGTTGCTTGTTCTCACACGACGCAAGAGAGGAAAGAAGTGGGCTAACTTCAAGCCAAGTCAGCTGACCAGTGAAAGCACAGTGAAAGAATCAAAAAGGAAGGATGTGCTGAACTTGCTCTCTGAAATTGGTGTAAGTGTCAATGATGCACTCTCTCAGTCACAGACGAACGATGTTGACTGTGACAGTCATGAAGAGTAGCTGGCCATTATGTCAGCCTTTTGAGAGTGACCATTCACTGATTTCTTAATGAATGATAAGTTGTTGAATGTTTTTACAAATAATATTATATTAATGGATAGTATGCACAAGACAATCAATTCAATACAACAAAGATGTCTCAAATGTATTTTTTTTTTTGTAGTCTAATAAGAGGTGTCATGTGGAAATCAGTTTTAAATCTTCTTTACAGTTCTATTTTGAACAGGTTTACACAGATATTATATTAATGCAATAGATTTATTGTATGCACAAGATAACAAATTCAGTGTGTTAAAAATGAATGTGATTTTTATTCATTGTTTAAAACTTGAAGCATAACTCAACCCACCATAGCCCTGTTGAGCAAGGTCTAGGCTAGGTGAGCTACAGATAGCTATTCCTTTACCTATCAATAGCTTGTGGTGACCTTGTTCAACAGGGCTATGGGTTGAATAAAATCTTTAAAAATATATTTCAGGCCTACAAGTGATATAAAATTGATACTATAATATGTGAATCTTCTCTAGTGTTCTTAATATGACAAAGTACGTGTTTTTGTCTGTGAAACTTACGAAAAATATTATACTACTCTTATTATACTTATAAACTTACTTTGAAACTTTGTTGTTTCAAAACAGTTTCAATATGAAAAATAACTTTTATATTGATTCAATGGATTTATTAAATTGGGGGGGGGGGGGGGGGGGTATCCGGTTTTATAATAAATCTTTGAAAATCAAAATCTGGATTTTTTTTTATGTTATTATAATCTAAAAATGCTATGCTAAAGTTTGAAACAGAAAAAAATGGTTTTCATCTTCCCACTTTCTTGGTAAAGAAAACACATTTTTACTCAAATTAATCAAAATGTATTTATTGCGTTTTGGAACCAAACTCTTCATTTACATGTCTTAAAGTTAATACTACTTAAAGGTCGGTAGCGAGAAAAGTAAGCAATAACGTATGCTTATTATTATTATTTCAGTTGGTTGAAAATCTTCAGAATTTTGACTACAGGCTTCATGACTTTTATTTTGGAAAACACCGGGTCCCTTATTTTGACTAGTCTTTAGGACTTTTATTTTGGAAAACACGAATGCGTGTCCCTTATTTTAAATCTCACATATGTTGTTGCTGGTTTTGCACGCTTAGCTACTGCACCGGGAAAATGTCTCGAGTTTACGTGGGAAAATTGAGCTATCGCGCCAGAGAGAAAGACGTTGAAAGGTTTTTTAAAGGCTATGGGAAGATACTGGAAGTGGACCTGAAAAATGGGTTAGTAATATTCTCTTTATACAAGCAAATTAAATGTGCAGCCGGAACAGCGATTGAGTCATTAAGAAGGATAAACTGTTTGTTCTTCTGCTCCATGTGATTTAAAAGAGAGCTATATTATGAATTCATTGGCAGAATTACTAATTAATTACGCATTAGAATATATTTGGATATATTTTCGGCTGTTAATCGGTCATTTTTAATATATTTTTTTAGCTGTTTTAGCACAGCATGCTATTGCTAACCCCCATTGTTTCCAGGGTGGCCTCGACTGAATTCTTCATTTTGTCTTTTTTTTTTTTTTTTTTTTTGTCTGTCCCATTCACTAAAAATGAACTGTAGTTGATATTTATTTTTTATCATACAGGTACAGCAAGGTCTGATGTCCTCGTGAAAATGTTTATATTTTGGACTTATATCTTTCAATTGACGTCAATTGAAATTCCTTCGAGTTGCATGATCATCAGTTTTGACAAAACGTGTTGAGTTTAAACGCACATTTTCTTTTTCTCTTGCACAACGTCTCTCTTTTTTGATACTGCTTTTTGTATAGGTGATATTTAATTTAGTCTATTTGTAATACTTTGGGTTCATATGCTTGTGTTGTTTTATTTATATATATTATTTATACAAATACGTAAATCGAAGGAAATCGCAGTCCACGGATTTAACTATGGCTAAATTGACTGTGTTAAAGACAAAAAAAAAACCCAGCTACGAACCTTTTGATATGTCCCGCCTAAACTTCGTTTTTCAAGATGAAATAAGTTAATACAGCATAAAACTGCTCATCATGCTATTTCATGACTTTAACCATTAAATTAGACCATATAGGGTAACCAAGGGAATAGCTGAAAAAGCTAATTTTTTTATTTTTATATATATATATTTAACATGCATATTTTCCCTCAAAGCTCATAACTCTCATCTATCTCTTCAGATATGGCTTTGTAGAGTTCGATGACCCCCGTGATGCAGATGATGCTGTGTACGATTTGAACGGCAAAGATCTTTGTGGGAAGAGAGTGATAGTGGAGCACACCATAGGACAGCGCCGTGATGGAGGCAACAGATCTGGGAGAAGTAAGATATCCATTTATCCGCTCTTCTAGAATACTATATACCATATACTATTTCGGTTTCATATTAACTTATATTTTTGGTAGATGTTGGATTGTGCAAACACTGATTTTTTTTTCATGCTTCTCAGCTGGAGAGTTTGGTGCTCAACATGCCCATTATGATTTTTAATCATTATACCAGAATTAGGTGTTTCCCGAATTTATGTTTCCATTGATGTCACCGCAGGTCTTCAGGTAAAGGAGATCGGCTCTGACATGGTCTCAACAGTTCCATCCACAACTCTGTTGAGTAAGACATTGATGGTTTAAAACAGTGAATCACTTGTCCCTTAGGCATGTTAATGTCATCATTGATTTGTTTTTGTTTTTCATCTTCATATTGACTCACTTGATCTAAAAACAGAATGGAACAGCATGTTTGAGAGTGCCCAGTCTCTGTATGAGAAGCCTGAAAATAGTATGTTTGTTAATTTCTTTTGTAACATCAGATGCAGTTACTGTTTAACTTTGTAGGGAGCAAAATTGTTTGGATGGTAATCTTTACAATGTTATTGATGGGTGATTCTTCAGATGGGAGAATATTTCTGTCCTTGAAGCAATATAACAAATAGTGCACTTTTTAGAAAAAGAAAAAAAAAGAGGAAAAAAGGATCTGCCTCAAGTAAGTTTCCCTAAATGAAGAATCACCCTGAACATTTTTAGTAATTCTAAATATTGTAATTTCTGCTTCACTATATGCAGATATCTATTGTTGCAATATAATTGAATGAGTTCTTTTCATTTTCTAAATGAAATAACTTTTTAATTCAAAATAATGTCAAAGCTAGAAATTTAACCCTCAATGTTTCATTAAAAGAGTCTGACCGCCTGCCCCTTTTGCTGGCCATGGTGTCCCCCTTTCCATGCGTGTGGCTCTTTGACCAAACTGGGCCCCTGGGCAGACCATTAAAGCGAGCCAATGTGAATGAGGACCGCTTTTCCCATTAAGCCGGGTGGTGAGGATACCATTGGGTTTAGGAGATGTGGGTTGAGCTCTTTTAGGTGCCTGTAATATGTTTTGGTTTTATTTATTTTCACATTTTTCTTTTCCCCTGTTAAATAATCTTTAAAATTTAAGTACAGCGTAAGTATGTTATTTGGTGGAATATTTTCAGTTCTTGAAGAATAAATCTATATTATATTAAAGTGATAGTTCATCTAATAATGATTGTCATAATTTACTCACCCATATGTCATTTCAAACGTGTATGACTTTTTTTGTACAGAAAACAAGATATTTTGAAATATGATTCACTTTTCTTTTCTTTTTTTTTTGTCCAGTTTTGGACCCTACTGATAAAAAAAATAATAAAAAAACATGATTCTTTATAGACATATCTCCATTCTCCAGCATGTCTTCTTTTGTGTTACACAGATGACTTATGGGTGAATAAATGATAGATTCATTTTTGGGTGAAATGTCCCTTTAAGTTAGTGGGTAGAATTCAGTTTGTATTGTATTACACTAGTAGAAGTAAATCCAGTTTCTTAAACCATAAATAAAACTTTACTTTTTTATTTTTGTTGATGTTGTATGTTTAATCTTTTAGTGTTTCTTTGTGTGAAATCCACAAAGTCTTAAAGGCTTGTGTGGACACTCCATTGTCTTTTACCAATCTTGAACTGTATCCATCTTATTCTCGTCATTTTGAAGGTAATAATCGGTATGGGCGTGGAGGAGGGGACAGGTACGGCCCACCTACACGTACGGATTACAGGCTGATTGTGGAAAATCTGTCTAGTCGCTGCAGCTGGCAGGACTTAAAGGTACAAAAACACACTAGTTTTAGTTGTCCTTTGTTTGCTAAGGCGAACATCACTGTTACGATTAGGGATTTGAACAAACCCCTCACTCAAAAACATGAATGACTCCATTTGTTGAGGAGAGGTGTGCTGTTAGTTTTCATTGTGATCAGACTTAGATTTTCACCTGGCGGATGATAAAACAGATAAAAAAAAATCCATAGACTTGCATCGAAAGAGTGACCTGAATCAAAAATATTGCAAATTCTAGAGACCAGAGTAATATGGAGATGAGAAGATGGGCTTGCTTTTTTTTCATATATACATCTTGCGACAGCAAGTAACTTTCTAGCAACCACTCGGAGCACCCTAGCAACTACATAGCAAAATGCTAAAACAATTTAAACACCTTAGAATTTTTTTTTTTAGCAACCACCCACCCAAAACACATTAGCTTTGTTGTGGAGAGTTATTGCACAAGCAAGCATCACTCACTTTTTCCTTAAAGCAAAAATTGATTATTTTTAAATCAAATATCCCTGCCACTAGCCAAGTTACATTTTGCCCCTACATATCAAACTATTGTCTTTTAAAATCACCATGAAATCAAAATCACAATTTATGAAATATTGCAGGATTTATTAAAGTGATTTATCTGTGCACAATTAAATGAATGTGCTCTTCTAATCTTTGATAGAATAGAAATCTCTTGTTTGATGAGGCAGGACAACCTGTCACTCACAAGATCATAGCAATAGCAAACCACAACGTTCCAATCAGTATTAGATAGGGCTGGACTTGATTTTTGTCTTTTTTTTTTTTTTTTTTTTTTGAGAAGCCGTTTCACAATAGGGAAAGACGGGTCACTTGATGAGCGACACCTTGTGCCCTCACAACGAGACAAAGTCACTCTCCAAAACTTTCACCCCCTCTGTTGGAATGAGCTGCCAACCTCCACCCGAACTGCTGAGAACATCACATCTTTCAAGCAGCAGCTGAAGACACACCTCTTCCGCGAGCACTTAACCCCCCACACTCTTAAACCAATGCACTTACAAAAATTCTCTAGCTGGTTTCCTAATATTGTTGTCTAATAAACCTGGCTGTTGGATTGTTGGCTCTTTGATGAAAGCTTTGTTCCTCTTTTGTACGTGCATTTGGATAAATGCATTTGCTAAATGCATAAATATAATGGAAATGTAATAGGGAAGAAAAGACCATCACAACTTCAGTTTCATTCCGACTTTAGGCATTTTGGAAATTGTAATTTTGAAAGTCTGTTCTGTAAACGTGTTCAGCGATTTTGTCTAGTCACTGTGTCATTGATTCATTTCAGGACTACATGCGTCAGGCTGGTGAGGTAACGTATGCAGACACTAATAAGGGCCGCAAGAACGAGGGGGTCATAGAGTTCAGGCAGTACTCAGACATGAAAAGAGCCCTGGAGAAACTTGATGGCACTGAGGTCAATGGAAGGAAAATTCGTCTCATCGAGGACCGACCTGGTGCCAGACGCAGACGCTCCTATTCTCGCAGTGCCTCCAGGTGCAAACAAATTAATTTTAATAATTGAATTATATTGTAAATGTGGGAGACTTATAACTGATAATTAAGTTCGATTTTGCATTTGCGTAAATGTCATGTTATTTGGTGTCAAAAAGGATTAGATGAATGAACTGTTTGTAATAAAAGCTACTTTAGAGGTTCACAGTGAACATATGTAAAGTTTATTGCTTCTTGCACACATCCTTCAGGTCTCGCTCCAGGAGCAGGAGGTCTCGCAGGAGCCGAAGCCACAGTCGAACCAGTAGCCGCTCAAGGTAGGCGAATGAAAGTGAATTGTCACAGTTTGGTGTTCGATGAGTCCATTAGAGGGCAGTAATTGCTTTAATAAAAATAAGTTCTAATATATATTGATTTGATATATTTTTCTTACACATTTTTCTTGTTCCCCCACCTTTCCAGACCCTCAGGCTCACGATCACGCAGCAGGTCAACCAGCAAGAAGACGAAGGGCAGGAGCAGTAGGATGGAGGAGAGCAGTAATGGAGCTCGCAGGGGAGGTGAAAGTGCCAGGGATAATAGCTTGAGCTGCAGCCCCCAGAGCAAAAAGAGCAAACGGGAGAACAAGAGAGGTCGCTCTTATTCTCGATCCAGATCTCGGTCTAAATCTCGGTCTAAATCTCGGTCCAAATCGCGGTCCAAATCTCGGTCCAAATCGGGTAACAACAGGGATCTCTCCAGGGAGTCTGGGTCTAAATCTCAGGAGGCAACCAAGGGCAGTGATGAAGGCAGAGTGGCTGAAAGAGTGCACCGTTCTAGAGCTCATTCTCGATCTAGATCACAAACGCCACCAGATGCTGATCTGCGCAGGGAATCTAGATCCAGATCCAAATCTCGCTCACATTCACGCTCAAAATCGTATTCTCGATCTCGATCCCACTCAAGGTCTCGTTCCTAAGTCCACTTCAAAAAAAAAAGAAGATTTTTCTCAATCAGTATTTTGCATCTTGTTTTCCAGTCTAACTAAAATCTTTAAAACAAGGATATATCTTAAATTAATGTTTTGTTTTTTTAAATACCCCGCTGACACTTTTTTTTTTTCTTTTTTTTTTTCACTAAATTGTTTTATTTTTTGCTTAATACAAGAGAAAATTATTTGCTGTTGGGGTTAGAAAATAACCTTAATTCAAGGTATCCTATCTGAAAACAAGTCTGAATACGTTACATTTTTAAGAAAAACTATCTTGTTTTTAGATGTTATTTCTTGAAAATAAGATGACAAAAGACTGAAAATTATGTTTTGCAGTCGATGTCTAAATGTTGTTCTGCCCTTCATTTCTATTCTTTGAAGCAAACCACAATTTTCTTTTTTTTTTCTTTTCTTTTCTTTTTTGTCAAATAGATAAGATAGGTATTAGGGAAAATGCTTGCTTATTCACAGTTCAGTATTTTCTGGTATTGTTAACCTTATGCATTATTTTTAGTAGTGTTTTCATTTTAAAACTGCTTGCATATATTTTATTCATAAAAACTGAGTAAAATTGAGCCCACAGTAGATGTCCTAACCTTTGGATTGTATACTTTAGACATGTTCCATAAATGTTAAGATGGGGCAGAGTTTATGGTCTTTTTACAACACATTTCTCCATGCAAAATAAAAAACTGCCTCTCAATACTTTGTGTCATTCAGTTCATTTACAAAGGTGATTTGTGTCGGGTTTTCCTAATATTGTTGGTCAAAAGTATAAAAAGTGTTTAAAGGAAATAGACACTCTGTCAATTCAAACCTATATGATGTTGTGGAACTTTACCATGCAATGAAAATGAAAAACCGTTCAAGTACCAGAATAGAAAAAGCTTAATTTTCCCTCTTTCTCTCTAATATCAGTCTTTGTTGTGGATTCAAAACAATAACATAATTTTGTCATCATTGACCTTAAACCTAGTGTGATGCTTTGAGGAGGGAATGTGCAAGTGTGAATGAAAAATCAGAGCTGAATTTGTCCAGTGAGGAAAGAAAATTCTTCAAGACCAAGAAAAAATCAAGACCATACAGGTTTGAAATGATAGGGCGAGGGTGAATAAATTCTGCATTTTTTCATTGCTGAGTGTATGAATCCCATTATTAATAACTACACTGTAAAACATTGTTTTCATGATTTGTTACAACTTTTTTTTTTCTTTTGTCAAATCAAATTAGATAATGTGATTCAGATATTTTGAGTTTCTGTTGAATAAACCAATCTCCTCCTTTGTATTATCTCAATTGTTTTATTTCAATGAACTCAAATTGAAGGCAACCAGTTTACTTACGTTTTTAAAACAATTATTTTTTTACAGTGTACATCATAATCTAACAGTTTTATCTTGAATATATCCTAATCTATAAGTCATTTGCGGACAATTATTTATCCGCCTCTCCATGTAAAAATAATTCCACAAGATGTCGCCAACATTCAGATAACAAAAAAAAAAAAACACATTTATCTGCTATACTTCCATCTATGTGCCTGACTGCCTGGACATGTTTTTTCCCCTCAATATTACATGACAAACCTATTTATAAACACATCCACCAACATATTTTGTGGCTTTACTTCTCAAAACACTAAAGGGGGTCATGTAGCATGTTGAATGTGTATTATGTGCCATGTCTGATTAAATGGAAAGCGAACTGAAGTCCGGTCACTCACTCCATTGAGTCTCATAAAAAGACACGACGAAGGAGGCGCTCTCCTCAACACTTTACTGAGGGAAGTACACGAAATGTGGGCATTGGAGAACGGACAGACGTAAACTACTGATGAAAGAGCGATATCTACCTTCTCTTTCTTTAGAAAGTCAGTTCTTTAACCCTTCAGTGTCCTTTTCTGGAGAGGAAGAGCTGTCATGGGAAACGCGCGGCACTTCGCACGCGTCTGGATTATTGATGGAGAACCGCGAAACTTCGCAGTGGATGAAAAACATCACGAACACGCGAGTCCAGAGCGGTAGAACGATGGAACGCGGACGCAATACACTGTAACAAAGGCAAGTAAACGCATTGTCTCTTGAGGCGCGTCTGATACTTTGTTACTAGTAACGTCAAAGCGCCAATGTCAATATCTTGACCTTATTAGAGGTCGATATATTTAAAATGTTAGGTCTATCTTAAGTCTAATCTTAAGTTTGGACGCAAATCGAGAAATTGTGCCTTCAACACGGGCTGTTTCATTTCATGTCATATACAGAAAGGCATGTATTTATTAGAATGCATGAATTTGAGATTGAGCCCACTAAGAAAAAAAGGTCATATTATTAGCACAAACTAGACACTCTTTGAGAAGCTTCTTGTGTTTAAAATGGCAATGAATTACAATGAGATAATGGATCATTTCTGGTGAATTTATTGAACATTTTCTATTTGGTGCATTATTTAACATGCACAAATACATTGGCGAATGAGTCCTATAGTGAGAATTTTTTTACAAATATTTGAATGAGGCTTACTGCAATGTCAGACATTTTCGTGAATTGTGAATACCACTTTCTACGTGATGTGATGTGAAAAGTGGTAAATACAGCAGAGCTGTCACAGTGAATCAATTTAGACTGTACATGCATCAATGCTAATGATGCCAGTAATATTTAGTGTTCAGACATGAATGTAAACGACAGTCAAGTTCAACTACAAAGGGATGTCTTGGGTGCATAAATAATTGTTTGTATGTACAAATAATCAAGCAATAATTTGAAACATTCAACACAATTTGGATTTAACGATTGATCTACATCTGCTGTTTATATTTTATAGCCTACTCTTGTATAATTAATTTCACCCATTTGGGAACCAAAGTGAACAGCCATTAAAAGTAAAGCTGAAATTTGTAATGGAAAAAAGAGGTCTGGAATTCATCAGTCAAGTCTTTTTCCCAGCAAACACAGAACGTTGGCATAACGTACCCAACCTTCTAACAACGTTTTAACAACATGGCCAAAAGGTTGCTATAACTACGTTGTGTGGTAAAGGTTGCTACAGCGTTGTCACAATGTTGACATTTAACCACCGTTCAGGGCCATTGGCCATTACCATTAAGGTTGTGTCTAGTGTGTCTGGACCATGGTCTGGACAACCACTGGAAGACATATGAACTCGTCACTGCCCCGAAGCGCGAAAATCAGCCTTTTAAATTTCAACCGCCCGTTGGGCTCATTGTGTTGTCTCATTCTGAATCGAGTAAGGATAACATAGCCTACTTAAGTATTGCGTTGAATATACCTCAGCTAAATAAGATAACTTATGTAATTATTCAAACACAACCTACAACTTAATTTTCTAATGTGACTAATGTAGCCTCGCTCGAACTGTTTAGTTTTTCACTTGATTTGTCTGATATTTCTCTTTGCTCCTCTGGATTTGTTAATGTTAACTGATTCCGGTTACCGACCTTTATCTGTCTGCCATGTAGCCTACAGAACACGGTTTTGTTCATTAAATGTTCTGATCTTTGTTTTTTATGTTTTTTTTTTTTTTATTTTTTTTTTTATGTTATGCTTTTATTATACTTAAAAGAAATGTGTATATTCGTTTATTAATTTTTTTCCACAAATGTATGACTTTTGGAAGTGCAATTTGATTAGGCTAACATGCAGTTTTAATAAAGTTGAGTTAATGTAACCTTCTGTCATTTTCACTCTTATATCACTCTATAATTAGGCTAATTTACTGATAGCCCCATTAAATAATAATAAGGATAAACAATATTTTAACAATTATATAATTATCTAACATCTGACTAAAAATTAACCTCAAAACATAAAATGCTATATGGGGATATCTATAGGCCTATCTACAAAAAAAATTGTCTGAACGTCGTCTCTCAGTTGTTGAATGTCGCACAACAACGTTGCTACAGCTCTGTTGCATCTTCAATTGTACGTTGTTACAATGTTGCGAGCATGTGTTTGCTGGGTTGATTAATCAGTCCAAACATATGCTCCAAGATACATGGCACTATACATTGTTTCTCTATATGGATCTCATTTAACTTACAGAGTTGAACATTTTCATAGTTGTAAAAGGATAAGTTTAATTTGTATGATGCAGCATTGATTTCAAAAGACAGTTTTGACCAAAATTACATATTACATATTACATACATATTATTATTATTATACATATTATTAATAATTGTTATTATTATTATTATTATTATTATTATTATTATACACAATTATGGCAACAGCCTCATTGTTTATATTGGCCATATTACTTTGCATCTTTAAATACTGATATTTTGCTTTCAAGTTCTATCTGACAAGTACTCTAGCAGAACATCCAAAGCATTTCCTATGAGTTTAAACAAACCAAGCGAGTCGGCAGAATTGTAAATGACATTTTCAGAGTTGTTGAGAAACCTCTACCAACGCTCCGTTTGATATTTCAGAGTGAATTTGCCACATCAAATTTATCATTTATATGGACTTTGGAGATTCTAAAGTGGTTTCATTTATATTTGCCCTGGTCAATGTCTATACAATCAGCACTAGGCTTCCCCTTTGGGAGTCCAGCTGGGTAGTTCATCTGTCAGTGTAGAAATATGTCATGCCTCAAATCTAATGCAACAGTTTAAAAATTGTTTGAGGGATTGGGAATACTCTTGCTGCAATAAAACATAGCATCAGCCACTTTACTTGTAAGGGTGGTTGTATTTATAGCATATACCATTTATTTAAATAGATTTAAAATAGATAGTTTATGATTTGTTTGTGGTGCCCCATTCAGAGGAATCAGAATCGTACACATCTCTGAAAATCTCTGCAATCTGCTGTGATTTATTATGTTTCTGAAATCTTAACTAAATTGTTGGGGAATTACAGTTAGACCCCATAACAAGACCAATATGCTCAATGAAGACCAGGAGACAAAGTCGAAGTTCAGTCAGTTGACAGAGAGTTTACTGAAGAAGATACATTTCTCCATTCTTCCAAAGGCCGTGAAAATGAGTGAGAGGATCTGGCCTCGAGCTAACTTAGGATACAGAAACACTAGTACTAGTCATATGGATAGTCAGTCATTTCTACCTGTTCAGATAGGTTAAAAGTACAGATAATTCTAGCAGCATCCGAACATAGTATTCTATTCTTTATGCAAATTAGGTCATTTAAAGACATTATCTTTGACACACTTTGTTCTATATACATAACAAACTCCGTTAAGGGTCACAGGTGAGTCATAGACTCTGGAAAGACTCTTCTAATCTAGGAGACTGTTGAACTCTACTGGAGACTATTGCTTTGGCATTGCCATATGCATTCCATAATAATAAACAACCTTTGCAACTCAATTAGATAAAACTATGATTTCCAATTCATTATAATACAAGAAAATCATTTGATCATCTACTGGCGAAGAAGAATTCCATTCCATTATTTGTTTGTGCCATTTATCTTTGAATTTCTCATCAAAGATGCACTGATTCAGATAATGGGCAGCCTTTTGTCTTTTTAAGTGTTCTTCACAAATGTTATGCAATTACAATTAAAGTCCATGGGGTAAATTAACAATTTATTAATTTCTTTACACACTCCATGAGTCAAGGGCTTGATTTTATATTTAACCTGGAACATTCCTGTAATTTATTACTATGTATTAAGTGCTTTTCGAAGTTTGTGAAGGAGAAATCACTGCACTTGTTTTCTTAAATTATTTAAAACAAGACAAGCCCCTATGGATTAAATATTAATATAAGCCATTATAACTAAGTCTGAGTAGGACTAAAAGAAAAAGAAAAAAATAACAGGAGCATTAGCATCAATGTTTCAATCACACAGTTTAAACAAGGGATTATAATAGTAACATATAGATGATCCAAGGCTGTGTTTAAACTTGCCATTAACATGCAACCTGTATCCAGATGTTGTCCACATACACATACGCTCCTTTTAATCATGAAATTATTCTTTTCAACATACAAGATTAATGTTGGGAAACTTTGATTGGTAGATTAAGTACTCTATTTGTAATCAATTGTTCTTTTGTTGAATAAATCACAAATTCTGTGCTGTGTGCTCTGTCATTGATAGAGGCCAAAGTGAAAGTTGTTTTACGCTAACAAAGCCATTTGAAGCTTCTGCCTTTCAAACGTGCCACAGAAATTATTTAAATATTGTGTGGGAAATATGATTGGTTATCCAGATACAGAGGCCACTTAATGTGACCAAATGAAAACACGCCGTGTCCTTATTTGCTAATGATACGATCTGTTTGATCAGATCACCGTGATTGCATGTTAATGCCAAGAGTAAAATTCTAAAAGTCTAAAATTCTCTTGACTTGAATAAATTACTGAATGCGTGTCACCACTTTACCTCAACCTTGATATCCCCTTTCCTCCTCACCTTTACAGATTCCCATAAGGGATCATTACAGACCAGCTTATGCCATGAGGACTCAGAAGTCCTGCGGCCGGATGTCAGGCACACCTTCCCGTCAACGCCTGCCACGTTTCAGTCTTCACTCCAGGAGAAAGAAGGAATGTGTAATCCAGGGAAAGCTGCGTATCCGTTCCATGCCAGGTGCCTTTCTGGTGCTTGGGGTGGTGGTTGTTGTTGTTGGCACTGCACTTGCCGTGGCGGGCTACTGGCCATACAGGGCTCATCGATCATCAGTGGACACTGTAGAGGAAGGATCCTCTGGAACCGCATCAGGATTGGGAATAGCGTCCAAAGGACTACTTTCTGCAGCGAGTCTGGTTCATAGTGAAAGGATGAAACTTCTAGGACCTGTCATAATGGGAGTGGGACTTTTCATACTTATTTGTGCCAATACAGTACTCTATGAGAATCGGGACAGGGAAACTCAAATGCTTCTGGCTCAGATGCGGAGCGTCATTTGTTCTGTTTCTGCAGCCATGCCTTCGGCTGACCTCTTGCAGGTGAACTCTCTTGCCAGGCACTACCAATGGGTCAGCAGTTTGCCTGCAGCCCACCTGAACATCCTCTGCCTGAATGAAATGTCCAGTTCGGAGCCTCTACTCCAAGTGAAGAGCATGGATGAGGAGGACAGCATTCAGCAGCAAGACACAGTGCACACTGAGGTTCTTTATCATCAGGACTCTTCCTCTTCCCCCTCTATTCAGTCCTCCAACTCTTGCAACAACAGCAAAGAGATGTTTTGCCCAGAGGAACAGGGGGCCACCTCTGCACTGGATCTGCGGCAAGAAAGTCACTTTGGACTCAGCAACTGTATGACCACATCCTCTATGTCCACACTAGGTGGGGAGGACTGTGAGATCTTCTCCATCCCACCCAGACGCTCCTATAGCATGAGCCACAGGACTAAACCACATATACTACCCAGGGATCTGGTTCATCCAGAGTACAAGACTGTGTCTTCTATGGGTCACCATAGACTGCTTCCAGGACAATCCAGCTCAGAGGTGTGTGTGAACATGGTTGGAGTTACAACCCATGACCTTATACCTGTGGAAGAGCAGAGGCACCGCAGCTGGCCTCGGCTAGATCTCGGAAGCGCCAGGAGGTATCTCAAGCTGGAGAACAAAGAGGACTCTGTGGACAAGTTACTGGACCAACTTGAGCAGCAATGCTTACAGATGAACAAAATCTATGGCTCAGGTCCCTTCCAATGAGCTGCAGTTTAATCATTACATTAATGGATTGGCAGTTCCCATGGTCATTAGGAGGAATATCACTAAGTGACATACACTTGGAATAACTCAAATTGGCAGTTTCCAGTGGATATTATTTGCACAGTTTCTGGAATCCCTTGAGGCCAACTAATTTCTAAGATTTGGCCATTTATCTCACTTGACTAATTTTTGTAACTAGTTTGTTTGGAGATTTGCGGAGTATGGAAATGTCAATTAAAAGAACATTAACACCTGCAGCATGGTCCCTGCTGCCCTTGACGGTATGGGAATATACGTCCTGAAGGAAGCTAGGGATGGAGGTATTTTACAGTCATGAGAATGTGCTACACAGTTTGTGATGTCAGATGATTGGATGGATCCCATGGCTTATGTGTAAAAGGCCAGTTGGTGGGATCAGTTTGTTACTGTTGCTAAAGTCCTATTTGTTTCTAGGACACAGTAAGCAGCATTTCTTAATCTATGAGGTAGAATAAACTAAGACCTCGGCAGTGACTAGATTCAAAGTAAACACATTTCTGACTTCCGAATTCAGCCAAAAGCATTACTCTGGATTTGATAGAGATAAGAGCCAAAAATAGAGAATGCTGGTTCTTTGACCAAAAAAATGGATTAATCCAAACAGTGTGCGTACTATTGAATTGTCTATTATAATTCATTTAAATGGTTACAAGTTAAGGTAGAGCAACCTCAGTTGCAATGTCTGTAAATCTGTGTCCATGGTTTCCCAGAGTGTCTATTCTCCTTGTATCTCACCTTTCTTCCATCTTTGCCTGAAGCATTCATGATGAGGGTGCAGTGCCCTCTTGGCTTCATTAACCAAGGTGATCAGTGTTTTTGCATGCACTAATGCGGGTATATAATTGCTTTCCCTTTAAAGGGTGGAGCTTGACAGAGCTCCTCCTCTTTGCAGTGAGAATGTGTAACTTCACTCTGTTTACAAAAACAAGGCTGCCACCCTGTCTCTATTTTGTCTGTGTAGCCTGTTTTGGTACGTTGTGTTGTTTGCTGTGTGTTCTCAATGTAAACTGAGCAATATCCACAGACTGACCAATCAGTAATCAGATACTTTACACCACCTTTGAACTGAATTCTATGCCTGTGTTGCAAATAAAAGGCAAAACAAAACCACTTTGAATGTAAGTGTTTGTTTGCTGTCCGTGATTTTCAAGGTAGCATCAGGGGGTCAAGTTGTGGCTTGTTGTGCCCTTGCTGGTAGATGCAGGCCAAAAGCTTTTTTCTCCATCAATAGACATTCATATGCAAGATGAAAAAACTTATTTTTTCTAGTTTTAGTGTTCAATGGTCATTCATATGCCATTTTCAGCATAGAGATTGTCTTACAAAAAGAAAAAAAGAAAAAGAACTGAGAGCACATGAAGGTGCCAGTATACAGATCGGAAAATCGCCCACTGACTATTTGTTAAATCTAACAAACAATAATGCCATTGTAATATTTGCTTACTGCATTGTGGTATTCTTTCTAATATCTATTTGCATACTGAGTGATTTTTTAAAATCATTTTAATGATCTATAGTCAATAAAGGAGTAGGAGTAAGTGTGACGGGCAAAGCGGCTCTTGATGTTGTATTTAATTTACATTTAACTATTAACTGTACTATTTTATTTAAACTCTAAAGGACATTTATATTAATTTATAAATAAAGTAAAGATGGCATTTTTTCTTTTTTTTCAGAAGAAAGCTAAACATCTGACTACACCTGATTTTGGAATCCTACAACAGGAATCCCTGTTGTTTAAAGGTGCAGAGAGGCATAAGATTATTGTAATGAAGCAGAGTTCAGGGATGCGCTTTGTTATATGTGCAAGAATTATGGATGTTTAATGTTAAACTGCTGTAACCACTCAACCATACAACCTTAAAAGCAAGGTCTGTTTCAGTGATGATGGATGAAAGCATTGTAACTGTTTTCATAAGTGTGAATATGGTGCTTGTACTGATATTACTTAGACATAATATTTTTCTTCTACCCAAGTTTAAGAAATGAATTCAGCTTGAACTACTTATTGTACAGACATTAAATCTTTATACTTTTCAACTAATTTAAGATTTAAGTTTTTCATTGTTCATCCCTTTCATTGTTACACATTAAAAATCTAGCAAACGGTAATGTCACTGTAGCATTTGCATACCAAATTATGATTGGTCTTTTTGTTGCTACATCATTTTACAGTCTTCACTGCATTTATCCTACAGTGGATATAAAAAGGGTATACACCCTGTTATAACAGCTGGTATTTGTGATGTAAACAATGAAATAAAGATAAATCATAGCAGACCATATACACTTTAGTTTAGTTAGGCCTAATTAACAAATATAATCTATGCAATCCCTTTAAAAACCAGTGACACATTTCAGAGAGAAAAATAAATAAATAGGCTAAATAATAACTTGGAATTACTAACTGCATGAGTGTGCACGCCCCTGAACTAATACTTATTTGGAGCCCCCTTTTAATTTGATTTCAGCACTCATTCTGGATAGGAGTCTACCAGCATGGCACATCTTGACTTCAGGATATGTCCCCACTCTTCTTTGCAAAAATGTTCCAGATCTGCTTAATTGCGAGGACATCTCCTTGCACAGCTGTCTTCAGGTGTCCTTATAGATTTACTATAGGATTCAGGTTTGGGCTGGACCATTTCAAAACATTATTCTTTATTTGGTGAAGCCATTCTTTTGTTGATTTCACAAGTTCACACTTACATACAATTAGAGGGAGTAAAGTTTAATGCGTATTTGGCGTGCTTTCCGGGGGAAGGGCTCTGAGCTCTGAGTTCAGCCTGAACCCTAACTATGGAATGGCACTAAAAAAACAAAGTGACCCATTTCATAGGGGAAAAAAAACCTTTTATAATTGATTGTTCAGAATGAACTTATAATCAAGCAATGCTATTTTATGTGAAATAGTACACACCCGTCTTAATGATTAAGACCTGACTCTGATTAACTCCAAAGAGCAAACCAGTCAGTGAGGCTGAGAAGAGGCCTACAACAGCATTAAAAGAATTGCAGCTCTGTCTGGCAGGTACTGGTTGCTCCCTACGTTTGACAACTTTCTCCAGTATTCGATATCTTTCTGGTCTATGGGGCAGGGTGGCAAAACGCAAGACTTTTCAGACAAAAAAAAAACAAAAAAACATCCAAGCTCGCCTAAATGACCACGATGTAACTTTTTGGACAAAATGATAAAAGGTATGTTTGGCACAAAAACAGCACAGCACAGCAAAAGAACACTATAACCACAGTGAGGCATGGTGGTGGCAGCATCTTGTTCTGAGGCTGCTTTTCTTTAGCTGGAATCATGAATAGCTGTACCTGTCGATTTTGCCACAGAACCTTATGGCGTCTGCTTGAAAGCTGAAAATGAATAGAACTTTCACCTTTCAGCATGTGAAGGATCCAAAACACATCTAAATCAACAAAGATAAATTAAAAAAATAATCTATGAGGGGGACTTGAAGGGGGCCGTGCACATGAGATGCCCTCACAATTCAACAGATATGGAATGTTTTTGCAAATAAGAGTTATTCCAAAGTCACGATGCCAAGCTGATTCACACTGACTGAGTGCTTTAATAAAATCAAAGGGTGCTTCAACTAAGTATTATTTCAGGGTGTGCATTCTTATGCAGTTTGTAATTCCAAGTTTTTATTTACTTATTTTTCTCTGAAATATGTCAATCTGGTTCCCTTTCGTGGTCACTACGAGTTACGTCAGTGATGACGAATGGGGTTTCGCTTAGAAAGCCTATCATCTTCGAGTATATAAAACGAGCCAATGGCAATGAAATGCCATGGGTCTGCAGAATTTGCATAGCGTAACTCCGCCCCACCTCGTGGGTATATAAGGAAGTACGCCGGCAACATGCAGATATGTTTTCGCTTCGGAGCCAAGTTCATTCACTTCACTCCACAGCCAATTCTGAGTTCATTTCTATTTCTCTTCGAGACGAGCCTCTCTCCAGGTGTTGGTGTGACAGCGAGTTCCAGCGAGTGCACATTTTCTGCTTATCTGTGCAGTGATTTACCAGTGTTTGTGTGTTCATCTCCCTGGTCGCTTCAACACTCTGCGGAGAATCTCCTTTCACAAAAGAGCATTGCACGCGGCACGTCTTTTTAAAGATGCCTCGCCCGTGCACTTCTGGTTGCGGTCGCATCATTTCTGATTCTGATGGGCACAATCGCTGTCTTGCGTGTCTGGGCGTTGACCACGCTAAGGCAGCATTTGTGGATGAGTCATGTTCCCATTGCTGGAACATGACCATCGTGCTGTTGCGTTCGAGACTCAATGACCTCGTTCGAGGGAGAGTCCCCTCATCCGCACCCCGATCTACGAGCTCCGCGAGAGCTGGTACTTCGGGCTTGCGGCCAGGGTGAGCTGAGGGTTACGGTGTGGAACAAAGCGCTGACTATTCCACGCACCACACCCCCCTCTAGCACAGTGCAACCCGAGAGCGCTCTGATTGAGCCCGCGGTACAGTCTGTCGGCGTGCCGCGGGTCTCTTTTGGTGCTCCAGATGATGATGAGACTTCGATCGCTGCATCACAAGGTGGGCGTGAGTCCTCGGGAAGTGAGGATTCGGCTGTGCTGCCGCCTTCAGGTGTGCCAGCATTGTCCGAGTCTGATCCCGAGCTGACGGCCATGCTTTCCCGGGCAGCCACGGCCATTGGCCTCGAGTGGTCTCCGCCACCCGGTCCAGTGCGCTTGCGGCTGGACGATTGGTTTTTGGGTGCGGCCACTGATCCCCGTCAGCATCCAACCCCAATGCCATTCTTCCCGGACGTGCATGAGGAGGTCACGAGGTCCTGGAAGGCACCCCTGTCTTCCCGTGATCGCTCGGCGACCTCCTCCGCCTTGCCTCCTCTTGATCAGGCGGCTGCCAAAGGGTACACTGGGGTTCCCCAGGTTGAACGCTCTGTTAAGATGCAACTGTGTCCGCAGAGTGCTTCTTCCCGCGGCGACCCTAAGCACCCCTCCAAGGCCTGTAGGTTCTCCTCCACCCTTGTGGCGAAGGCCGACAGAGCTGCGGGGCTGGCAGCCTCCTCACTGCATGCTATGGCCACTCTGCAGGTCTACCAGGCCCAGATGCTCAGGGACATGCACGAGGGGAGGACTGACCCAGGGCTCTTTGATGAGCTGCGTGCCACCACCGACCTTGCTCTCCGAGCAACGAAGGTGACCACACGCTCACTGGGTCAGGTGATGTCCACATGTGTGGTCCAGGAGCGACACCTGTGGCTCAACCTGGCCGATATGCGGGAGGCCGAGCGAACCCGTTTCCTCGACACCCCCATATCCCAGGCTGGCCTCTTCGGCGGTGCAGTCGAGGACTATGCCCAGCAGTTCTCGACTGCTCAGAAGCAGACTGAGGCTTTAAAACATGTCCTGCTCTGGACAAAACATGTCCAGAGCACGCCCCCGTGGGACGCCCCCTGGCCTCCTCTGGCAGGACGCGGCTAATTTTGCCTCGCTGCACCACCGAGGGTATGTCTGTGGTCTGCATGACCCTGCTGGTACAGTTCTTGGGAGCCTGGCTAGAGCTTCCCAGACTGTCCCGCTGGGTCGTGGGCACGCTCGGCACGGATGCACTGGCGCACAGCTGGCCGCAGGGCCTCCGCAAGTATGCGTTTCCCCCAGTGAGCCCTCTTGCGCAGACCTTGCGCAAGATCAGGGAGGACGAGGAGCAGGTCATTTTGGTTGCCCCGTATTGGCACAACCACACCTGATTCCCAGAACTAGTACTCCTCGCGACAGCACCTCCCTGCTTTCTCAGGGACAGGGCACCCTATGGCACCCTCGTCCCGATCTTTGGAACCTCCACGTGTGGCTCCTGGATGGGACGAGGCAGGTTTGAGTACCCTACCACCAGCGGTGGTGGCTACCATCACTTCCGCTAGAGCATCGTCCACGAGACATGCCTATGCGTTGAAGTGGAACCTCTTCGTCAACTGGTGTTCTTCTAAACAACAAGACCCCACGAAATGCCTGATCAGTGTGGTGCTTTCCTTCCTGCAAGAAGGGTTGGAGCGAAGGCTGTCTCCCTCCACCCTGAAAGTGTATGTTGCCGCCATTGCCACACATCATGACGCAGTAGAAGGTAAGTCCGTTGGAAAGCACGACCTGATCATCAGGTTCCTGAGAGGAGCGAGGAGACTGAATCCTCCTCGCCCTTCTCTCGTACCCTCTTGGGACCTCTCAGTGGTACTAACTGCCCTGCAGAGTGCT
The DNA here is from genome assembly GCF_951802725.1 of Rutilus rutilus. NCBI lineage: Eukaryota > Metazoa > Chordata > Actinopteri > Cypriniformes > Leuciscidae > Rutilus > Rutilus rutilus. The sequence goes on from NC_140216.1 coordinate 15,861,809, forward strand.
CCCTTTGAGCCTCTGCAATCAGTGGAGCTTAAGTTCCTGTCAATGAAGACAGCGCTCCTGGTTGCATTGGCCTCCATCAAGAGTGTAGGGGACCTGCAGGCATTTTCGGTTGACGAAGCGTGCCTGGAATTCGGGCTGGCTAACTGTCACGTGATCCTGAGACCCCGGCCTGGATATGTGCCCAAGGTTCCCACCACACCCTTTCAAGACCAGGTGGTGAACCTGCAAGCACTGCCCTTGGAGGAGGCAGACCCAACCTTGGCACTGCTCTGTCAAAGTACGCGCCCTCCGTGCTTACGTAGACAGAACGCAGTGTTTCTGGACTTTAGACCAGCTCTTTGTCTGTTATGGTGGGAAGCTGAAGGGAAAGCCTCTCTCCAAGCAAAGGTTGTCTCACTGGATAGTGGACGCCATTGCTTTGGCATACCAGCAGCAAGGTCGACCATGCCCCCTTGGTGTGACAGCCCACTCCACCCGGAGTGTGGCATCCTCTTGGGCTCTAGCGCATGGTGCCTCGATAACAGACATCTGCAGAGCTGCAGGCTGGGCGACACCTAACACATTCGTGAGATTCTACAATCTCCGATTGGAGCCAGTTTCTTCTCATGTACTTGCTTCAACCAGCCGGTACTAGATTCTGCTCAGCTGTGTTCGGTTGCTCGCCATTCCTCTCCACGGACGGGATACGTGCGATATATTCCTCAGGTGAGCCTAATAAGCCCTGAGTCTCCTCCAGCACTGTCGACGTCAATGCCAGAGTTATGCCACCGGCAGCTTTCGCGCTTGGCTAGGTGCCTCCATGTGCATGGTTCCCCCTCTGGGCGACCCCCACATGTGTATTTCCACTGTAAGCCTCTCTGAGCATGTGTCTTTCCCTCGGCAAGCCACCTTGCCACCCCTGGGGTTGAAATATTCCACCTGCGGCTGGACACCCCAGTGATACTCCGTATGCAGCCCCTCGGGGTCATATGTGTATTCCAAGTCCCCCCCTCCGGGCTGGGCATGATTGCATATTCCACTGAGATATGCTTCCCAGTGTACCTTGGTATTCCTGTGTTAAGTAGGAGTCCTTCGTCCGTGCAAGTCTCACGACAGGGAGCTCAGACTTACGCAGGGCACTGGAAGACAGCCGAGGTGGCGTGATTAGACTGGGAACCCCATTCGTCATCACTGATGTAACTCGTAGTGACCACGAAAGGGAAAGTCTCGGTTACGTATGTAACCCCCTGAGTAGGGTTACGTCTCCCTGCCACTTCTGCTGTACCGCTGGAACGCCTGAGTTCAGTCTCGGCTCCTCAGCGAAGACATATCTGCATGTTGCCGGCATACTTCCTTATATACCCATGAGGTGGGGCGGAGTTACGCTATGCAAATTCCGCAGACCCATGGCATTTCATTGTCATTGGCTCGTTTTATATACTCGAATATGATAGGCTTTCTAAGCGAAACCCCATTCGTCGTCACTGACGTAACGTCTCCGTTCCCTACTCAGGGAACGAGGGTTACATACATAAGTTCTGATATGGTTTATCTTTATCTTTATCTTTTCTTTTCTTTTTTTTTTCTTTTTACATCACAAAAAACAGCAAACCTGTGTAGACATTTTATATCCACTGACTCTAATTTTTGTTTTTACAACCTTTCTACCCATCATGTTACTTTTTTATTTTGCTGCCTTTTCCATCAGGAAATACCTCTTCCATTGTCCTTAGCAATAAAAGCAAGATTTGCATTAACAAGAGCCAAACTCAAACAATCACTTTCAACAATCAAGTTTCTATCAGAGCATGTACTGGTCCTGGACTACCACGGCACTGCACATTTTTTATTTCTCCTTTTGATTTTACTGCTGATTCCTCAAGGAGATTCCTCCAGGACCAGATTTGAGCACCACTGTACTAGACTACAGCTTTGATATCTCTACTTATCTTCAGAGTTGTCTTAAAAATTTTAGTCCCACTCTATTTTAGTTTTGCCAGCAATAATGATTCCTCATAACATCCTGTAGATCTACTGGCCATGTTCCGTTCTTTTGTTCTTTCTGAAGGAACACACGCTAATTGACATGACATTTCAAGCAATGTGACATGCAATACTTTATTTGAAACAATTGTAAATGTTTTATTATTATTAATAATTGTGTTGTTGTTGTTGTTGTTGTATAATTGACACTTTGTTAAGCTCCGCCAAACAGACACAAGATTTCTGTGAACAGCACAAATTTCATATGATCTTTTAGTACCATATGTTAAAAAACGATATAGACTTCAATGAAGTGTGACATTGCAATGCATTTTTATCTGTTCCTTTCTTGAAGCAATTTCTAAATTAAGCAAGTAACATGATACAAAACTGAAATCAGAAACACTTTTCTTGGTTGAGAGAAAAGCCTCCTTTGATAATGCTTTTAACATTAGTCTAATGGCGCTTTTCCACTACACAGTACCAGCTCGCCTCGGCTCGGCTCGACTCGACTCGACTCGACTCGACTCGGCTCTGTTTGGTTTTCCACTGTGTAAAAGTTGTACCTGCTTCCAGGTACTTTTTTTCGTACCACCTCCGGCGAAGTTCTAATGGCGCTTTTCCACTACACAGTACCAGCTCGCCTCGGCTCGGCTCGGCTCGACTCGACTCGGCTCTGTTTGGTTTTCCACTGTGTAAAAGTTGTACCTGTACCTGCTTCCAGGTACTTTTTTTCGTACCACCTCCGGCGAGGTTCTAAGCGGGCTGAGGCGAGCTGAGGCGATCTCGCGCGTCTCGCGTAAAAGATTAAGTCACGGCAGTTTCCTGCGGCGTCGCTATGACGACCAGGTACTATTGTGGAGGTACTATCTGCAATGGAAAACGGAGCGAAAAGCGAGCCGAGCCGAGCTGAGTCGAGGCGAGCCGAGTCGAGTCGAGCTGGTACTGGTAATGGAAAAGCGCCATAAGCGGGCTGAGGCGAACTGAGGCGATACTAAAATGTGACGTGAAATCATGGCAGACTGCTGATTGGTCAGAGAGAATCGTCACTATTCACTGCGTCATCATTGCACGCGCCAGACGCAGTACCCTGAATAAAAAACAGCAAAAACAAAAACAAAAACATCCAAAAACAGCATACACTCGATTTCCTCCATTGTCCTGTGTGTGTAGGTAGCGGGTGTGTCTCGCGCGTCTCGCGTAAAAGATTAAGTCACGGCAGTTTCCTGCGGCGTCGCTATGACGACCAGGTACTATTGTGGAGGTACTATCTGCAATGGAAAACGGAGCGAAAAGCGAGCCGAGCCGAGCTGAGTCGAGGCGAGTCGAGTCGAGTCGAGCTGGTACTGGTAATGGAAAAGCGCCATAAGTGAACTGTTCCTAATGCATTCACTATGGTACTGTGTGCTCTTTTGTTATTATTAACACTATAATGACCTGAATCAAGAATTATTATATGAATTATAATTGATATGAATTATTATTTATTTGTTTTACCTTTATTTTCCACATTCATTTTGGAATTGGGGCTGACACAGTTTAATCCATAGCACTTCCCACAAGACAGAAAATACCACTTGTATCCTTAAAATTTCATAAAATTTCATCTTTACTGTAAAAAAAATAAAAAAAATTATTGTTCGAAACTGACATACATGTATATGTATGTATGTATGTATGTATGTGTAGGATTTACAATTTTCACTCATAAACTACAAGTAAAGTATACTTGGTATATATAAATTACAAGTATATATATATATAACCCTATACCCCAACTTCATAAGTAACAACCCACTTTGTATATAACTGCAAAACTGATAAACGTAAAACATGAGAAGAAAAAAAAAAAAAAAAAAACGTGGTGAATTTGGTTCAGTAAGTTTCTGTGATGGAAGAGGAAGGAATAGGGGAGATAATTCCCCTGCTGTAATTATCCTCAGCAGTGTTTGCCAGGGGCCAACTTTTCCCCCCCTTATTAGGTTTTATGGCTCCTTCCGGGCAGGTATGCAGTCTCTCGTGATCTCTTCTCATTTAATTGGTCATTTACAAGATGGCTTCTACAATTCTAACAGCTTGTAAAGCTAGCAGGCAAGACCCAAGCCTTTTTTGCCAAAAATTAAATGAGGAAGAGTTATATGTACCGTAGGTGGAGAGGGGGCAGAGCAGAGAACTAACGCGTAAAACAGTTTTGTGTGTGTGAATTTGAATATGATGTTTCAAACAATGGCTAGGCGTTACATACAGGCACAGTACAAATGTGTCATCTGGTTGAAATTTAGCTATACAGCTTCTTGGTATATATGCACAAATCAGAGGGCAGGACTGCTTTATGATATTTACATGTGAGGGCAACAGAAACACAGAGCAATGTGAAAAATTCAGAGCATGTTCCAAATAAGTTAAGACCATGATGAACAGTGTGATTATTTGTCACAATGCAAAATTTAGTTGTTTGTGGTAATGTTAAGTTAATGTGTCACAAGCTAATGTAACTTACCCAATCAAAAATTACAGTCAGAATATGTTTTATAATATTAGTTTTAAACTGTTGTATATGTTTAAAAATTGTATATGCACTGATGACAGATGTGTAATTCATTTGTTATGAATACATCTAAATTTAGGTTTGCTTCTAGCAAGTTCCACATAAAAAAAAGAAAAGAAAATCAAATACATTTAATTTGGAAGTATTTCATTTCATTTTCAAGGGATAGTTAACACAAAAATGTAAATATTTTGTCATTGCTTAGGCTGTACACCCTCAAGTTGTTCTAAACTTATGAGTTTCTTTTTTTCTGCTGAAGTCAAAATAAGATATTTTAAAGAATGTTGGTAATCAAACAGTAATAGTAGCCATTGACTTCCATAGTAAAAAATACTACTATGAAAGTCAGTGGCTACCGTCAACTGTCTGGTTACCAACATTCTTTAAAATATCTTCTTTTGTGTTCAACAGAAAAAAGAAACTCAGGCTTGGAACAACATGATGGTGAGTAAATGATGACAACATTTTCATTTTTGGGTGAACTATCCTTTTAATTTAATTTCAAGTATTTAATTATTTTTATTAAAAATGGTAATTTCTAGATAATTATATAATATTATATATTATAAACCAGTTTTTTTATAACTTTGTTATATAGGCCTATACGTTGTAAACTGGTATATATGATTTTGGCGTTACCACCCTCACCTAGTCATCTTGCTTTTATTCATTGTCAGCATGAATAAATACGTAGCCATTAAATTTTGCAGAGTTGATGAGTTTTATGGCAGTCCTGGACCATGGTCTTCATCTTAGACAAATTGGCACGGCATTGCATCTTGTGCTTTACCAGATATATTATCCTCTGGCACACGGTTATTAGCCGCCATCAGCATCTGCAGTGCATTAAAAAAGTTTAGTAAAAGCTTGCACAGATTCAAAGGTCCTCTCGGCACCTTTAACATGTGACAGAAGTCTGTTAAAAACATCACCTCTTTGCGCTAAACACAGCCAGATGCAGAGTTTTGGGAAAAAATTGTGAGCCATAATACAGCCTGTTTACCCTATGCAGAGAACTGCTTGTCACAGAAGTATTAAAGTGGATTAAAGTTTTGAACAATACATCATGTAACTCAAAACTTTGTGTCAGAGCATGTTGTTTCAGTTTGTTAATATGTGTGTGTTCAGGATGTTAGCAGGAGGGTTGTATAAACGGCCTGGATGTAATTGTTTTTTACTGTGGCGTGTCCCGAGGCACAGTCTCGTTGGCTTGTGTGCGGGCAGTCAATGGGATCCAGGTGTGACAACACACTCCCACGGCAATTCATAACTATTTTACGTTTTGGCTCATTGGTTGCTAATTCGTATGATCTCATATGTATGTTTTTGTACGATCTGCTTACACCCCAGTGACGGCTAGGTTTAGATGTGGATCATCTTGCTTACATTTTTCAAAAAAATTGTGTGTTTTCATACAAATCAAATCTTAACAATTCAAACGAAATCGCCATCTTGTGAAATAGTTACGTATGCCACAAGGCAACTTGAAAAAAGCAGAAGACGCTGCTGACACATTGCATTCCTCGCTAATGGGACACTACAGTGATCGTACACTTTATCATCATTCTGGAAGTATTTTTCATATTCATTTTCCCCATTTACATTTACAAACAAACTAGCTCTGAGATTAATCGTAACCTCATAACATTGAATTAAAAAAGAAAAAAATCGGTAGAAAGGTACAGGACTATGTAATTAGTTTAACCTTTAAATGTATGAATGTTTCGCCAATCATTATTACATATTAATGCCTTTAGCGACCTGGATCTATACCTGTCGTGATAATATAAAACTCTCCTGATTTTAGAGTAACAATTACAGAAAAAAAAAAAAAAAAAAGTGTTACCTTATGGAGCTTGGAAGGTTTCAGTTTGAGAAGATGTTTTATAACATCATCACTGTCTTCGTCAGAGCTCATTTCCCAGTACATTCAGCATCTGGCTCATATTCACCATCTCAAACATACTGTCAAAACTATCATTTTCAACATCTTCAAAATCAATATTTTTATCGCTGACAGCTTCTTCACCAGATCCACCATTAAGTGACAGTGACAATAATGTTTGATTGTGTTTAGTACTTGCACTGCAATACACTGCTGAGCCATTTCAAGTTTTGCTGATGATTCTTTTGCCTGTTCTTTTGTTTTCTGCCTGCGGTAACTATGAGTGAAACGTCACTTCAACATTGTCTATCAGACATTGTGAATTGCACTTAGTCAGTCATCAAAGATTCAATTATTGTTGTGCAGAAAATATATAATGAAGTTTATATATAAGTTTATAATGAATTGATTGAGGAATATTAAGAAGGTTGACGCCTAACTTTAAAAATGAATGAGGAAAGTAGTGAATGACATTCCGCGTCACTAAAGACCTGAGGTATGCGTTTAAGAGGGAATGAACTACTCATCCCATGAAGCATATGACCATGAATCAAATATTACAGCACAATGTACAACTTTTGACTTGTAGTCATTTATTATTAGTATAAAATGCAATATATTTTGTATTAATTTATCAGATATATACAAATATGACTATATATCTTTTCCATGGCCTCTGCTAAAATATCCAGCATTGCTGATCTCCAGCATATGTTTTGTTTTGCACGCTGGGACCAGTATGGGATACTGGTTGCTGGTTTGCTTGATCCCAGCATGATATGTTATATTTTGAGTGCTGGTATCATCCCAGCAAGACCATTACAAAAGTAATATGTGTTACATATCACATTTCTATAGTGTGTTCTCATAGTTAAATAAAGACCAATACAATTTTCCAATTAATTTAAAAAAAAATAATAATAAAGAAAATGCACGTTGCAGGTTTGTTTACTTGTACACAGCAAAATCCTCAGTGTTAAACGAACACTGCTCAGTTTTTATATGGCCCCAATATAGAGAGTAAACAATGAATCAGATTTGCAGTTAGTGAAATAAAGTAGATTCAGATTTTTTATTTAATTTTTTTATGGTTGACCATTAATGATGACACATGTGGTTAAGAAGCAGAATCACTGAAGATAAGAGAACCAACCAGAACAGAGCCGATCAGAAACACAACTACAACTGACTCACAGCCACACAGCCTTATATTAAATAAACTGCAAATAAATCAATATCTCACCAGAGGAAAATTAATTGTTAAATTAATTCTTTCAGCAATTTGTTGACAGTGCATGCTATCACTGTTGTCTAATATTTCATGCTCCTGACTGCAATGACAACTCTTACTGTGTGCACTTTTTGGAATCAGTAAATGACAGCATTTTGACACGTCAGTTGCCAAATGTGCATGAAAGTCTTTAAAAACAACAACTTTCAATTTTGAACTTTCATAATCAAGTTGTTATTAACTGTACCATTGAAAGAGCTCTTCTCATAACCCCTGTTATCGAACAAACTTTTATTTGGCATTTTTATTTTTTATACATATTTCTAAATGCTTTTGTTTTGCAGTGTGCACAAGCTCGTTTTTAACTGATCTGTGTACAGATCCTTTAAAACTGGACACAAATCCTTTGAAACCTTTTTGTCTTTGTTAGATGACACTGATTAATAATATAATCATAGCTAAAACAAATAAAATGTTCCCCACAAGCTCCGTTTTGCTTAAGATCACCAGCTAGACCAGCACTAAACCAGCACTAACCAACATAAAACCAGCCTGGACCAGATTTTTCAGTCATGGGTAACATCAACCTCTCTGTTTGTGCTATCCTGGGAATTGTGCTATCAAACATGACTTTATTTTTTTAAATGAAGGACAAATCCCACTGACTTGTGGCTTTTGCAGACGCACACATCATCTCTTTAAATCTCTGAGCTCAGGTCTCTCTTATGTCTGTGTTAAAAGGCTTATATCTCACTCTGTATAGAAAATGAATGAGATTTTTACTTCCAGAAACTTACTATTGCACTCTATACCCATGAGATTACTTCTATAAAGGAGTTCTGAGCACACATCTCCAAATCTATGCAAATCTGACAGAAGAGAGAACAAAAAAAAAAAAAAAAATGTAAAAAAAAATAAATAAATAAATAAATAAATAAAGGAGAAAGTATTTGATGGAACTTCAGGAGAACGAGGCTTCATGTTTCTTATAGAGAGTCCCACAGGTCTGTTGACACTCTTCAATTAATCACCGTTCACATGATGAGCATATTTGAAATTTAAGTGAGAAGGATGTTTATCAATATTCTAACAATATAGAATGTTGACCTGAAATATTATCAGGTAAATGAGGGGAACGTTCTTATTTGAATCTGAGAGCAGGTAACAACATAAAATACATTAGATAAGGCATGTTTTGCATTGCATTTGCATGTGACATTATTTTCACATCACATAAAAGAAAAAAAACATTCACTTAAATTCTGATCCTTGTATTATAAAACATTCTGCATTGCAGTAATGTTAATCTGTTGAGAATCATCATTGAGATTTGTGGGGAAAATCTTAGTTGGCATGAATATGTTAATAAAAAAAAAGTGAAATATGTGAAATATGTGACAGATAAGGTGAAATTATCTGTAATTTATAATTAAATTATCTATTACTTGTTCTTTCATTAGTTGCTGCACAGTTGTATTGTTTGCTGATCTTAAAGGTTATCCACACAAAAAAAATACAACTGTGGTGAAGTGGTAAATGTCGTGAACTTTCTGTACAGGAAGTTTTTAGAGGATGCTTTTTTTTTATGCAAAGCTTTTGAAAAAGACACTTAAGGGTATTAAATGTGTAACGCATCATTGAAAATTTTAAAGGATTTATTAAAAAGGATACTTTCAAGTAGCATAATTTAAATAAATTAAAAGGATACTTTAGTGCATTATACTTCAGCCAAACAGACACATTCTGTTCTGGTCAGTGTCAACTGAACAATATTATTTTAAAATTACATTTTAAATGCAATGCATATCCTAACTAATAAAGTACATTTAAAGAAAAATATATACACGATTGTCATGTCTACTTCAGTTAATACATTTTAAAAACACGTTTATGTGGAAGACAAAATAACATATTTTTAACAACAACAACAATAACAACGGCTCAGGGTTTTTTATTTTTTTAAACCAACATTTTTATTTTATTGTTGGTTTGAACCAACATTGTATGGATGTTCTGCAGAAGAATTTCAAACAGGTTTGGAATGGAATGACATGTGGGTGAGTGAATGATGACAGGATTTTCATTTTTCGTGAAATACCTTTAAGGAATTAAGTTTAAATAAAATTAAGTTGCGACAAGTTCCATTAAGTGTACATTGAATTATGCATATTATTTTCATTTTAAGCCCTTTTTTAAATATCTTTATTAAATATATCTTTTTCATAAGAGCTGGGTCGCAACATAGCTGTAAACCAGTTTTTACTGGAGTTTACTGGTTAGACCTTTTTATCTGCATAATGTACTGTTGTGCATCATTACATGTTGAGCCTCAAGCATCAGGATGCTATTAAATAAACATAAAAGACATTTGAACATCCTTTTTACTTTATCCAGAGGGAAACGTTGACTTAACCAGCAAAGTGGAGCTTTATTTTAATTTTAACATTAAATTTGATATTTTTACATAATTATACATGCATAAATTAATTATGAACTCATTTACTTTCAAGAATAATATGAAATCATGTCTTTGCATGTACATTTTTTAAATTACAGTTAATAAACAAAACTGAAAACATGTTTATCATAGAAGCCTATACATTTTTCTGTCTGAACTGCATTTATAATGATTAATGACTTAATATTCAGATCCACGCCAATATATATATATATATATATATATATATATATATATATATATATATATATATATAGCTATTCTAGAACTGTCTGAGCCAGAATTTTTTCACTCCTCATTTATCTCCCAGCAGACAGCTCAGATCTTCACTTCCAATAGACTGCTATAGTTATTTTAAGTTATCTCTCAAGTCTCCATCGATCATTTGGAGAGAGCTGTTTGGCAACGTACACCTTTCATGTTTCATGAGTTCCCTTTGAGACAGCAGGGGTGAAGAAAGAGAAGGAGTCTCTTTATATCTGAGGTGAGGATTTGGTTACAGATATCAGAATCTGCCAAACCAGATTGTAACCCGATTAGTAACCCGTGTGACCCCTCCTCTTACTGGATTTACAACAATCTGTTGTGGACTGTCCATTTCTGAGTTGATTTCTAAACCTATAACCAGGAATGTGCAGAGTGTTCCTCAGGGGCAGGGGCTCAAATGTAAAAAAGGGGCATATATATTTTGATCAAATATGTGCAGGCTTAATGAGCAAAAGAGACTTCTTTCATAACATTAAACATTTTTATTAAACTTTTGACCGGTACTTCATATAATAGGCCTGTCGCCTAATGCACCATGGGCATCATTTAACCAACTATGATAATTTGATCAAATGGTAAACGGTGTGTCAATAAATATAGACTACAAGTGTTTTGTAGTCAATTAACATCCATTGTTTCAACGACGCAGATTCAGATCGCTTCATAAATGTGAATTCGTCTGTCCATGTAATTTTCAACCGATTTATGAATGACCGGAAAATTACCACTCCGCTTCATATTGTGCAATACAATTTGAACTTGTTGTGCCCAGATGACGATTAGCATGCATCAGTGAATTATGAAATATAAAAAAATATGTAATATGTGGATTTTTAATTGAATCAACACACTACCTTATTATTGAAAAAAAAAAGTTGGTTTATTTTTTCCTGCCGTCGAGCCATAGGTATTCACTGAAAGAACCATATTTGGCTGGAGAGCACAGTTTCCCGAGCAGACTGTGGAATACGTTTACAATAGTGCATTTTTGTTTTAAAAATCATAACTTTTGCTGCGGTTACGCCTGCCGTCCACACTACTCTGGAGTTTTCGACCCTCGAAAACGGAGACTTTTGAAAACTCTGTAGACCCCGTCAGTAAAGTCCGAAACAAGACACAAGCAAATCAGAGCAACGCGTTATGGGCTACTTTAGTTTTGTACACATTGTCATGTTGATAATAATCAAATGCATTTTGTTTAATTGGCCACAATATTATCATTGATATTTGTTTGAGAGGTGCACTTTTGATTAATTTTGAAAAAGGGCAGGGGCTCGAGCCCCCAAAGCCTTTCTTATAGCAAATCTTTCTGCTATAAAGCTTCAAATGGAGACATGAAAACATTCATTAGTCACAGTTAACATGATTTCCACACTCATTTGTGGATCTTATGAGACTTAGTCCCATTCTAGCATTAAGTTAACTGTTATCACGTTTATTTTTTTTCCTGTGTATATGAATTGTGTAAAGTGCAATAAAATAAATCCATCCATCCATCCATCCATCCATCCATCCATCCATCCATCCATCCATCCATCCATCCATCCATCCATCCATCCATCCATCCATCCATCCATCCATCCATCCATCCATCCATCCATCCATCCATCCATCCATCCATCCATCCATCCATCCATCCATCCATCCATCCATCCATCCATCCATCCATCCATCCATCCATCCATCCATCCATCCATCCATCGGAGATTCAGATCGCTTCATAAATGTGAATTCATCTGTTCATGTCATTTACATTTACATTTATTCATTTAGCTGACGCTTTTATCCAAAGCGACTTACAATTGCTATATATATGTCAGAGGTCGCACGCCTCTGGAGCAACTAGGGGTTAAGTGTCTTGCTCAGGGACACATTGGTGTCTCACAGTGGATTCGAACCCAGGTCTCTCACACCAAAGGCATGTGTCTTATCCATTGCGCCACCACCACCACCATCATTTTCAACCGATTTATGAATGACCGGAAAATTACCACTCCGCTTCATATTGTGCAATACAATTTGAACTTGTTGTGCCGAAGTGTCGGCACATGAAGTTTTTTCATGAAGTTTCATGAAAACTTTCATTAGTCACAGTTAACATGATTTCCACACTCATTTGTGGATCTTATGAGACTTAGTCCCATTCTAGCATTAAGTTAACTGTTATCACGTTTATTTTAATTTTTTTTACTGTGTGTATGAATTGTGTAAAGTGTAATAAAATCAATCAATTAATCCATCCATCCATCCATCCATCCATCAAATCAATCAGGCATTGGTTCTTGAGTGTCAAAACCAATTTGAGGGCTGAAGAAGAGAACGCTTTCAGCTTAACTTAAACTTGACTTAAATTTTCCTAAAATTCTTTAGTTGTTATGACAATAGAAATAAATGAGACTGAGAAGCAGCTCACCATGTTTTCATTTTCTCTTCATTTAATCTCAATGCTGTCTATATTTGAGATACATTCTACATGTGATTGTTCTTTTTTTATCTGAGGTCAGTGTGTTCACTTTGCATGAAGGCTTATAATCTCACATTTTGAGTTATGCTTAGAATGATTCTGCTCTAGAAATCTGTCATGCTAGGATTTTAAGGATTTGTCTAATGCTTATGTAACATGGCATGCTGAAGTGTGTTTAGTGAGTGTGTTTTAGCTGGCACATGGTTTCTTGTGTCATGAACTCAAATGTCACATTAATAGTGTATGAGAACATAGGAATGTGGAGTAAATAAAATGTATTTGATGTTTTGATGTGAAAGTAGCAAAACAGGTCTATATATGGTTTATGTGTTTATAATCAAGAAGAGTGTGTTTGTGTGCTGCAGTCATTGTCCATGTGTTGTCACTGTTTTGCTTGATGTTTGTGTTTCTGTGCTGTTCTTTGTCTCAAAATACTCCGCAAATTAGCTACATGTGAAAAACCTTAGTCCGGCTGATGTCCTGAAATGTAGAAATGATTAATTGATGAAGTAAACAATGTTTAAAAAATGCAAACCGTTTCCTTTTATGGTTAGGTTAATGCTATAGTTATGATTTGTTTGTTTGTTTTGTCTTTCTTTTCAACAAAGAATTCTGAAAAAAAGTACAGCAGTTTGCACACAAAAAAATGAATCAGCACAATTTTATTTACATTGATAAGAATAATAAATGTTTCTTGTGCAGCAAATCAGCATATTCGAATAATTTCTGACTGCTGAAAATTCAGCCTCAGCATCACAGGAATAAATTAAATTTGAAAGTTTTTTATTGTAATACTATTTCACAATATTACTGTTTTTACTGTATATTTGATCAAATAAATGTTGCCTTATTGAGCATCAGAGACGTCTTTCAAAAACAGTACAAACTATATACTGAGCTGGCATAGAAAAACTAACTCAGCCAAAGATGTGATTGGGGTGAAAAAATCTGTTTGACTGACCAAAGGAAGACAAAGGAGGGAGTGTTCAATAAACCTCTTGGAAATCAGTATTATTATTATTAACGTAAACTTGTGAGTGTGTCTGTATGATTGAGAATTGGTTGTGTTATTCTGTTCACATTGCTCACACACTCTCTGACCCTTTTTGAATTAGTATGATATTGTTCAGTGTGTGGGTCACGTCTTGTCTACATTGTGGGGACCAAACTCCCCATTACGTGTGTGTGTGGTAGGTTCAGGTATTCTATGTTATGGGGACAAAATGGCAATACCAGAAATCTTTCCCCCTGTGGGGAAATTGTTCCACATGAGGAAAACGGCTTGTAAATCATACCAAATGATGCTTTCTGAAAATGTAAAAATGCATAAAGTTGTGGGTAATGGGTAATGGGGATAGAACATACAGTTTGTCCAGTATAAAAACCATTACGGCAATGGTAAAGTCCTCATAAGACATGAAAACCCAAAATGTGTGTGTGCATGCATGCGTGTGTGTATGTATGTGTGTGTGGATGGATGGTGTAACAGTGCTGTAGGGGGTTTCTCTAGCTCAAAGGTTTGTTTATCATCTTTCAGTTCACAAAGCTGAAGAGAGAAGTTACTCTGTTATTCAAACGGAATAATCAAACCCTCTGCAGCTTGTTTTACTTCCTTACTAAGTTAGTTTATGCCTCTATAAGTCTATCCTTTTTTTCTTTCTCTCTCTTTAGACAAATCAAACTTTGCAGTCTCATTTCCATATGCTCTTATATAAGAGTATCAATTTTAAATGGAAATATGAAGCAACTTAAAACAGAATCTTTTTCACATTTTTCATTTGCTATTCTCCATTTTCTCCATGATCCTGATATCATTCAGCAGACCACTGGACTCTAATCATGTGGATACAAAAAAAGTACATTATAAAAAAACATAACTTGTGTGTGTGCATTGTGAAGTGTGTTATGCTCCAGGCAATGTTCTGCTGGGAAATGGGAAACCTTGGGTCTTGGCATTCATGTGGATCTTTCCTTAACACGTACCATCTACCTAAAAATTGTTGCAGAAGCACATACACCACCTTCATAGCAATGGTGTTCCCTGAAGGCAGTGGCTTCTTTCAGCAGGATAATGCACCCAGCAGGAACATGACAAAAAGTTAAAAGGTGTTGCCTTGGCCTCTAAATTCCCCAGATCTCAATCCAATTGAGAATGGGATGTGCTGGATCAACAAATCCAATCCATGGAGGCCCTACCTCGCAACTTGCAAGACTCAAAGGACCTACTGCTAATATCTTGGTGCCAGATACCACAGGACACTTTCAGAGGTCTTGTGGAGTCCATGTCTCGACACATCAGAGCTGTTTTGGCAGCACAAGGTGGACCTACACGATATAAGGCAGGTAGTGTTAATGTTGTGGCTGATCAGTTTATGACTAAATCAGGGCTTGGCATTAACACCTGCCAACCAGCCAAATGCGGGTGGATTTCAGCAGTGACATGTAACACAGTCATTTTTGGCGGGTCGAATTTTATATTCAATTAAATAATTATGGACATCTGTCTGGATGTACTTAAATCCAACAGTAATGATGCTTGACTGTTACAGATCACACATGCTCACTTCAATAAGCCGACATAATGCAGGTTAAGGTACATGCCAGGCGAAATCGGGGTATGGGGCAAAAATGTTTGTTGATTGGTTTATGCTTAAGCCGTTTATGACCGTACTCCGAAAAAGGAAAACAGGTTAACGTGTTTACATGACACATGCATTAAAGGTGCAGTATGTGAGATTGACAGCTAGCAGTTGAAATGGGTACTGCAGTCCAAATTCAAAATATTGGAGAGTGTTGTTTCCCCCGCCCACTCCTGCTCAGACTCGACTCATACACGGGTTGCCAGATTGAGGACACGCAACAGGAATGAGCACAATTGATAATGGAAGGCGAGGAGACTAAGTTGTTGATTTATGATGAGTTGATATCACGTTTTAATATGCTCCCATTCATAGAGATTTTTAGATGGGTGTGTGGAGGCTTTTTAGGTGGTGTAGAATATCTGACCCAGTTTGTTCGCTGGCTTCCATGGTTGCAATACGCTGTTTTTTCCACCAACTGGCAACCTGTGAAATACTATAGACCTTATGTGCCAGAGAAACGAGGGAGCAGCCATCTGTAGAATATTGTCTTTGAACTTCCGTTTTTGCGGTCGCTCTGTATATTTCTATGGCATTGCTGTCCAGGAGTAATTAGCTTTTGAAGTGGATTTATTTAATGTAAAGTTAACTAAAGTTATCATGAGGATTGTAATGTTTAAAGCAGATGTCTGAACAAATGTCAGTAGACACGGGAAGATTTTAAAACGAGCCGTTCATTCATAAATACGCAAGATCGCTGTGAAAATACAGATCAAATGACAAAAGAC
The DNA here is from genome assembly GCF_951802725.1 of Rutilus rutilus. NCBI lineage: Eukaryota > Metazoa > Chordata > Actinopteri > Cypriniformes > Leuciscidae > Rutilus > Rutilus rutilus. The sequence goes on from NC_140216.1 coordinate 15,877,991, forward strand.
AAGGAGTGCAGCGCTGAAAAGGGGCGGGGCTACAAAAGGTCTATAGGGTAAATTGGCAACATGTGGTATCACACAGACCAAAACAAAAACACACATTCCGACACGGAACACACATTTCAAAGTAAAATAACTGGCTGTAGTTTTTCAGAGAAACAAGTATATGAACTCATATTTACTAAATATCTGCAAACATATTATGGTATTTTTATGCTTTAGTACAGTCCAAAACTTACATACAGCACATTTAACAGGATAAGAATGTGCATGTAAACAAGTTCTATGCCTATGTAGAAAATTTCCTAGGTTTTGGAACATAGCCTATGTCTCTGTGTTTACCATTCTATGAAGAAAAACACATACATTTTTAAAAGATTTTTATTTAGGCTCCTTCTTTGATATCTTCCCTCTCAACTTCAGCCATCTCTCTTAGCCTTCTTCCCAACATCCCGTTCTCATGATTCTCTCCATGCAAGCGCTTTCATCTGCAATTCCTGTGATCTGTCCATTCACATTGAGTTTAATGGAAATCAAGCCTTTGTGGTCTTCACTCTGATGAGTTAAGTTAGAGCGAATAAGCCCACATCATTACATGCAGTGGTTTACCCCGTTTAACTCCCCACCAGTGTGACATTTCAACCCAACCAAAAGAGGCCACCCCCAACCATTCCAGAAACCATTACACAATTCCAACAAAGAACTTCACGCTCCATCTGAAATTAAGCATCAAACAAATCTCAGCGGGAAAATGACAGAATGGGGAAATGTAGATGTAAGCCAAACTATTTTGCAAGCACTGTTTCTTGTCCAACCACAACAATTCACAATGAGTATACATTATCGAATTGAGGATAGTTGGAGCAAAATGACAGTTACTTGGTTTCAAAACAATCGCACTTAAGTGCTGAGGTTGTCAGTGAGTGGCTGATTGGCTAAAAGAAGTCTTTGGTGCATGTTATCTGGGCTACACCGAAATGGGAGCATGAAACGCTGACTTGTCATATCAGAGAGCTGTTAGCCAGACAGAAATGCTTTCTGACAGCGTGTGTTTGAATGGCTCATCCACTCCTGAGCTGGAAGAGTGAATCAGTGAACTGCTAGCTCTATTCCAAAACAAATAAGGATATGAAAGATTTGTGTACTCTTTACAACAAGACTAATGGGACAAAACTGACACATAGGCTAATTGGAAAAACATGGCTCTATACTTACATTTTTGCAAAACTCCAAAAACTATAGATACAGTTCACTGCAGTTTCCTTCCAGCTGTAATGATAGTGGCAGTAAAACACCACCAACTTTTATTCCTTTTCACACAAATTATGATTGTGGAGCAGATTATCGATTAGTAAAGACTTATTTTTGCACAGTTCCTTGCATGATGCTATGTTAGGACCGCAAAACACTTTTACCATAGTGCATGATTTGAAAATGAATACATTTTGATGTTTACATCACATAACCAGCTGGCATAAACCATATGGCTTTTCTGATGTAGTGAACTTGCTTGGTAGCTCACCTGTTACACCTGGATGCAGAGGCTCCAGTACGAGTCACAATAATATAGCTTGAAGACTTGCAAAAGCAAGCTAAAATGGCATGTTTGCTTTTGTTCATACTGTCAGTTAGGTTTAGGGTGGGGTTTATTGTAGGTGGTTTGTTATTCTCAAACACATTAGAATTGCTGCAATACATACAACAACCAAAGTAGTAAAACATTTCCAGATTCACGTTAATCAGTTTCAGATAAAACCAAAAACAATTTTAGCACCTCTCACTGGACATTTCACTTTGAAAGCAATGTAATATAATTTTGCAATGAGCCTGGGTTGAAAATGGAGGATAAAATTAAACCTAGATGATGCAAATATTAATTCAAAGGATATTTGACCTGTTGAGGTACCTGGCAGTAGCCGCACTATTTTCCATAAAATATGCGAACACTTTGGAATCCGCTTTTCTTTTTCTTTTTTTTCTTTTTTTGTCTGAGTATAAAATGCAACACAATTTAAAGGTGCATTGCGCGAGAGTCTGAGTTTTCACAGAACTACGCCCCCTCTGGCGGCAAGCGAAACTGCAACCAGAGGTGTGCACGCTCACGGACCACACGCACACGCACGCTTGCACGAGCTCGAGCTGGTCATAACCCAAGGAGCATCAGCCGCACAAATCTTTTGTCTACAATCATAATGTCTTCAGAGGTAATAAAGTTTTAAATCTGCAAGTAATTTAAAATATGTGAAAGGAAAGGCAATTGAGTAAATAACACACTTATGTGTGAGGGAAAAAATGGGGGTAGTAGAAAACTTCGTTTTTTATTCCCATCTATCTCCATGTTGAACTGTGTTATGTGTTTACTGTATCCACTTATGACTATTATTATGGAAACACGTTCATGAACAATATAAGTTATAACTTTGTAAAAGCTCAAAATAGTAATCATGATACCATACCATACACAGTCGGTCAACAAAGTACACCCAAATGTCTCAAGGTAATAAACAATCAAGTGGCACTATGACGTTACCATAAAAGCCAAACAGGCTAATCCGCCGAAGATTTGCGGGGGTTTAGCCTGTTTGATTGATCAGCTAAGTAGCATATTCCAATAGCAATACATCGTAATTAAGCAGTAATTTGCTCAAAATTTGTGTCTAAGTATCTAACTTATATATCAGCATTTTATATCACAATCATTCTGAACCTGATCACTGACAATGGTAAGTTAGTAAAACCTATTCCGATTGTACATTTATCTAGCTTACGCTAAAGCATTACACATTTTATGGATCGTCATTTATTGTCATTATTGGCCGTATCAGACATTAGAGAATGGGATATATCTTACCTTTTTATCAAGAAAAAAGCCAACTGGTGTTTGAAATGAACTACAAGCCGGTCTCTTAGAATCCATTTTCTACGGAGAATGGCGGCGTCGGCGCATACACAAACCTGCCAGACATATGAGCGTGCCGTGAACGCGCATGACGTCACGCCCAGTCTCAGATTCCGACCCGAATCCCTCTTATTTATTTTACTGTACAGGATTATAGAGGCAATCGCAGTGATCAGAGAAGGGCTCAGTCAGCCCATCAGGCAATTGTTTAAGCATGTATGGGTTAGAAAACGGGTATTTTTAACATGAAAAGTTGCGCAATGCACCTTTAACCTAGATTTTTTATTCAGTATAATAATGTAAACAGTTCTAAATTAAGATACAACAGAATCATTCTTTTTGAAAGAATTGGTTGAGTGAAAGATTCAATGAAGACTTACTCATTATAGAAAGTCACTTGTTAGCACGACTTCCATAATGATAACATGCAAAAAGAGTAACTGACAAATCTCCACTGGAAAATTTGAGTGATACCAAACAGTGAACTGTTGTATCGGGACTCTTGGAGAACAAGAACTAATGATTGGATAACAGCTAATGTCTACCAACAATAAGTATAATCAGTGTTCCTGGGAAATCCACAACAGGATCCGTTGCAGATGTGCCCATCCATTGAGTTCTGCTGTATTAATTAGCACATTTCTAAGCACATTTCTATGATAAAACCTGAGTTTAGAACATTTCCACATTTATTGTCTCACTGAGCAGATACAGCACTATTTATTTATCTAGAGCAAAAATCTGATAATGTGAAAATCAATATGAGCATGCATTTGTGCAAGCAGATCATTTTTAGAAGAGCTTTAAGTGTGCCTTTAAAAAGACTTTTAATCCTGGGAACAAGTCCAACCATTGAAAAACAACCATTGGGGCTTAATGCGATTATACTGTTTAATCCACAGAAACCAAAGAATGCCCATGTGAATTGTCAATCAAGGAAAACTATATAGCATTTAATCCTGCTTCATGTTGGAGTCCCGATCAGCCTGTCAGGGTTTATTTTGTGATAATGACCAAGGCAAAAAAGTTCCTTAATGTTTTTTTTTGCATTGCTCATATTTTCCTATATTTTCTTTCTTCTCACATAATAAAATTTTTTCAAATTAATATTTCATGGCCATTTATTTACCTGCCAAGTAGCTATGGAATAAATGGGATAATGAAAGGTAAAACCCCCTTCACTGTGACACAAGACCCTGATGCATACAGATACACTAACTGCATAATGAGTTAATAAAAAAGTATGAGTAAAGGCAGTAAGCCTGAAATTTAAGCCAAAAGGGAACATGACACATATACATACATTTATTTTTTATTTCATTTTATACTAGACTTAAAACTGTTTGGATGTGAATATGCGTTTAGAAACATTGCTACTTTCCTTTTACGGAGGCCACAAATGCCTGCTCTGCAAAATAAATGTGCTGTGGTCGTTCAGAAGGTCGGAAGTCAGCCATCGGCCTCTCATCTGTGATCTGCATGTGTTTTTGGGTGGTCCGCAGGCAGCAGGCAGACACAGCAGAGGAAGCAACATGCCATTTGCCATCCCCTGACACATCATTCCACTGAGATAAGAACATTAGTGGAATATCTTAATTTACATTCCTTTAAAATAAACTAGCGCTACTTCCGAGGCAGTGAAAGAAGTTTGGAAAAGGACCTAAATTATTTGCAATATGATGAAAGCAGTTATGCTTAAACTATTTCAAGCAGTAATGGTGAGTGCTCAGCAAATGAACATACTATATATATACCTTATATTGAACCTTTAGACATTTTTTTTTTTTAAATAATAAAAAAAGTTTGCGTACAGTATGAGAAAAAAAAAAGAAAGAAGCTGTTTTAAACACCCCAGGGCCCAAACTGAGCAAAAAATATGCAATTTGGTACAGATGCTGCTATTTATATGGCCAAAAAGCAAGATGAAATTCTGATCGCTTGTAATGTAAATAAATTAGATCTTTATTAAGACTTAATAGAATAACAGACTAGTAATTACATAAATTAATTTAAATAATGGTTGTCACTCTCTGTCTTCCAATATATATATATATATATATATATATATGCATGTATGTATAATGCAATACATTACAATGATGATTGAGAACGAGAACTCTAAAGCCTGATGTATAATATTTGATACCAATATTTTAACATTTGTTTGTTAAATAATGATGGATGGTCAATCAAGTAAACCTAAATACTTTCAGTCCTGTGTTCATCATGAAATATTACTAACAATATAAAAGTTATTATATATATTATATATTGTTTTTAAAGTAAACACAAGAATAACTTTTATAATAGTAATATTTCAGTGTTCACCATGAAATATTAATAACAATATAAAAGTTATTCTTGTGTTTATTTTTTAAAAATCACTAACATTTTAAAACACTAAAAACGTAAATATAAGAATAACTTTTATAATAGAAATATTTCAGTGTTCACCTTGAAATATTAATAACAATATAAAAGTTATTCTTATATTATTTATAAGCTGCGTTTGGATCTTCACCCAAGTCTCGGAGCAGTTAGTGACAATAGTCAGTAGAATGTCTATTGGGACCATCAAAATAAAGTGTTAACATATATTAACCCTAAAGACCAAGACAGCTGCCCGTGGCTAAAAATAACTATTGTTATTATTATGTTTAATAACCAAAATCAGTACAAATTTTTTAAAATAATAGCAAAAGGAATGTTTTTTTGGAATAGCTACTAATCCACTCAGAATAGTTCTGAATAATTACTGAGAAAAAGTTAGTATTCAACTGGTTATGTGACCTCAACATGGCGCTGAGGATTTGACTCACCTTATGCAGAATAAAACAGCTTTTTACATATTTTTTTACATTTTCATCCCATGACATGTTAATTCATAACAATGTAAAATGCAAAATTAGGTTTTTCATAAATGCTAGTTGAATACTTGATAACTTTTAAAGCCTATGGTGCCCAATTTTTAATCTTTGTCAAGCATGATGAACACGATTTCATCTAAAAAATCTGTGATCTCAATCCAGAATTCTCCCTAAGGTCATTGATCTTTAACACTCCGAGCTGGTCATGGCTTTTCATCCTGGATATCTTCATCTGCTCACACTGCAGATGGATAGAAATAGTTGGAACATCTGTTATTGTTCCCAGTACACAAAGCTATCTTGGAGTCTGATTCACCACAGGCCATTGAGTATTTGTGTTTGTACTGGCTGCTGATTCACTTTGCCGAAGCCAACAGAATGTAGAACTAAAAATACATAGAGATAAAAACACTGAACAGGACAAAAGATTAAAGAAAGACTGAGTGTACTGGCAAGCAGAGAGGCAGCAGTGATATCAAACTTATGCCATTGTGTACACTGGAGTGAAACTGCTGAGTTTTTTCGAACCAAACCATAATTTGTCACACTTGAATTTTAGTGCTCAAAAAGAGGAACTCACTTACCTCAGCTCCTTAAAAGGCAGAAAGGATTACGTTCCTCTTCTTACATCAACACTTTACATGATCTGAGAGGCTGAGCCAGCAAATTTAGTGTTTATGTGTTTGTAATTTAGTCAGAATTGCTCATGTTGCTTAAATGTGAGTTGTGTAATTTGATTGATGCTCTTTTGTGACCATGCAGAGGAAACTGTATGTAAACCATTTGCAGTTTGACTTATGAAAAGTGCAAGCACTGTGGAATTTTTGAAACATTGCTCTGTTTAAGTCAGTCTGACATGTCAACTTCTGACTCAAACAGTGGTGTGAGTTTTGTTTTCTGTTTGTTCAAGCAATGGAAGACAGAGGGAGAGTTTTGGAGACAGGTGTGGAAACATGTCATACAAATGCAATAATATGGTACTGCCCACTGTTGCAGTATGTAAAACATTATGCAACAGTATACATTTGAAGCAGTACGATACTATAAATTGTCACATGATCACATTTCACATTTCATATATATATATATTATTTTTTTTTAGCTTTTTTAGCTTTTATTTTTAGCTTTTCAGTTTTAGTTGAAGTTTTTTCATTTTGTTTTGTGATTTTATCATTTTTATTCGTTTTTCTTAATATTTCTATTTATTTTTATTTCCATTTTAGTTTTAGTAATTTTAGTATATATTTTAGTATATAAGTGTATATAAGTGTTTTAAGTGTAAGTTTTTTTTTTTTTATCTAATATTTATATTTTATTTTATTTCAGTAGAGTGCTGCAGGAATATCATAATTTTGTATGCTAAAAACCCAGAAATGAGCATTTTAGCACTTTTTTTTTTCTTTTGAATGGGTGAATGCCTGAAATAAGGTCTGTGATTAACTCGATTTCAAAATAGTATCAAGTTTCATTCTGACATAAAAAACATCAGTGATTTTTTTTAAAGCTTTGACTTGAAAAAGGGACATTAAATGTCATCACACCAAATAGATAAACTCACCTATTAACCCATTCTTGCAAACCGTTCTAACTCAAACTTTCAGGGAAAATGTTTTTAAATAAAGAATGAAAGAGTCGTCGGAAGCTCAGTGATGGTGATGTTAAAGTCATGCAACCGTGGTTTTGCTTTTTAGGAGTCAGTGGGTGCCATGCTATTGGTCATTAGAAGTGAATCACCATTAACAATCCTTCAGCCCATGCAGCAACTGACAGTGAAATTAAACAGACACCAAGGGAGTCTGTTTTTTTTGGCTTGTATTTTTAGCATAGGGAAAAAGCAAGTTGCCCATTCGTGGCAACAATAGAATCATAGGATTCCTTTCTGTTCCTCTAACCTCCTGTCAAATATAATCTGTTTATTTTTCTCTTTCCTGGGAATCATTGGCTATGACATGGCTTTATTACAGCCACCTACATTTCAGAGAGAAGGAGGACAGTTCATTCATCCTCCTTCACTTACCTTACACTGGATCCAACGAGGCAGCTAAGTGGAGGGTTAAGTTTTAGGCCCAAAACATACTGTGAATACAAAATCTTCTAGCTACGCTATTTGTTCATTGTTCTATTTCAAAAGGTACCAGACTACAATTAATTTTATAAAACGTATAGTTATAGACATGTTTCTTGATTCACCAGCATTCCAGTGTAGGAACGAAGAGAGAATCAGACAGATAACTCATTCAAACTGACAAAGAAGCAGAATTCCCCAGAGGGTCTGAGTCAACACTCAGGACCCTAAATCCAAAGACCCTGTCATTTTGGGCATTAGCCAACCAGGATTAAGACCATAAAAAATGGTCCCACCTAGATCACAATACCAGATTTTTCACTACACGGTTGGCCAAAAGAATTCACGATGACAATATATCGCAATATCTATAGAAATCTTGAAAAATAAAATAAATAAATAATGTTATCAGTCAAATTTAAATGAAACAATTAATTATGTAAGGGATAATGTAGAGCGAGGCGGTTGTTATAGCGAATACAACCCCGACTGATCAGGACCCCGACACGAAGCGGAGTTTTTAAGTGTAAATGCCACTTATTACATGGCTACCTACCAAATAAATCAATAATTTGACACAAAATATTGATTTAAAAAGGAGTTTATTGATTTAAAAACTATTGTATTGCTTCCGCTAAAGAAAATAGTCCATTCCGTCTCTACGGTTAGAATCCTGCGTCCATAGCAACGCTCTGTTTTTCATGGCAACGGTGTGTTATACTTAGCAGCGGTCTGTTATCAAGAAATAACAGACCACATTCTACATTAGAATTCAACCAAGCCATGTAATAAATTATTTTATAGCATTATATACTGTGATAAAGGCTATCTTGTTGATAGCCGGTATCTAGTTGAGATCAGATCATATGAAAATGGGTTATGACCGAACAGCTTCATGCAAACCATCTAACTACTCTTGTCTCTTGTCTGTCTTAGTTTTCTTTCTTCTCTCAGTTTCTTTTCTTTTCAGTTGAGAGCCTTGCTTTTTAAATTGTTTTTGCCACAAAGCTTCAGTCAATGACTCTTTAGTCTTTGTCTGCCATTTATCCTCCAACACACCAGAACGGGATTGCCCAGCAAACACATTTACGTTGTGGCAACGTCTGTGGCACGTTGAATTTCTACTATGGCAACGTCACTGTCTACGTGCTCGCAACATTGTAACAACGTAGAATTGTAAGACGCGACAGGGCTGTAGCAACGTTGTATAATCAACACATGCAAGTGTACACTTTGAAGAGTAAAAATGACATAGAAGGTTAGCTAATTCAACTTTATTAAAACTGCATATGGTTGCCCCGCCCTTAATCCAAGATGGCAGAAACTATGTTTGTCCTGTATTGTTTGTTTCTTGTTTGGAAATGGCATCTCTTTTAAATATTATTTTTAACCTTGAAAATTACAACATATGGACTTTTAAAGCATACTGATTAGATTACTGTGTTCTGCTGTGGAGTTTAGTCGCTTGATTCCTGGTACTTTTGGGCCTCTGGATCTCTGCACTAATGACTCACAGTTTGCATCATTCTTTGGAGCAGCAAGAGGTACATCACCGCTACATCTGTGTGTTTGCCTCGGATGGGTGAGAGAAACCTTAAAAAGTCCTTGATTGACATTGAGGCACAGTACTGTGTTTTATTGGTGAATTGTCTTCAAACTGGATTTGCTGGAGTCTTTTTGTTTAGCTTAGCTAGCTGTGGGCTAGTAGCCTTTTTGTGCCTTGGCCTACACTACATGGACTTTTATTTTGGCTCATCCACCTCTAGCCTAATCCACACTCCACTACTAAACAGCTAGTTTCCACCTGTTTTAAACTTAGACTCTGTTACTAGCCATTGACAATCAACTAGCATCTTCCACAGGCAACAACTGCAACAATTCTAAGCACTACTTTAAAAGTACTACTTGCAGCAAAGTAGGTGGCTTACTCATAACTGCTACCAGCTAGCTACCACTAGCTGCAGTTACAGCACTCACTGCTTGCCGCCACCAGCTACTGCCTCTACCACCAAGCTGCTGCCTGCCTAAAACCCCTTTATCAGGCTTCTGCCTATCTCAGCTGTGGCCCTCACCTCCTCACTACCACCACCTCAGTGAGCCTGTCTACTACGGCCTCAGCTCCCTCCATCCAACCAGTTTATCGTCTGCTGCAGCCTCAGAGGCTACAGCCTTAGCTGTTTTAACCATCAGGCTGTCACCAGCTACAGCCTCAGCTGCCTCCATCTCTGGGCTGTCATCTGCTACAGTCTCAGCCGCATCTTCCACTACTGGACTTGTCGTCTGTTATGGCCTCAGCTGCCTCCATCACCGGACTTATCGTCAGCTACAGCCTTAGCTGCCTTCTTCTCCACCATCGCATTTGTCGTCTGCTAAGGTCTTGGTTGCCTCCACCACCACCAGGCTGTCACCGGCCACAGCCTCAGCTGTCACCAACACTGGACAGTCGTCTGTTTCAGCCTCAGCTGCCTCCACCACAATCGGGCCATCGCTTGCCTCAACTTAACGGTCTCCTGTTAACTACTCACTGCATTATCTATTTCACCTTTTGTTACACAAAGCTGTCTGTCTAGTGTTTTAAAAATGAAGATTTATCCAGCCTTGTTTATCTTTCTGATCCCCCTTAACAGTGGGGTTGTCCATTTGCAGTCAGAACATGAGTCCATCCATATGCAGTTCCCTTATGTAGTCTCAAGGCCTGAAAACTTTTCCACTGTCCAGCGTAAATCCCACTGGGCAAGTCACTCATTTCTGTTTGTTTACAAGGCTACAAATCTACTCCACCTTCACTGCCTCTCCATTTTGAAGGATTGGTTTATTGTCTCTGCAGACTCACTTCCTGCTTTTTTTATATCAGTCAATTCTAGATCTGGCACTTTCTGCTGCAAATCAGCTAAGTCCAGACTCCTTGTTATTATTTTATTACTAATCTCTGGAAATATTCAGCCTAGTCCTGGCCCTGATAGCCTTAAGCTATGTGATACACCTGAAGATTTTAAATCAAGGTCTGGACTAGGTATTATACAATGTTCAGAGTTTAATGTCCAAACTGGATATGGATAATTTATGGGTCGGGTCAATTGATGCTGACATTGTTGTTTTATCTGAAACCTGGCTGACTAAATCTGTCCTTGATTAAGATATTGGCATTGATGGTTATAATGTGTATCGTTCAGATCGCCCAAAAAGAGGCGGAGGTGTTGCTATTTATATCAAATGCAAATTCAACTCTACTTTAGTGCTCTCAAAATCAGTGTGTAAACAATTTGAGTTTTTGGCCTTAAACCTTGAAGTCTCTAAAGACCACTATATCAGGTTGGTTGGTTGTTATAGAACTCCGTCTGAATCAAATGACTCTTCATCTACACCAAATCATCTATCAAATTTGTTAAGTCAAGTTATTTGTAATGACACTATTGTTGTTGGTGATTTGAACTGGGACTAGCTAAGGCCGATATCAGATGCTTTTAAAGAGCAGTGTGACAATTTAAATTTGACTCAATTAATTAACACTCCTACTCTGCCAAATCCTAAATGTCCGGAGAAATCATCACTCATTGATTTAATCCTGACCAATGCCCCTTTTAAGTACTCTGCAATAGGTGTTTTTGCTAATGAAATGAGTGATCACTGTGTGACTGCTGCTGTTAGAGATACTAAGGTGCCCAAGTCTGCACCTCGTATTGTTGAAAGGCGAAATATGAAAATGTTTGTTGAGCAGGGTTTTTTTTTATTATTTATTTTATTTTGACTGGAGTAGAATTGCCTTGATTGATGATGTGGAATTAGCCCTGACTTTCTTTCAAAACAAATCTTTGATATTCTTAACAGACATGCACCTATTCGTAAATTTAGAATTAAGGGGCGGGACAATCCCTGGTTTACTTCTGAGATTTCTAATTTGCTCCATGAGAGAAATGTAGCCTGGGCAAAAGCAAGGAGATCAGATACTGATGCTGACTGGTTTGTTTTCAGACGGTTGCGAAACAGATTTACTTCACTTTTCAGAAAAGCTAAAGCTGAATTTTAGAATTTAGAATCTAAATGACCCAAAAAAATTCTGGAAAACTATTAAGTCATTATCTGCATCGACTAAACCAACAGGTTTTCCGTTGTCTCTAGTTAAGAATGGTGTGTCTATATCTGACAAAGTAGAAATGTTAAATTGTTTTAATGAGCATTTCATATCATCTGGTTTCTTGTTTGATTCTGTTGCCCCTATAGTGTCGGAGCCTGTAAATGACACCTTTATTACTGCCGACAAAACGTTCAGTTTTAGCTCCTTCTCTGTTGCTGATGTTCATAAAACCCTGAAACAATTGAATCCTCGAAAACCTGCGGGCCCCGATTACTTAGAACCTTTATTTTTGAAATTAGCTGCAGACATCCTAGCTGAACCTCTGACTCATCTTTTTAATCTTTCACTGGTCACAAACAAAATTCCCAAGGTATGGAAGTCTGCTTATGTTTTACCACTTTTGAAAGGAGGTGACCCTACCTTGCCTAATAATTATAGACCCATTTCCAAACTTTCAGCATTGGCCAGAGTGTTGGAATCTTTGGTTAGTGAACAAGTGAAAGAGTATTTAAATGCTCAATTTGATCTAAGCATCAATCTGGTTTCAGGAAAAAACACACCACTACCACTGCTGCAATAAAAGTAATTAATGATATATAGTCAAAGCACTTGATGATAAGAAACACTGTGTGTCTCTGTTCATTGATCTGTCCAAAGCATTTGACACTGCAACCATAGCATACTAGTTCAGAGACTGATCAGTATAGGTATGTCTCAGCACTCTGTAGGCTGGTTTATCAACTACCTCGCTGATAGGACTCAAGCTACGCAAGTTGATGGCCTAACGTCAAAATATATATCAATCTGTAAAGGGGTCCCACAGGGCTCCATTCTGGGGCCACTTTTATTCACTATTTATATAAACTGTCTGGAGGAAAATATTATATTGAAATTGACTGTGAAATATTATAGAGCATGTTACTTGTCTGATATGATTGCTAAAAACCCACCACGTGAGCTTTTTGCTGTTATTAATAGACTGATCTGTCCAAGTACAAAGCCAGGCTTAACTTTATTATCAGCAACATATGATTTATTTGCAAAGTTTTTTGTTGAGAAAATAAATGCAATCAGAGCAAGTTTTTCATCCATGGTTGCTAATGGTGCTAACGGATTTAACTGAGATGTATTCTATTAGTCAGTTTGAACTGGTGTCACTTTCTGATATTAGAATTGTCATTCTCCACTTAAAGTGATAATTTTGTCCCTCTGATGCAGTTGCGCTGTCCATTCTTAAGGAAGGTGCTGATATTGTCAGCCCAAGTATTTGATCTATTATTAATAGTAGTCTACAGAATGACATTGTACCACTTTGCCTTAAGCAAGCTATTGTTGAGCCCTATCTCAAAAAACCAAGTCTGGACCCATATGACTTAAAAAACTATCGACCAATTTCAAAATTACCTGGCTTGTCTAAGGTACTTGAAAAAGTTGTGCTTAAACAAATATCCACTTTCTTAACAAAGAATAATATTTTGGACAAATTTCAGTCTGGTTTTAGGGGTGGGCACAGTACAGAATCAGCCCTTTTAAGGGTTGTTAATGATCTTTTTTTAATTATGGATGCAGGTAATCATGCAGCATTACTTTTATTAGATTTGTCAGCAGCCTTTGACACCATTGACCACCAGATCCTTCTGACTCGCTTAAGGCAGTTTGTTGGTATTCAGGGGACGGTAGATCCTTTTTTTGTGAAGAATGGGAATAACTACTCTGCTCCATTACCTATTTCCTGTGGGGTCCCACAAGGGTCCATCTTAGGTCCCATCCTCTTTTCATTGTATATGCTCCCGTTGGGAATGATTTTTAAGAAGTATGGTATTTCTTACCATCTGTATGCAGATGACACTCAAGTTTACTTGCCGCTGAGATCCGGTAGTAAGGATTCTAATGCCATACTCCTTAGGTGTCTGGAGGAAGTAAAGCTGTGGATGGCTGAAAATCTCATTCAATTGAATGAAAACAAAACTGAAATGATTATTTTTGGTCGCACAGCTGGTAGCCAAACGGTAGTCGATCACTTAGGCCCATGGAAGGGGTACCTACAGGAACAAGTAAAGAACTTGGGAGTCATTTTTAACTCATCCATCATTTTTGATCGACAGATAAAGACAGTGGTTCGTAATTGCTTCTTTTATTTAAGAGCAATAGCCAAATTGAAACCAATACTCTCAGCCAGCGACCTGGAAAAAGTTGTCCATTCTTATATTTTTTCCAGCCCGTTCTCATCCCAAGGCGTCATATACTGACGCTTTTGACATTTCGTCTACATCCAACGCACATGGCACCCTTTAGCGTCAATATGAGACGCAGATAGATATGGGCCAGAAGGCGCCTCCTAGCGGTCTAACCCTAACACTACCCCAGACCTAAACCTACCCATAACCGAACAAAGCTATCTGCGTCTCATATTGACGCTAAAGGGTGCCATGTGCGTTGGATGTAGACGAAATGTCAAAAGCGTCAGTATATGACACCCTAGGATGAGAATGCGCTGATTTTTTCCTGTCTAGACTAGTGCACTTTATGTTGGGACCTGTCAAACACACATTGCCCTCTTGCAGCTTGTACAAAATTCTGCTGCAAGGTTGTTGATGAATGGTGAGAAAAAAGGACCATGTTACTCCCTTCTTATCTTCTTTAGGTTGGCTACCAATACATTTTAGGATATGGTATAAGATTTTGATATATGTTTTTAAAGCACTTCACGGAATGGCGCCAGAGAATTCCTGCCTCTATGTATTAATGTTCATGGGTAGCCTAAATGGGTTCCATTCAGACCTTAACATTAAGTATTTTACTGTTATGTGTCAACAAGATTCAACAAGACATTTTCACCTAGCTAGACCCAATGTTTAGATCTGTTGTGGTATTTATGCAAATTAGCACATACATAATTAGATTATGCACCGGTTGTCCATGTTAACAAACAATTAAAAAAAAACTTGTAATACAATTTTTGTTTGTCTTGATGTAAGTAATCAACTCAGTAATTTTCATGGTGATATCTAAAGGTTAAAATTGTTACCCTATTCACGTAAGAAAAAGAATGAATAGGCGTATGAATAGGCTATATTTGGGTCTTTTTCGAAACTTTCCCCTAATGGGATTCTTCGGGACTTTTTTTTCCTTACTCAGGACATATTGAGGATACTAAATCAGTTGAGTTTGCTTCTGTTGCAATTTGTTCAACCTTTTTTCATAAAATGACTGGACTAACAGAGTACTTATGGTTTATGGTCCCAGAAAACTATTTCATTGAATATACCTCAAGCATGGACAGAGTTGTTCAAAAAGGCTTTCATGTTTGTTGCTCCTTCAACTTGGAATGACCTACAGAAAACTCTTAAACTACAATGTCTAATTTCCTTAAATGATTTTAAAGGTTATGTTAAAACTATAGAACATGAGTCCATCCACAAGTGCAAATGTTTTAATTTAATAAAAAATTGTTTAATTTGAAATGCACTTGAGTTGTCTTTGCCTCTTTTGTATTTGTTTTGTGATTGTGTGATCAAATTTGTTCTGCTATCTTGGCCAGGTCTCTCTTGAAAAAGAGATTCTATATCTCAATTCTATATCTCAAATTGTACTTCCAAATCTGTAAAAAAACAAACAATTAAAAACCAATGGCAGATCAGATCATTTAATGAACAAAACTGGCTTATGTACACGGCAGACAGGGAAGCGTAGTCGAAAGTTGGACGAAAAAGATCTGTAACCGGAATCACTCCAGGAAACATCAACAAATCCAGAGGAGAGTGCAAGCCCAGAAACCAGTAGCATGAGTCCGAAACCAGGCAGACAATCCGGGACCAGAGAGGGTGGCACTGCAGGCACAGGTAAACTTGGCAGAGAGCAAAGCAAATCGGAGCTTCACATGACAGGACTATACAGAGAGTGACTAACGTTAATTAGCATGAGCAGACATGAGAAAATCTAGCAAAGAAATGAATGAGACAAAATAGCAGACAAATCAAAGGAAAAAATAAACAGGTGTATGAGCGATTACAACATTTTTTTTTTTTTTTGTGCGTTTCCAAAAACATTAAGCAACAAGTAACGCGCTTAAGTCGCTGTCTGTTCAAGGAGTGCTGAAATGTCAATTACTCATCATTAAAGCTTCATTATGGCTTATAACTTTTGGCATAAAATTAAAATATTTGTCATACCTGACCAGAAGATGTTCAACCCTTTTCCTAATGGTAAGGATTAAAGGATATCTGAATACTAAAAGATATATAGCTAACATTAGCATACACTGGTACATTTACACAAGATCGCAAACTCCATGTATTATCAACTAACGTTATCAGTTACACAGAACAAATAAATGTCACATTAGACAAGGAAGTTGTAGGTTGTATTTGAAAAATTACGTATATTATTTAGCTGAGGTAAATTAAACGCAATACTCAAGTATCCTTGCTCGATGAAGAATGAGACGGCCAAACGATCGGTTTGAAATTTTAAAAGACTGATTCATTCGCGCTTCAGGGCAGTGACGAGTACACGCCATCCAGTGATTGTCCAGACACCCTAGGCACATCCTTAAGCAAAGGCCCTGAACGGTGGTTCAATGTCAACATTGTGACAACGCTGTAACAACCTTCACCACACAACGTAGTTATAACAACCTTTTGGCCATGTTGTTAAAAGTTGTTAGAAGGTTGGGTACATAGTGCCAACGTTCTGTGTTTGCTGGGTGTGTTCCCAAGGCGTCACTCCAGACGCGAAAAGACCTCTCCAGCAATCAACAAACCTGGGGAATCCCTTTTCAGCAATACTGACAAAGAGAAATCCCATCATGAACAACAAAAGCAAGTAATACCTCTATTCTAGCCGACCTGGTGCATTGATATAGAAGTTAATAAACCCCCCTAAGAAACGATAGAAGGGTTAAATGAATGAATGATGGGTAGTTCAGTTCAGGTCTTATAAAGTGCATTTATTGCAAAAAATTGGGATTTCATAATTTCACTCTCCTAAAAATCATTCTTTCCTCACTTTCTGTCTTTCTGCAACTCGTGTGAATATGTGTGTGCGTGTTTATGTCTTAGATATTAGTTTTGTGTTAGAATAATCAATAAAGACTCATTTGTATTTAATGAGAAGTGTTCTTTTGTTATGTGCTTACATATTTAATGTCTAAAATTGCTGATCTTGTTACCTTGCTAATAATAGGTGTTTCACTATATTTTGAATACTAATATCCGCTGCAGAGTTGGATAGTTATGGCCTGTTCAATTGAGCACTGGACGAATAATGTGTTAAAAATATGTGACTCTTTCAAAATTGCCTACAAAATAATTAATAATTCCCTTTGAGCTAAATTGACCTGTTTCCCTTACACCAAGTCATGCAATAATCTATGATAAGTGACATGAAAACCTCTTTGACATTTCACTTCACTAGTCCTATAGCTGATCTTTTTCAAGGATAGAAAAGTTCTGTTATGCTTTATATCTTCTAGCAGAAAGATTTATGAATCTTAATTAATGTTATAAAATATTGTTTTAATCAGTGAAATCAGTCGAATAGAATGGCGGGACGTCACAGGCGGGATGACGTTATGACGAGGGAGCTGCAGAGTGCCTGGACCAAACAATGTCAGCTTCTGGTAGGCCTAAGAAAGTCGATCACAGGCATGCAGGAAGTATGTCAGGGCGACGCATCATCTCATTTCTTTCTCAGGGAACAATGGTTACAGTCATAATCTGAGACGTTCCCTTTCGAGGGAACTTGTGCTGCGTCATAGTAGCAACACTGTGGGAATGATAATACCCACTTTGCTGTACTGACAAGTGCCTGTCTAGTGTGAATCACAATCACAACTAAGACAAAAGCACCTGGGAACCTGATGCAGAGGCCAAGTCCACATCATTAAACCTTACAAATGTGAGCGGAGAGAATCAGCCTGCCGCATCACATACATCTTGAAGAGAGACTCCTGACAATAAGGCTTTAGAAGCTTCCATACTTCTAGTCGAATGAGCTCTAACAGACATTGGTGATGGTTGTCCAGAACCCTCGTAAGCAAGTGAAATAGCCTTGACTATCCACTTACTCATAGTCTGCTATAGGCCGCGGGAAAACCTTTCTTGGGCGAATCACACCATACAAACAACTGATCTGAATTCTCTACAGGGCAGCACTGTGGACATATGTGTCAAGTGCTCTAACTCGACTCACCAAATTAAGCCTCTCCTGGTGTTACGAGTTTAAAGTTGTAAAAGGGGATGATTGCGTAATATTGATGTGAGACACTGTTGCTGTGAGTGAAGGCAGGAAAAACAACCAGGAAACATCACTTAAACGTTTAAGACATTAAGACGTTTATTCACAATGAATGAAAGATAATATCAACAACATGATCAAAAATAAAGATTAATACAAAATAAGGAAAAAACAAGAGTGTCGCCAAATCAATGAAATAATCAAAACATAAATGTAATATCTTATTTTTAGTCGTCCCTCTAAACTAACTATCAAAGGAAAATGTAGAAACAAAACCGAGTTCTTCAGTGGATACGCCGCCTTAACCAAACTATACTAACTAAAATATCTCTCTTCCTTCTCATGAATGGGCTTTTTAAACCCAGCAGCGCAGCAGTGGATTGGTGGAACAGCTGCTGACGCATGTCCACAATGACGACACGTAGCCAATAAACGATCACCACCTAAAAAGATTGAATGGAGACACAGAGAGCAAAAGAAACACACAAATACACGTGGAACGTGACACATGGTCTGAGTTTGAAAGGAGGAGGACCGAAAGCCTGCAGAACTATGGGCTGTGGCACATTAGAATGCGCTTTAGGCACATAACCTGGTCTCGGATATAGGAATGCTTTCACCATACCTAGTGCAAATTCATGATAGGACCTGGAGGTCGCCTGCTCTCCTGAGAAAAGTAATGGCTAAAAGAAACACAGTTTTTAGAGTCAGAAGCTTAACTGGAACAGATTCCAAGGGTTCAAAAGGAGCCAAAGAGAGACCTTCCAATACAATGGCCAGATCCCAGACCGGTACCCTCGTGCAGATTGCAGGCCTCAGCCTCAAAGCACCAAGGAGGAACACGGAGGAAACGTGTCACCAATAGATTCCTCCCAACAGACTCACCACCCAAAGGTGCTTGGTAAGCTGCTATGGCCACCATGTAAACCTGAAGATTTTCGCACCATGAAGTGAATACTCTCCACTTCAGGGCGTAAAGTTTCCTCATGGAGGGAGCTCTGGAGTGAAGTATTGTCTCTACAACCTCAGTTGAGAGACCCTAGTTTATGAGTTGGGCAAGATGCCAAACTCACAATCTCCACAACTCTGGGCGGGGTGAAAGATTAAGCCCCCTGCCTGAGGCAGAAGGTCCCTCATCCATCGAGGAGGGACATAAGGGCCAAGAACCAAACTATTAGGGAGAGCAGCTTTCCCTGAGCCCACTGGATGATCTGGTGCACCAGTTTAAGTGGGTGCAAACGCAGCCCCTCCTGATGATTTACATACGTGACCACCAATGTGTTGTCTGTGAGGACAAGCACATGATGGCCCTGTAGGTATGGGAGGAAGTGTTTCAAAACTAGAAAGACAGCCATCATCTCCAGGCAGTTTATGTGCCACAAAATATGATGGTCCCTCCATAGACCGTGTGCTGAGCGACCACTCATGAATGCTCCCCAGCCCATGAGAGATGGAAAGCGTTACGCGACAACAAGGAGCTCCCAGCACGGGGCCTTGGGACAGGAACCAAGGTACTTTCCACATCACTAAAGTACGAAGACACCTTCGCATAACCTTGATCATGTGGAACGGGTTGACCCTCAATGTAAGGCAAGCACATAGAAAGGCGTTTGCTGCCTACCTGGAGAATATGCAACGATGGAAGCTAATTTAAAGGCTGCATTGGAAGAGGTAGACTTCGTTTCCACTACCGCTGACATCTGGACAGCAAACAACAGAAGCTATATGGCGTTAATACTTCACTGGATGAACAGAGATACTTTGAGTCTTAAAGGAGTCATAATGTTGTGTTACCTTGGATACCCAAATGCTCTATTATAGTATTTTAGGCACTTCTAAAAAAGAAAAGTGGAAAAAAAATCAACACAGAGCCCCTCAGACCCTTATTTCTAAAGGCATTATTGTCTCGCGAGATCTGATGCGATGTTTTGGCTGTCGTGGACGGTCATTATAATAATGCAAATGAGGGGCGCGTTGATTGGTTGCAGGAATGTATTTTACTACTTCCAAGCGGTACAAAAACATAGACAAAATACTGCAATAGCTCAATAAATGTGACGGTACTTATTGTTAGTGAAATTGTAATCACAACCAAAGAAAAAAGAAAAAATACACCATTGCCATATACATTCTTACAGAAGCCCCACTAACTGAAAGCTATTTTCGATATTTTAGGTCAATACTGCCATAGCCCAAAATAATATCTGCAGTTATATGCTCATGGACGTGAGTTGCAAAAACCATAAACAGCTCAGGTAAACCTCTGAGAAATGACGGCTGCTCTGCACACACACGCAAAGGTCTCTCGCTCCCTCTCTCTGCCGCGCGCGCTACGTATGCGCGCTCATGCTCGCTCGCGATTCCGGGAGATTTAAACTAATTTGCGGGCATTAGGGAGCCGGTATCAATACGCGGGAGACTCCCGGAACTTCCGGAAGACTTGGGATGTCTGTGTTTTGAAAATCGCTGTCCGTGGGTCACTCTTAGATATATTTAAATACGTCCACACCGCAGATATGTAATGTTGCTTCAGACAAGCACGTGCAGGTCGCGGTGTCTGCTGTTTGCGTCATCACAACATTTCGGCCGTATTGTTTCGGTGATAAAAGTCTTTCGGCCGAAAACCGAAAATGCACTTTTGGGCCATTTTCGGCCGAAAATTTTCGGTGGCCGAATATTCGGTGCATCCCTAGTGGTATATTGTTTTCATACTTGCATTTAAACAGTTTTAGCCACTGAGCATGGACTCCTGTACCGTCACTACTGTAGCTGCTAGTGTAAAACAAAGTCGAAAGATGTGGCTAGCATTCGTAGAGTCCATTCCCCGTGTTTACCTCGAAGGTAACGTTACATACAATAGCCGCATTAGCTGTTAGCTGCTATTTGTTAACCACAGTAGAGCAATAAAAACACAGTCTTACCTTTTCAATTTCTGGCAAGTCCCTGATGGTTGGGATGGCACCTTTTCCCAAACGGAGCTTCGAGGCCAAGTTCGCCTGATATTGCCCCAAATTTGTAAAAGATTCCGGTGTAAAATCTTTAGCACACACACCTAACGATACGCCACTTGAAAGAGTTGTTGGGACAGCGTCATTAAAAATGAATTTCATCCACTGTTCCCTGATAGTTTCGTCCGTTTTTGGTAGATAACACATTTGCATGTTGTTTGTGGCAGTCACCCACAGAGCATCTCAGGTGTGCACTCGATTTCTCCATCTTTCTCGAGTCAACTAAACTGAATCTGAGGGGGAGAGGGGCGGGCTTCCCGCGGCATAGGTTTGCGGTGTCCATATTTGGTATATCCTCCCCCGTCTTGACGTCAAGAAGGGGAAGAAATCAAAATCTCGTTTTTTCGTGCGCGTGCACGTGGCCTATTTTACAAACCCCGAGGTAAACAAACGCTTCACTTTTAAATATCGGCTTCCCGGCCAGTGTACAATCATTATGCAATCATAACATACATTGATTCTCGTGGAAAAGTGAAATTTCTACATTATGACTCCTTTAACAAAGCTGCTTTAGCATGTAAGAGATTGAGAAGCTTATGATGTTATTGCTGCAGAATTAGAACAAATTCACTCATCATATGGACTACTTAAAGTTGTTGCGACAGTGATATACAATTCATCTCATTTCATCAAGGATTTCAAAACATATCAGACTGTCACTTCTGAGTTTGATGAGGAGGAGGATGAGGAGCAGGAGCAAGAAGGTGTCACTTTTACAGATATCACAGAAGCCCTCTCTACTGAGAATGATGATGGTCAGCTAACTCTTCCCCCACACTACAGGTGTGCATCACATACAATCACATACAACCTAATTTCCACAGGTGATATTGAGAAATACTTAACTTCCAGTACAAACACCAAAGCTGTGTATAGGATTAGTAAAGCAAAATGCACAGCTCTTTGGACAAAGGCAAGCCGATCAATGTTTGCATCGAATTTAATGGTGAGTAAATAACCCAACACAATATTAAATATGTTCTTGATCCCACATGAGGCATGGTGTAGGTCTACAGCGAATAGCCTGCATTGCAAATGATATAATGACAAAATAAATAGTACTAATTATTATACAGCTATAATAAATACATCAAATTGTATTTTTCAGGCCACCCAGACTCGTTTTGCTGATGTGCTGGACAACAAAGATGCACTTCTTGCAGCTGTCAGTTGTCCAAAATTCAAACTCTGATGGTTGAGAGATGAGGGTAGGAGACAGGTGAAGGAGCTTCTGATAGCAGAGTGTGGCACAATTGCTCCTGTAGCAGAAAAAAACTGCCAGTGCGCCCACAAAGTCAGCCATACCTGGGGATGGAATGGACTTTTTTGGATAGAGCCTGAGGAAAGCTACTCTGCAGAAAAAAGAAATCATAGACTACTTGAGGTCAGGGAGATATGAGCTTGAGACTCTGAAGCAGTTATCAAAAAACATGAAGAAAATTTTCTTGACGTACAATACTCCGACTCCATCTAGCGCACCTGTAGAGTGGCTTTTTAGTTTGGGTGGTTTGGTGACTGTCTGACAAGAGATTTGAGAAGCTTCTGTTATTGCGATACAACCACTGTTTCACTGGCTCACTCAGAACATTAGGACACAGAGGCAGGCAGATAAAAAGCATAACGATGTATACAAAATCAGCCTAAATGTGGTTTTAGCATCATTTTATGTTTTGTAAATATAGTCTTTGCTGCTATAGTGCTGTTAAAGTCAGAAGAGAACATTGCTTTACTTTTTTATATGATGGAGGAATATGCAGAAGCACATTTAAAGAGACTTTATTTTACAGACATGATGGAGTATGCAGATTCTGAAATACTACTGTTAACATATTATATATATAGTAATGTAACTAATGCAACCAATTACTTTTGAAAATAAAGTAATCAGAACAGTAACTTGATTACTTTTAAAAGGAGTAATCATTAATCAGTCATTTAATTACATTTCCAGAGTAACTTGCACAACACTGTAGATTACTGAAAAACTGAAATTCATACTTGTGTAAATTATGTTTTCTTTAGTTTGATTCCCTTCACATATAAAGCTGCAACGCAGCACGGGGGAAAATCTGTGTGCTATGATCAATCTCATGGCTAACAATGCCTCTGAAAATATGAATATTAAAAGTATAAATCATAAGGTGTCCATTTTCCAAAGTAATTCTGGTGATTTTCTGTACCACTAAATTATTGTACTGAAAAATAGGAAAGAAGAACAAGAAACTCCAAAACACTAAACTATGGGAATCAGAACATGGATATAACAATGAATTAAATAATACACCAAAATGACAGTAATAACAGTTTATTATGCAATGTCACTAAGACTTAGTTACAGAGTTTTAAAATACTTAACCTAAACAAAAATCTAAAGAGGCTAAACAAATCAAAAGATATTAATGACTTCTCAGAGCAGTTTTGGAGCAGTTTTGTTGACATTTCACAAAACGTAAACTGTTGACTTTAATTTTAGAGGGTGGAGAATTTTGCTGCAGCATATGGCTTAATTCTTGGGAAAGTGTGGACAAAGGGTTCTTTGAAAAATAGGTTGGTGAAACCCTAATAGCAATTGTTTATTCAACCCTACTGAAATCATGACCACAGGACCATGATAGAATGAAAAATGTGAACCATTATACGTTACCACAGAGAAACAGAAAGACACAAATTGTTGTATTATTTAGTGACTTTAATAACAAGAGCTCATAACTCATTCCACAATAAGCTGACTCACTCTGTGAGGGGGTCTAACTACAAATTTTTAAATGAGCATCCATTCTCAGCAAAAAGGCAGATTTCTGTGTGATGGCAATTCAGTGTTTTAATAAATCATTTATACTTCCTTTGTCCCACAGTCTCCACCCTAGGAAACTCCATTGTGGTATGAATGTCATTGGTTTGTGTCTTTTGTTTAACATCTTGATGCCATGCAGCTACTAACAATGTCCGGAGTGGCACACTGGTATTTCAAACCCAACCATTCCCTGCCTGCATTCCTGGCACCCTTCAACCTAACAATACCCATTGAAATACCACAACTAGCAACTTAACAAGCCTCATAGGAACTCCATGCACAAAAAGTGTTACGTGAGAAACATTAAGCTTCATTTTCAGTTGCAGCAATGTTAGCCTTTTTCATGAGAGACCAGAGGAGAAAAACAATGGAGGCCCCACTGGAGTTGGACAGAATGAAAGCTCGTTTTTTATAGGGACCAGAGAGATTACAGGTCCCAAACTATCTGTACAGGAGCTGATTGTACTAAATCAATGAGTGAACAACAGACACAGTCTGAAGATATTGTTTCAGCTGTAATTGAATACTGGACTCTTTAGTGTGTGTGTGTGTGTGTGTGTGTGTGTGTGTGTGTGTGTGTGTGTGTGTGTGTGTGCATGTGCATGTGAGGGAGACCCTTGATCCTTATGAAGGTAATTGAGTGGACATGTAATGTGAAGTGGAGTCAGACCCCTCAGGGGATACATCAGAGTTACATAGTTTGTCTCCTGATATTGCTCTTAAATACCCGTGGCTGGACTAAGAGAGAGTCACTTCCCTCACAT
This sequence comes from Rutilus rutilus, assembly GCF_951802725.1. Taxonomy (NCBI): domain Eukaryota; kingdom Metazoa; phylum Chordata; class Actinopteri; order Cypriniformes; family Leuciscidae; genus Rutilus; species Rutilus rutilus. Next base: position 15,902,694 of record NC_140216.1, read on the forward strand.
TACAATACTCTGATGTCAAGCTGTTCACTGATTGACTTCTTTACTCATGAATGATATTATCACTGCCTCATTGGCTTAAAGAACATTTCAGAAGCTTAGCAGCATAAAGATAAATGAGTGTCTAAAGCCTGTGGAGGATGGGTTGACGTGAGCCTCTTAAAGTAAATTATTTCCTTGAGGCTGAGGTAATGATACTGAGATTAGTAGTGAGGTTGAGGTAATGAGGTTGAAATTGGATCTAAAGTTGAGATTAAGGTAGCAAGGTTAAAGTAATGAGATTTTATTGACACTAAAATTAGTAGCGAGGTTGAGGTAATGAGGTTAAAATTATAGGTAACACTTTGCAATAAGGTTCATTAGTTAACATTAGTTAAAGTATCAACTAACATGACCTAACAATGAGCAAAATATTTGTTATAGTATTTATTAATCTTTGTTAATGTTAGTTAAAAAAGAAGTTCTACCAGAAAGACTCGGGAGGCAAAATGACGTAGCAAAGCATACATTTATTAACAGCCCAGCAAGCAAATATTTAGTTATAAAGTTCTTTGGCGTAGGCCCCATCCATAGCTCGCAATCCAAGGGTACGGAATCTGCATATCCTGCCTGAAGACGAAGGCAGGGGCGCAGCTGACTGTCAGGGTTCTGTCACCTCTGTTTGGTTTGTATCTGGTTTGGTGACAGAGCTCTGACATTCCCAGTTTGTCATGTGTTTGCGTCTAGTCTGGTTTGTTGTGAGCACATGGCTTGTCTTGTATTCCTTGTGCCATGTGCTCTCCAGTCAATTGTCTGGCCCCTCCCATCTTGTTACCTGATTATTGATTAATTTGCCCCACCTGCCTTGTTCGTTACCCTCTTTTGTTTGATCCCTATTTACTCTTCCTGTGTTTGCAGTCCTGTGCTGGTTTGTTGTCTATGTTTCCCTAGTGTTATGACTGTTGCCTGTCTAGTTTTTCCCCCATAGGGAGGTTTTTGTTTGTAGTTCTGTTTTATTGATTTAATAAATATCCTTATCTGCATTTGAATCCTTGGTTTACTTTTTGACCATCTGTGACACTGACCCCCTGGGAGGTATAGGAAGGGACCAACCTGGGGGTGGTGGGGAAGATGGAGGTGAATGTTGGCGTCAGCATCTGCGAACTCAGACGTGTAAGTACTGATATTTTATACTATGAGTATTAGATCACGATTGGTTAGATGAGAAGGTAATAAGTGACGTAACAATTGAGTCTTTCTGGCAGAACTTATGCTAAAGCTTTAATTTCACAGTGCATTAATGTTAACAAATACAACATTCGATTTTAATAAAGTAGTAGTAAATGTTGAAATTAATATTACCTAAGATTAATGAATGCTGAAGAAGTATTGCTCATTATTAGTTCATGTTAACTGAGGCAGTGAACTAATGTTAACTAATGAACCTTATTGTAAAGTGTTACCAAATGATAAGTAAGGTACAGGTTTTGGTTTTGGTTTCCAGCTATAGAAAAATGTAAAAGGTAATGAGATTGAATTTGGAAAGTAAAATTGAGGTAATGTTTTAGATATTTAGTTTCAGTAAGGAGTTAACTAAGGGAACAGAACTATTTTGGTGACATTTACATGACACCATGTTCAACTAAAAACAAAACTTTGTATGCATTTTGCCCATTTTTATTTACAACTAATTTAACAATTATCTAGATGACTGGCTGATCCTTGCTCACTCTCAAGATTTGTTGTGAGCACACAGGGACCTGGTGCTCAGACCTCTCAGCCGTTTGGGGCTTTAGGTCAACTGGTAAAAGAGAACGCTCTCCCCAGTGCAGAGCACCTCTTTTCTCGTTGCCCGAGATGGGTAGACTCAAGTCCCAAGATGGGCATGGCACAGTGGCACACATCGTGTGGTCATCACACTGATCTGTCATCACTTTTATTCAGCCCTTGGACAGACCATACATTTCTATGAGCAGGGGTTTTCAGGCATGTTGCACATAACGCCTTTCCCCTTCCCTCAGGTGACAATGTGTGCTTTTTTTGTCCACTTGAGTTCCCCGGACTGGTGAACCCTGGATGTGAATTATCCTTCAGCACTCTACAGTAGTCTAATTCGGCAAAGGAATTCAATGCCAGGCCCAGTACTCGTGATGCATGCCCCTTCAGGTCAGCCAATGTACTAGAGCTAGTGCTCCATATGTAGCAACTGCGTGTCGGTAATCCCATATTATGTATTCTCTGCAGTACAGATTCCATAATGGTAAACCCATGTATTCCCCTGGGCAGAGCCTCGCTCTGCCATTAGTCACTCTGTTTGTGGAAGCTCCTCCCTCTACAGGTAGGTCCTACCACATAAACTTCATTCCATGTGTGGTACTTCCTGGTGGGTAAGTCTATGTGAGGTATTCTTCACATGTTAACCTCCCTTTTGGTAGGATGTGGTCTCTGTAGTGTTCCTTTTTCCACATGACAAAAGCAGCGCTTCTCCAGTGCTAATTCGGTCTGCATAGCTGAGGGAAGAAAGTCAAAAGACCGGCTGAAGTTACCTATTCCCATGGTAAGTACTGTCCTTATTTCCCTGTGGTATTAAGGACTATACGGCTTATGTGGGGTGTTGGGAAGGTTACGATGTTGCAGGTGAACTCATTACCTGGCTCGCAGGAGCTTGCCGACATCTGCGCTGCCAAAAGCTGGTGACACTGTTCAGCTGTTGTGGCGTTTTCCCACGGGGACCCCTAGTGTCAAACATCGACACCATGTCGAAGTGACTGACAGATAGGGAATGTCTAAGTTACTGTTGTAACCTGCGTTCCCTGATGGAGAGAACAAGACGTGGTGTCCCTCCTGCCGCAATGTTGAACTGCCTGCTGAAATGGCCAGGCCAGTGTTTAAGCTCCTCAGCACGAACCTGAATGAATGGACGCACACCATTTCCTTTTGTTCCAGTATGTCCAGGGAGTGGCACATGCAAATTCCACTCGCCAATTTTTCATTGTGTTTTCTCTAAGTATCTGAGGTGATTCGGGATCCCAAGTATTACCCCCTAGTCTCAGTCATCGATTCCACGTCTCGTTCCCTCCATCAGGGAACTGAGGTTACAACAGTAACGGAGACATTTTTAAAGTAGTGAGGTTGAGGTATTGAGAGTGAGATGGTAAGGTTAAGGTAATGAGATTGAAATTAGAAGGGTATGTTTACACGACAACGATACACTTACAAATTAGATGTTTTTCCTTTGAGTTTTCCTGCGTACAGACGACACCATTGTCAAAACAATCTCCGTTCACACAGATTCGTGAAAACGACTAAACTCTATTCTGCTGCCAGGCCATTAGATAGCGATGAAACGCTAATAGACTGAACATGTAATATGCATGTGCATGACGTCATCTTTCCACAGATTTGCATCTTGTGTTTATGTGGTGGGACGTACAGAGTTTCGCTTTTTTTTTTTTTTTTTTTTTTTTTTATTATTATTATTATTTTTATATATATATATATATTTTTTTTTTTTATGCTTGTGGGTAATGTAGTGTCCAATTATATTCTGTGAGGGAGTCTATAAAAAGGGATTCGAATGCACCATGTGTGTGTGGTCACCGCCTGTGCGTCATTGCCGGGGACCGCCCATTCCGGTTTGTTTCATTCAGTTTTCGATTTGAGTTATGTGTTTGGCTAACTAGTTAAAACACAGATGCGTGATGTTATGTAAACAATTATTTGGCTTGTAGCTGTGAGGATAGTTCGCTGCTGTGGGCTGTTGGAGGCTATTACTTTCCCTTTACATGCCGCTCCCGCAGCCCATTGTTTTGTGACATGGTGGTATACTTCTGTGTGCGTGATGTGGATATGCGACTGGTTATGAAATGAAGGTACATGAAACTACCACTATTGTGCAGCGCTCATTTTTTTAATACATACCGCAAGTATATGTTTGTTTATATTTTAGGAGGAATAGACTGTTTGGCGAGGCCTGCGGGGCAACGCTGTTTGACGCTGCTGCTTTGTATCCGGATTTTTCTCCTGTGACAAACTTTCTCGTCAACACGTGCGCGCTCGATCTGTGTTTTGTGTGACACCATGTTCTCCAGCATTTGATCTTGTGATCGCTGTTTTTTTGGGGTTTTTTGGGGGTTTCTTCAACTAGTCCTTCAATTTGTTTGTAATTTGCTTTGTTTTTGGTATATCAATTTTTTTTCAGTGCATTCCTTTATGAATGTTGCTTTGCTTAACTGTATTCTTTATTTGGCTTGTTGTGAAGTTGTCTTGCAGTGTTTTTTTGTTTTATCTCTGTTTTGCTTTAAGGGTGTGGTTAGAAGGACAGTGAGGTGAACATACACCCAGCTTTGGTGCCAATCCTGAACCTCATCATTGTAGTATTGTTTCATGATTTTCTGGTTTATTAATTTAAATGTTATTTGTTTGTTTTTTAATTTGTCCCTGTTGTATGTTGAGACCAGTGTGGTAATTTTGCTTTCGTTACAGGAGCCGAGGCTTCAAGGCAGGCCGCTAGTAGGCCCTCACGTGCGGTGGTGGAGGTTTTGTCACGGAGTGCTGTGCGTTCATGCTTGACCTTATTGGAGTGCGTGTGTTGATACCTGTGCACAGGGTGGTAAGAGCGATTTATAGGAGGTTTGTGCTCACTAAAATTGTGTACCTGCCATTGTTAAGCCTCGGCCTCCTTTTTGGTTTCATTAGAGTCGTGAATGTTGAATGATTAATGTTGACCCAGTCTTTTAATGTTGTCTTTTGATTGTTGTTGACTACTTCAATAAAGCTTTTGTAATTTTTGGTATCCACGTCTCCGGCCCTCCTTTCGAAAACCACGCTCCTGTGTGTCCCTCGTAGGTGGTTAAAATTCACTAGTATTAATATTTCCCTGGTTAACAGGGTGGCGTAGTCTTGCATATGTAGAGGTAGTTTTTTCCTCTTAAGGTCCCGCTACATTCACATGGAGACCGTTTTCAAAAATGTGCACTTTTTGCTACGTTTTCAGGCACCCAAATCACCGTTGTCATGTAAGTGAACAGCCAAAACGCATAAAAAGATTTACGTTTTTAGTTCAAAACGGTGTCGTGTAAACAGCCCCTAAGACACTGATTTTCAAGTGTGTTTGAGGTAATGAGGATGAGGTACGTTTTTTGAGGTTGAGGTAATGAGATTGAACTATGATTAGAAGGTTGAGGTATAGATTTTCAGGTAGTGAGGTTATCTAATACACATGTAGGAGCCATGTTTAGAATTTTGTGCACTACCAAAATTGATATTTGTTTAATTCACTTATTTTATATTTTTCTTTTATTTTTCATATTTGGACTAACCTGTTTACGTGAATGGACTTGCTCCTCCTCCTTGACACGTCATTATGGCGCGAATGTGCAGGTCTTAAATGTGGATTAGAATGGTTGCTTTACGGGTTAGAGTGTGGAGAGCAACAGTTTTCTTCAATCACATGTTATGCCATCGATGCTCACAGCAATATTTTGTTTTCTTGAAAAGTTTTATTTATTTATTTTTGATTGAAAGTAAACTGGAGATTATGTTTAATTAACCGCGGCTTTTGTTATGACTGCATCTCCGTGCGTGCTTTGTGGACATGTGAATCGGGAGAGACTCCTACGCTAACCTCAAAGGGCTAAAGAAAGTTTTAACAAGATTAGCCTCTACAACACAGTAGTCAACATTTGAAGTGGATCAAAACCTTTCAAAGTTATACATGAATTTTGAACAATACCCGTTCTTGTTCAAAACTTTGAACTTTTTTGAACCACTTCAAATGCTGACTACTGCAGTCATGTAGTAAAGGTCTGATATTTTTTGAAAAGTATTAAAAAAACATTAAATATCTGATCACGTCTTATGAAGTAATTACACATGTAAAAAAACCTGATGCAAGGCTTGCACTTTCATTCCATTTACTACCTTTACAAGGCAGTTTTATGTACACATCTTTTACACACGTGATTGTTGCATATTATACTATCAATCACACTTTTCTCAAGCCTCAGCCAATCACACTCAGTTTATATATATATATTTTTTTACCCAGTGTCAAGGATCATGGCAGCAGTGATACAATGTCAGTGCAATGCACTGATAGTGTGACATGGAAGCAGATAAGCACCGCTACTGCCCGAGGGCACTGGGACATGGACAAACTGCTACCTGAAGGCTCAAACGTCTCCATGCTTTGGCGGTTATCTCCAAAAACATGCTGCACTCACAAAAAAAGCTCCACTGAAATGTGAGACACTGCAGGAGATAGAGAGAGTGAATGCGAGAAGAGGACTGAGGACATGTTGCGTTTTCCGTTTCTAACACCATCCTCATCAAAACCAACAAAGGCCTTCAAAAACACAAGGATAATACATATTGTTACAGCCCAAACAGGTGAGATTGCGGAGAATATCTTCAACAGAGGGATATTTTGCCAGTTCTGACAGATTGACAGATGCTGAAATATTCACCATTTAGCTGAGTAATACATGTTTGGAGATTCCCCTTGGGATAGTTACTGACATAATCCTTATGTGAAATCCTAGAAGCAGTTAATACTAAGTAAACATTTGCAATTTTGCAATACTATATATTATTAGTTATGATTCGGGAAGCGCATGGGAAGTGATCTACAGTAAGCAGGTTTTGCCAGAGGTCATAAGTGTCGACCACTTTGATCAAACTTCACGTAAGTCACTTGCCTGAAGCAATAAAATCGGCTGACTGCATGTACTACCATTGGGTGCATAAACAAACAAAATGTAATTTCCTTTGGACAGTTGCACAGGAACATTATTATACATGGACAAGTGCAATCAAACATGGGCACACTGACAGACAGATATAAACAATCATGGACACATGGTTTGGATGCACAATCTAGAACGCAGATCTATTTTTACAAGGAATGAAATTGCTAGGCAAGTCTAAGACGGGAGGTGTTGTAGGAATGTTTATCCATGCACCATCAAAACTTTTAGGTTTGCTTTTGCTTTTAGGAACATTTCAATTTTGGATAAATTGTATTTTATGAGTGTGGAAAGATGTTATTTTAAAACTAACATGGATTGGTCAATGGACTTCACACGAGAATGCATGCCAAATGTTTTCTGTGGTTGCATGACGTCATACATATTTTTAACAAAAAACTACTAAACTCAATGTGATACATATGTGTCAGTTATACATGAAACGGGTAAGATATCTCTAATAGTACTGATAAATAAAATAAAAACAATGAGTCCAAAAAATGCACCTGTTTCATTTATGTGTGACTGACAAATATGCATCACGTTAAGTTTATTAGTTTGCAACCTAAAGAGAGGTTGATGATGGCTTTCACATTTAGTGCTGGAAAGACATAGGCATAAACACAGTTTAGCCCATTTATAATCAAAGCACGTTGGAGATCCCAGCTGAGTGTCAGGATGAGACCAGAGCAACTCACTAATGCAGCGAGAGAATCAGACAGACAGAGCTGACTCTCAGTAAGCTACTTAAATAGGGCTGGAAAACTCTATCCTGTGCTGTAGGGTTCAAACTTCTCTTCACTGACAGGCCATTAAATACCGGAAATAAAATTGTGTGTAATGATTAAACCCTACTTTATTGCATGCGTTAATATTACATTTGTGCTGCTTGTAAGTAAGATTTCATGAATGCTAGTTTCATCTCAAAAGCATGATTATGTTATGCTATGAGCCGCATTATGATCACAGCTCAGGATTACGGAGAAACTCTATCACAGGCATAAATGTCATGAATTTCAAGGTGACACAGGCAGATGTGTCTGTTTTGTCTACATCTCTCCTGCACTTTGCAAAATCTCTAGCTTTAGCTACAACGGTATCTTTGCCTCATAATTCATTTTAATATGCAAGATGACAGCAAATTTGATGTGCCATTATCAAAACAGCAATGTCAAATGTAGGAAAGGGAAAGAAGAGCTCCCATGAGCTGTCATGAAGACGCTCTCTCGTGCTGCAATCTCTATTAGCTTCTAAGAATGCATTAAAATTACAGATGATGGTTTCGTGCGAGCCTGTGACTGGTGTGTGTGTGTGTGTGTGTGTGTGTGTGTGTGTGTGTGTGTGTGTGTGTGTGTGTGTGTGTGTGTGTGTGTGTGTGTGTGTGGAATAACTGAAAGGACACTGAGGAAAAAGGCAGTCATATGATAAGGTGCTGTCTCTGAGATCAGACTCACACAGGGCACTAATGTAACGTGACAGTGACAGCTCACTTCGAGCATTCAGTGCCCCTGGGGACAGCAATGCCATTTCATCAGGGCCTGTGATGGTTATGTGCTTGTATACAAGACAGAACAAGGACAATAACACATACAATCATGCACACAGGATGTAAATGACAATTATCTCCGTTAGCTAAGTCTACAAAACTATTGAAATCGAAAATTGGACTTTTGTGAGCTTTAGTCCATGTCTGTGAAGGAAATCTACAGTCAAACTGACAAAAGTAGAAAAAGAAAACATAAGAAATACTTTTGTTGAACAAATGCATTTTTAAAAGACAAGCCATAGATCTTGTTGGTAGGGGAGAAGCTCTATTTTAACATGTTGTAAATTATAATTTGTTATATATCTATCTATCTATCTATCTATCTATCTATCTATCTATCTATCTATCTATCTATCTATCTATCTATATATATATATATATATATATATATATATATATATATATATATATATATATATATATATATATTCCTTTGAGGGTAAGGCTGATTTTTTTATTAGCCATTACTCAAGTCTTCAGTGTCACATGATTCTTCAGAAATCATTTTAATGTGCTGATTTGGTGATCAAGAAACTTTTCTTATTATTGTCAATGTTAACAACAGTTGTTCTCTAATTCAGAGAACATAGATACCAAGTTTGCCATATTTGGCCAAACTTCCTGTCCGCCATCTTGATTTTCATTTAATACCTACTTTTTTAAACTCTTCGTAGACGGTTTGTCCGATTTTCACCAAAATAACCGATTTTCGACATAAAGCTATGGATTTTGTGTTGATTGATGTAACCATTTTTGTATACTGCAGCGACAAATTTGAGGCATGATGCCAAACTACTCGGTTACTATCGTAACCTCAGTTCCCTGAGAGTAGGGAACGAGTATTGTGTAGCTATACGCAGTGGGGAAACTCTTTTTCCTCGATTTACTGAAGCCTGTAATGTAAAACGCATTTTGCAGTTGCACAGCTAGCACAGTGAGTGTCTGGCTCACTCATTGGCTGTGCTGCGGCAAGGGGGCGTGGCCTTAGCCCATATTAGTCCCCGAAAAACGCCATTTTATCAGGTTTAATCGACTGAAGTGACAACTTGCCAGGTTACTATAGTGCGGCCGGCTACGCAATACTCGTTCCCTACTCTCAGGGAACTGAGGTTATGATAATAACCAAGTAGTTCCCTTTCGAACGGTCACTTCGTATTGCGTAGCTATACGCAGTGGGGACGCCATGCAAAATGCCGCACTATAAGTAACTGGTTGCCTTCTGCAGCTCAAGACCCCTGAGCTCACAGAAACAAGCCAGAACCCAAGTATATATAATGAACAGACCGGACACCGTCGGGTCTAGTAATATATACATATATACACTCACCTAAAGGATTATTAGGAACACCTGTTCAATTTCTCATTAATGCAATTATCTAATCAACCAATCACATGGCAGTTGCTTCAATGCATTTAGGGGTGTGGTCCTGGTCAAGACAATCTCCTGAACTCCAAACTGAATGTCAGAATGGGAAAGAAAGGTGATTTAAGCTATTTTGAGCGTGGCATGGTTGTTGGTGCCAGACGGGCCGGTCTGAGTATTTCACAATCTGCTCAGTTACTGGGATTTTCACGCACAACTATTTCTAGGGTTTACAAAGAATGGTGTGAAAAGGGAAAAACATCCAGTATGCGGCAGTCCTGTGGGCGAAAATGCCTTGTTGATGCTAGAGGTCAGAGGAGAATGGGCCGACTGATTCAAGCTGATAGAAGAGCAACTTTGACTGAAATAACCACTCGTTACAATCGAGGTATGCAGCAAAGCATTTGTGAAGCCACAACACGCACAACCTTGAGGCGGATGGGCTACAACAGCAGAAGACCCCACCGGGTACCACTCATCTCCACTACAAATAGGAAAAAGAGACTTTGCACGAGCTCACCAAAATTGGACAGTTGAAGACTGGAAAAATGTTGCCTGGTCTGATGAGTCTCGATTTCTGTTGAGACATTCAGATGGTAGAGTCAGAATTTGGCGTAAACAGAATGAGAACATGGATCCATCATGCCTTGTTACCACTGTGCAGGCTGGTGGTGGTGGTGTAATGATGTGGGGGATGTTTTCTTGGCACACTTTAGGCCCCTTAGTACCAATTGGGCATCGTTTAAATGCCACGGCCTACCTGAGCATTGTTTCTGACCATGTCCATCCCTTTATGACCACCATGTACCCATCCTCTGATGGCTACTTCCAGCAGGATAATGCACCATGTCTCAAAGCTCGAATCATTTCAAATTGGTTTCTTGAACATGACAATGTGTTCACTGTACTAAAATGGCCCCCACAGTCACCAGATCTCAACCCAATAGAGCATCTTTGGGATGTGGTGGAACGGGAGCTTCGTGCCCTGGATGTGCATCCCACAAATCTCCATCAACTGCAAGATGCTATCCTATCAATATGGGCCAACATTTCTAAAGAATGCTTTCAGCACCTTGTTGAATCAATGCCACGTATAATTAAGGCAGTTCTGAAGGCGAAAGGGGGTCAAACACAGTATTAGTATGGTGTTCCTAATAATCCTTTAGGTGAGTGTATGTGTCAGTAACTTAAGCAACATAATGTACTAATAGGACCGGACACTGTCGGGTCTATCAGTATAGGGAAATATAACCGGCCAAAGGCGGGTTTTATAATAAAATGTATATAAATATAACCGGCCAAAGGCGGGTTTTAAAATAAATGTATATGTGATCGTGCACAGTGACATAATTTGTAGACAAGACCTAATCATACCGAAAATACCTTTGCCTGCAGGGTACCTCCATATTATAAAACTTCATAAATGTGGAAGGCGAGGACCAGCCGGCCGCATCACAAATATCCTAAATGGGAAAACCAGAGGACCAAGCCCAAGACGAGGCCATGCCTCTAGTCGAATGAGCCTTGATACCTATAGGGCAAACCTGACCCACTGAGGTATATGCCATAGATATGGCATCCACCATCCATCTAGACAGTCTTTGCTTAGTGACTGGATAACCCTTAGATCGGCCACCAAAGCAGACGAGCTGTTCTGATTGTCTAAAAGACGCAGAACGCTCCAGATAGATTCTCAGTGCTCTGACAGGGCAGAGTAGATTAGCTTCCCCATCCTCAGCAGAAGGGGGAAGGACTAATAATGTGATAACCTGTGCTCTAAACGGCGTTGAGAGCACTTTGGGTACATAGCCATGTCTGGGTTTGAGGATGACCCTGGAGTCATCCAACCCAAACTCCAAACATGAAGGGCTCACGGAGAGGGCCTGCAGATCTCCCACTCGCTTAATAGATGCCAGTGCCAGCAGGAGAGCAGTCTTTAGCGAGAGAGGTTTAAGATCAACCGACTGGAGCGGTTCAAAAGGTTGGATTTTGCAGGGCCCCAAGGACCGTGGAGAGGTCCCAAGATGGCACAGATGGAGGTCTGGAGGGGTTCAACCTCCTAGCTCCTTTTAGAAACCGTACCACCAGGTCATTTCTTCCTAGTGATTGGCCAGCCACCGGAGCATGATGAGCTGCAATGGCTGCCACATACACTTTGAGTGGACGGGGAATGGCCCGCGTCCATAAGCTCATGTAGGAAGGAGAGTATCACAGATACCTCACATGACCCTGGATCAAAGAGTTTTTTCGAGCACCAGCTGGAAAACCCTGACCACTTCAGAGCATAAAGGCGCCTGGTAGATGGGGCCCTAGCCTCAGTGATAGTGTTTAAGACCCTCTCAGGAAGGTCCCTGGGTACCCGTTTAGGGGCCAGACATCGAGGGCCCATAAGTCGGGTTGCGGATACCATATCGTCCCGTTGGCCTGTGAGAGGAGGTCTTTTTTCCTCAGCGGAACAGGCCAGGGGACTTTGTCCGATAACTGAACCAGCTCTGGACACCACGGCCTGGATTCCCAGAGGGGGGCCACTAGGAGGACTGGGCATCCGCTCTCCCTGACCCGTTTGATGACCTGGGGGATCATTGAAACGGGGGGAAACGCATAAAGGGGGCGGCTGGGCCAGAGATGGGCCCTGTTCTTTGAGATTCTGTATTACGACGCGAAGCACGTGACCCGCGTTGCTTCTCACCGAAGTCTCGACAACCGCCTGAAACTTTGGGGGTCTACGAGCGAATTGGAGCGAGTAGCCTCGCTTTATTGTGTTTATGACCCAACTCGACACATCGGGGATGGCTTGCCAGGCCAATGCCCGTGTGGCTAGGGTTTGACACACAGTTTGGGATGGGCCGCCTAACACAGGGGGACCTGATACCCTTACATTGTGATTTGTGCACATACTGAGTGTTGGACTGACTGTACAGGCTTTTGTCTGGGGGAAAGTCAGTGTAACAACTGGGAGGGGGCCGCCTAGTGAAGGGGGACCGTGAACCCGTGTGTTGTGATTGTGAAACATACTCTTTTTGTGCTTTATGTGGGTCACCGTGAGAACAGCGTTTGTTTGTAGAGGCGCGCGCAGTGCAGCGGGCCTGTTGACAATAATAAAATCTCCAGCCGCCTGAGTTAGACAGGGAGCTGTGAGAAGTGTCATGGGATTTTGAGCAGTGACTATCTGTGGCGGCGCACGCTTCGTAGCGGGCGCACTGACTACAGTGATAATGTGCGGCATGAGTGGTGCGCGCTTGTAACGGGCCTAATGACTGATTTGAGAACGTTCCTAGCAACCTGTGAGCGGGGGCTGTGGGGGAACATTCATTTCTCACTCTGTTTGAGCTGCTGTGAGAACAGCGATAGTTTGCAGCGGTGCACGGTTTAACGGGCTCCTAGACTGCAGCTATAGCTCTGTTAGAATCGTGATTTAACATGACTAGCTGGCCATGCTTCGTCCAATTGCACTCGAGCTGGGTTTAGATGGGGGGCGGGGTCAAACGTTGAGCCCGACCAACCCCTTTCTCGGACGTTGCCAAAGAGGGTGAGTCACGTGAGGGCGGGGCCGGCGTGAACTCGTTCGCTGCACTCGAGCTGGGTTTAGATGGGGGGCGGGGTCAAACGTTGAGCCCGACCAACCCCTTTCTCGGACGTTGCCAAAGAGGGTGAGTCACGTGAGGGCGGGGCCGGCGTGAACTCGTTCGCTTTGGTGAAAAGATTCAGTGCAGCCGAGATTAGAACTCGGGTCTCTGGCGCGAGAGTCTCAGATTCCACCACTGAAACACAGTGGTGGATTGACAGAGAAGAACTCTTATAGTACTTAGAATGGCGGCTTGTTCTTGCAGTGAGAGAGAACGGTTTCAGCGTGGTTGATTCCAGGCATGAAAACCGTGCTGTTGTGTCTGAATCACGGAGAAGGTTCCAGAATGTAAGGGAGTGGTAGCTCTCTTGTGTCATAAAGAGAGATAGCTGCATGCACATCTGACCACACGCTTCTTCCGTCGTTGCTCAATGAGGGAAGGAAGCGGGCAAGCGCATGAGAGAATATTTTTTAGAGAAAACGCGCTTCTGTGTGACGTGCAAAACAGAGGGCGGGGTAGCCCTCGTGTCGTAAAGAGAGCTAGCTGCGCGAACATCTACCCGCGCGCTTCTTCCGTCGAGGCTCAACGAGGGAAGAAACGGGGGGAGCGCGAGAGGCGGTTTGCCGTCCAAGAGGAGAGCTAGCCGCGAGCGCATGATGTAATAGGCCTCGTGCAGATGCATCCGCACGTGGCACAAGAGGAGCGAGGCATTTGGAACAACGCTCGTGCTCTTTATAAATCACAATAATAATTGAAAGGATATGCGTCGATGCCGGATGACCACAGGAGAACGGCGACAGGAGAAAAAACAACTTCTGTGTTGAAGGCGTAGTCTGCTGTATGCTGCACACTCAGGCTAATAAGGGTTTGTTTCAACGGCGAAGGCTTTCAGAGGATTCAGAGACGTGAAGTTGTCACTAAAGGAGTAAAATCTGCTAAAATTGGGTTTTTCTGGGACTAATATGGGCTAAGGCCACGCCCCCTTGGCCTCGCCCGCGCCATTGGATGTGCAGTGGCCGCAGCACAGCCAATGAGTGAGCCAGACACTCACTGTGCTTCACTGCTGTCACTGTGTGACACTCATAGGCTTCAGTAAATCGAGGAAAAGGAGTTTCCCCACTGCGTATAGCTACGCAATACGAAGTGACCGTTCGAAAGGGAACTGAATCTTACGCTGTATCTCTGCAATGACTTGACATATTGACACCAAACTTTGTATGTGTCATTGTCACCTCACTCTGACCACATCACATCTATTTCATAACTGCGCCACCTATTGGTCGAAAGTGATAAACCGTTAAATCATATTATTAGTGACTGTGTGTCTGATTATTCAGCCATTTTGCCTGAAATGAATTGCTCCTTGCTGCAGTTGGTCTGACACTCCCAGCCATGTTGGCTTGTCCTATCGTCTTCTTTGCGCTTGGCCCCGGTAATTGCTGCTTGCAGCTATATTTTCCTATTATTAAAGCTGCTTTGAAACAGTCCATATTGTTAAGAGCGCTACTTGACTTGACTAAGTTCTAGGGTCTTGTTTGATGCTGCCTCATGTAGTGATGGCGAAGTGAAGCTTTCTGAACCAGCGAAGCTTTCAACACAATTGTACCGGAAAAAGGTCCATTACTCGAAGCTTTTCAAATCAGAGCCCAACGAGGACCTCTGCTGGTGAAAGTGAGGGAAAGCGCTGTGTCGTAAAATGTTTCACAACCGATTAACACATTAATTTCTAGAAGCAAAAATGAATGAATGAATAAATAAATTAATCAATATATTAAATACATGACAACCATCTGCTCCACTGCATATACTAGTAACTCAGAACAATGAAGAAAACATTTAGTTTTGTTGATGTGGAAATGTTTCCTGTTTGTAAACAAATAAAACTCATGAATAGAGGAAGTAAATAAATGCAGGTGCATACACACAAAGACACAAGCACACACACACTTTCACACAATTTTAGTAAATCTGTAGCCTACTACAGACCAACAATGTACTGTAGCCCAGATGGGCAAGGCTTATGGCAGCTTTGTGCTTAATGATCATTGTAAGAAGTTTCATCATTTCATTATTTTGTCACACGCCTCGGAGCTTCGGTGTCACGGTTAACATCACAGGCCTCATGGTTGTCTGCAACCTATTTCCCAATCGTGTTTGAGAAACTGTTTTTCTGTCAGGACCACTATCATCAAATACGATTGACATTTAGCATACAGTTTGGATTGGCAGTATGGTTCCGTTCTGGGCAGGAACTCCCTGCGCATCCATGCAGCCTAGCATGGATAAGAGCAGGGAGAGCAGAAATACCCCCCCTTAGGGTAAACAGAACAGAACCAACATGAATCTATGCAGATATCATTAATTCAGGATTTTAAAGTACAACATAATTCGAGAATTTATTTTGATTCAAGGGGAATCAGAATGCCAAATCCTGACTGATGAGAGGAGGAGCTGGGGGTGGAGGAGGGTAATTAGCTCCTGAGAAACGCGATAAAGCTGCTGATAATACTGAAGGAGCTTATATATGTATACAGTGATAGGTGTTGTATTCGGGTAGACGTGGATCAGCTGATGCAAACTTGACCAACGTGACCTGTCAGAACTGAATGTTTGATGTTGATGAAGCTTGATGTTTCCTGCTCAAACGTAAGTTTAATGTTTGAATGTATTGCTCTGGTGAACTTAAATGGAATTTGTTTAGTTTAATTGGTGTATTTGATGTTTTCTCTTGTAGAGGATTTGTTTATGATGTAGCTCTTGCTCGTCGGCTGTGGCTACCTCTGAGTGTTTACAGACAAATACACTGCTTATAAGCAACTCTTTTGGTTCGTTTGGTGTGAAACCTTGCAATTGACCATACATCCAAGCATACAACACTCGACTTAATCATCATCCACCTTTGTAACTCAGCTCATCTTCAGATAAGACTCATTTCCTGAACTGTTTATGCTCTCAAACAGCATTGGACTGTGCTGGACATTTCGATTCACCACGCGCACATACACATGCACACGACAAAATCATTGAATTGTATCTATGTATATATTTGTGTATGACTTGCAATAAATATGGTTTAATTTATTTTATTATTTTTTTCTTGAATTCTTGTTTGATCAGTAACTGGGACAGGTATTATACATTTATTAATTATATACAATTATTTATTATATATATAACCATATACAGTTGTTGGACATTGTAATTGAAACACTGGCCAATTTGGACCTTGTCCACACTAATGTTTTCGTTTGAAAAAAACACGTCTTTTTCTCTCTGTTTTTGCCTTCCACACTGAGACGGCATTTTTATTAATGAAAATAAAGCTTTTTGAAAACTCTCTTCAAAGTGGGTAAATTTGAAAATGCTGTTTTCACGTTGTAGTGTGGACTGTGAAAATGGAGATATTTGAAAACGATGACACGTTTAGTCAAGTGACGTATATTCCCTTACGAAAAAGAAGTATACTTAAAGTTCATTTTATGAAGTATACTTAAGTAACGTTCAAGTATATTTTTAAGTAGGCTATACATTATGTAGTAAGTATACTAATGTCAATATGTACTAGTAGTAAACTTGTAAGTGTACTATTTTAAAGGAGTCATAACCTGCAATTTTCACTTTTCCACGAGAATCAATGTATGTTATGATCGACTAACGATTATACACTGGCCGGGAAGCCGATATTTAAAAGTGAAGTGTTTGTTTACCTCAGGGTAAATAAACCAGCGCGCGTGCACGCGCACTCAAATACGAGATTTTGATTTCAGCTCCCTCTTGACGTCATGAGGTAGTAGGATATACCATATATGGACACCGCAGCAGGAAGCCCGCACTTCCCCTCTCCCCCTCATAGTCAGTTCAGTCGAGAAAGATGGAGAAACCGAGTGCACACCGGACTTGCTCTGTAGTTGATTGCCATAAAAAACATGTAAATGTGTTTTATCTCCCAAAATCTGACGAAACTATCAGGGACCAGTGGATGAAATTCATTTTTAATGACGCTGTCCCAACAACCCTTTCAACTGGCGTATCGTTATGTGTGTGCGCTTTATTGTATATTATATAACTATGACAACATATCATTGTATTGATTTTTTATAGAATAGATAACGATACATAGATAAATAAAACAAACAGTCAAGTAATAATAAACATAAAGAAAAACAACACGTTACCTGTCTAAAGAAGAAAAATATTGAATGTCTAAATAACGTGAAACGAGGCAAAAACAGCACATGATAGTAAACGTCTCATCTCAATAACCACTGTAAGCTGATAAAATAAGTAGACTACATCTCCGTTAATGTAATCGACATTAAATAAAAGGTAAACCTATGTGGGAGAAAATAGCAACAAACGTTTTAGCTCGTTACCGATGTTAATGTATGTCTCAGTCAAAATGATTGTCTTTACCATTCAGAGACATCTTGATGTAGACGTCCATCCAACAACTCTAAATCTTCCCTTTCCAGCTCTGGTTCAGAGTCCGGCTCAAACATGTAGGGTTGAATCCCGTAGGTCGCGGCCGGGTCGGGTTCATTCACCATTTGCGCCATGATGTCAGTTTGTAATGATGCTGAAGTTACCTGCGTGTCAACCCCCCTCCTTCCTTCAACCAATCAACGCGCCCCTCATTTGCATTATTAAAATGAGCGTCCACGACAGCCAAAACATCGCATTGATCTCGCGAGACAATAATGCCTTCAGAAATAAGGGTAAAAGTAGGTCTGTGTTTATTTTTTTTCCACTTTTCTTTTTTAGAAGGGCCTGAAAGACTATAATACAGCAGTAGGTATCCAATGTAATACTAGGTTATGACTCCTTTAATACCGCTTGGGACTAAATTGGCCCACTTTTAGTATATAAAAGTATATGTTTAAGTGTACTATAAGTGTAACAGTAGTAAACTTTAAGTGCACAACTAGTTCATAATTACGTTTCTCATTTGTACTGCAAGTGAACTTATGGGTATACTAGTAGTTTACTATTTTAATACTTGGAGCAACTTTGAAGTATACTCTCGGTAAACTACTAGTTTAGTAGTTTTATACTACAAGTTTTCTTTAAGTGAACTTAACATCATACTTATAGTTTACCATTTATATATTATTTTTGCTCTTTTAGTGTACTCTCAGTAAACTACTAGTTTAGTAGTTTTATACTGCAAGTTTTCTTTAAGTGAACTTAACATTATACTTATAGTTTACTATATATAATTTTTGCACTTGCAGTAGGCCTATACTACTATGTTTAAATGTTATTTTTTATACTTGAAAAATACCTTTAACTGTACTTTAATTTTAAAAACATTTTATTAGCTTCATGCATCCTTTTTTATCAACACTTGAATGTTGGTAAGTTTCATAAATGGGGAATTATTATCGCGTACAAGATCAGGTTCAGTTCCATGCTTATTTTATTTACTCTATAAACTATTCCACCCGAAAGCTTGTTACTATATAAACTTGAACATGTTAGTTTATAAGACAGTGTGTAATATTATGTTTTTTTTTAAAGTATTTAATAAGCTACTCAATAAAAATAGTAAACACAAGAACAAGCCAAGAATACTTAGAATACTTAATTATACTTTTAAGTATATCTCGATCAACAAGTAGAGGCCAAATATACTTAGACTTTTCTGTTAGTATAAGTACACTTAAGTGGAATTTTAAGTATATTTCTGAGAAGTACATAAAGTATATTTCTGAGAAGTACATACAAATTTGTTTAAAAGAAGTATACTAATAGCACACTTGAATAAACTTCTTTTTCGTAAGGGTTGTACCGATAGATATTCATGTTTATACTGGTTTTGTGCCTGTTATGTGCCAATCACTTCCTCACAGTTGCTAAAATATGTGACTGCACACTCTTCATATCACAGTCCTGCAAAGATGATAAAATGTACTCGCATTTGCTGTCCTGCGGCAAAACATGACCGCAGTTGCGTTTTAGACCAAACATATAATGGGGAGTGAGTGCGACCTGGATGCATCAGTGAATGGTGAGATATTTTGCTAAATAAAATGCCAGAAGAATTGCGTGATATCTTTATTATGTCTTGTTCCATCTGTTTCATATCAGTGAACTTTTATGAGGGTTTACGCATGCGCATTAAGGTGAATTGAGCAAGCACACCAAATTGATTGCAAGCACACCAAAGATTTAAAATGCTAACTAGATTTTGGAAAGAGAACTATTGTGGTAACAACATGCGACTCTACATCTCTACAATTGTTGTGTATTGCATTCTAAGAGTTGCATGTTTCATCCTTATGACACTCTGTACTGGTTCACTGTTGTATTGCACATGCGCAAAAAACAGTGTGTTACCTCTATACTCAGTGAACTAACCAGTAAACAAAAACTGGTGACGAGGATAAAGGCTCTCTTCTCTCTCCACAACACTTGTAGAAGTACATGTTATTCAGCTGACAGCGGCTCGTTATCCGCAACTGCATGAGTTCATCAGAAGCTAACAGGCTAAATGCATGTACGAAGCTCATCGCGCTGGGGGAATAGTGCAAACGGAGAAACAAAACGTCGGCTACACATCAAAAAGATGACACAAAATGGCACAGGAGGGAAAAGAGAATGCTACAAAAGAGTGAGTAGAAAAATACACTGAGAAACAGGACCAAAATGGCGGGACTAGTGGGGCAAATTGGACCATATGATGAAACTGTCGAGCAGTGGAGCTCAGACACGGAGCAGTTTGATTATTGCGTCTAAGCTAACGGGATAAAAGATGAGGTTCTATTACCTACTTTTCTCAGTGTAATGGACAGCAATACATAACCTACTGCATAGCCTGGTCCAGCCTAATAAGCCTGGTAATTGCTCATTCAAGGATATTATAACAATGCTCCAGGAACATTATGCACCAAAACCCCTCATCATCATCAAAGTGTACAGTGAAAGAATGAAACAAGATGGCAAGAAAGCATGTCACCGCTGTGGAAAGAGTGGTCATCTGGCACAGGAATGCTGGTACAAAGACAGAGACAAAAAGGCCATATCAAACGTGCATGCCAAAGCAAAAAGCTGGCTGAGAACGTAAATCCAGCAAAACCTGTGGAGCTTAAGAATAGCTATGTCAGAAAACTCAAGAACAAAAAAGAAAAACATTAATCAAGTGGAATATACAGGGAAACAAGAAGAGGATGAATCTGATGAAAATCAATACTCACATGTAATGTCTGTGTCTTTAAATTTGAATGGCTACTGGGTGACGCCACTGCTGGATGGAAAGGCTATTCCTATGCAAGGAGCAGCTTTATCGCTCATGGAGGAGTTAACTTACCAAGAGAAGTGGCCGTACATCTGTCTCAAGAAAGCAAATCTAACCTTGAAACCACACAGGAGAGTTTGTGCCTCTTTTGGGAGTTGTGACTGTAGAGCTAAACAAACAAAGGGTAAAATTACATATCGTGAAAGGTTGTAGTCACACAGCTCTGATGGGCCGATCATGGCTAGAGAAAATAAAGCCAAATTGTAATAAGTACATTTAGTATTCTCTACCAGTCTACAAAACATCCTGAGGAAACATGCAGAGGTGTTTGGAGATGAACTGGGAAACATGAAGGACATCACTGTAAAGCTTGTGGTTAAATCTGATAGTAAACCTAAGTGTTTAAAAGCTCACCCCATCCCTTATGCGATTAAGCCTAAGGTGGAAACTGAACTAGACCATCCAGAGAAAACTGGAGTACTGAAGAAAGTCTGTGTTAGCGAGTGGGACACACCAATTGTTTGTGTATCAAAGAAGGATGGATCAGTCAGAATTTGTGGTGATTTCAAGGTTACTGTCAACCCCGTTTTAACTGGGGAACAGTACCCCTTGCTGCTAAATGAAGATCTTATTGCTGGATTAGCAGGCGGACAGAAATTCAGCGAGATATACTTAAGTCAAGCTTACCTCCAAATGTAGGTCGATCCTGTTTCCCAAGAGCTGCTGACCATCGTGACACACAAGGGCCTGTACAGATATCAGAGGCATACTTTTGGCATAACGTCAGCTCCAGTGTTGTTCCAGCGTGCCATGGACCAGTTCCTGAGTGGATTTGAATGGAGTACAGTGCTATCTCAATGATCTATGTTAATCACAGGAAAAGATGATGAGGATAATCTCAGGAACCTGAATGCAACAATACAGAGGCTAAAAGAGTATGGCCTTTGGGTGAAGAAAAACAAATGCGAATTCTTCCAGCCCATCACAGAGTATCTAGTACACAAAATTGACATAGCTGGTCTTCACAAGGCACCATCAAAGGTCAAAGCTATCGTGGATGCGCCATCTCCTAAGAACGTAAGCCAGCTGAGATCATTCGTAGGACTGTTAACATACTCTGCAAAGCTCATGCCAAACCTTGCCTTTAGGCTTTGTACCCTACATGAACTGTTGAACAAGTAAATGGTCTGTAAATGGATTTACCTTGCTCACAGACCACTTACCTCTACCTTTGGTCCCCAAACCGGCATTCTCTCACTGGCAGCGAATCGCATGCAGCATTGAGCTCTGTTGTTGTCGACTCACCAATACGACATCAAATACAGGAGGTCTAAGCAGCATTGCAATGCAGATGGACTGTCCAGGCTTCCTCTGCCGGACACACCACCAGAATGCTCTCAAGCCGACATCTTTTACTTCAAAGAATTGCAAAGTGCTCCTGTAACTGCTGCACGAGTGAAACGATTCACAAGAACTGACCCTCTTATCAGAAGTTCTGGCCTGGATATTTCATGGTAGGAGAGGAGAGATGACAGACAAATTCAAGGAGAGATGACATACAAATTCAAACCTTATCTGATTTGACAAAATGAGTTGACAGGACAGTCTGGTTGCTTACTTTGGGGTTATGATTTCATTATACCCCTGCCTCTGAGGAGCCTCTTGCTGAAAGAACTTCACACTGGTCACTTGTGAGTGGTGAGGATAAAAGAGGTGGCACGCAGCTTCTTCTGGTGGCCTAGCTTAGATGCAGATTGAAGAGGAAGCAAAGGGTTGTCTGGATTGCCAGAATGTAAGATACATACAACAGACAACCCTTACATCCATGGGGTTTTCCAGAGATGCCATAGCAAAGAATACATATAGACTTAGAAGGGCCACTGGAGAACCACATTTCTGGTGATTGTGGATGCTCACAGCAAATGGCCTGAGTTTGCAGTCATGAATAACACATCCTCTGAGAAAACAATTGAGGAGCATTGATCTGTTTTCAGTCATTTTGGGCAACCAAAACAGCTTTTAAGAAATAAGTGGCCCCCAGCTGGTGTCTGAAGAGTTCCAGTCCTTTCTGAGTGTAAATGGATTTCAGCACATCAGGTATGCGCCTTATCTATCCCAAATGGCCTGGCAGAACGATTCGTTCAGACTCTGTAGAAGGCTTTAACCCCCTGGGGTCGCTTTTTTCTTATCCGTGCTAAAGAGACTCAAATGACTCAGTTGATTTTTGTCATACAGGAAAGTGTTATACATCTGTTACGTGCCACATGCACTAACATACAGAGCGACGCCTATTAAAAGGCGACGCCCGGAGTTCCATCTCCTGCTCCCGTAAACACACAACGAAAACCAAGTAGTCAAAGAGAATCAGTGTTTATTTTAGGGGTAAGATTTCATTCGTTTTGAAAAGGGAAATATAATTCAAAATGAGAGGGTTCAGTCGGCCACAAAAACAACAAACAAAACAGGTCTTCTAACTAAGTTTTAGATCGTCTTTCCTGGATTTAGAAATAAACAAAAAATGTACAATTCTTACCTCCCTGCTAACCAGTAAACAGGAGAAAATGTTAAAAGGAAAAAAAAGGGCCTCAGACCTCAGTGAACAGTGAACAGACCTCAGAGTCTCAGTGAACGGTGCGGGATATCACAATTACCAGCCTATACCGCTAACAATCAAAACGCCGCTCACAAGCAGCTTACTCTACAAAAGGGGAAGAAGCACACGACAGCCAACCGGCTTTCAACACCACTGTGTTGGGCAAAAACTCGTTCACACACGCGCTCTACAACAGCATGAAGCAGGAGGGGGAACTCGATGAACAAGCCTTTCACACAGCTTATAAGTCCACCAGCCCCGCCCTTCTAAGCAGCTGCACCTGTTACACTCAAATGAGCGTAAAGCGACAGGGAGAGAGAGAGAAAAACAAAAACAAAAAGAAAACACGTGCACAAACTCACTTGTTCTAGACAGTATAAACACTTTTACGTTCTGACACGTAAACATCATTCAAAACTGTTAAATGTCTACTTTTATTTGTGTACACACATAATAAAAACAAAATGTTGTGCTTTTCGTAATAATTTTTAATTTTGTAAATCATATCAAAAACAAATATTCTCTGTTTAAGTAATCCGAATAAAAGCAACGAGAGGTAGTTTCTCAAGCGTCTGCTCATTACCTCTAATGAGAACCATGTGCGCACAAGCGATTCACATGCAAAACGTCCACGTAAAGGAGCGTGGACCTGTAAACGCCCTCATTACCTCAAAACAAAGCATCAAACTGGTGCCAGACTAAAATATATGAAATTGACGGAAACATGTTGAAATATGAACTATAGACAGGGAAGCAACCTTTCAATGCTAAATAAATATACATGTATGACACAAGGATGTTTTTATGCTCGATGATATAAAACACAGCACAATATAAAAGTAGGCTAGTATGAGTATTTACACTAACATGATGAATATTATAAAGTTTAGACCAGTGTTTACTGTTAAATACTGTGTTTGTGGATATCTGCTCAAACGTAGATGTTTATAATGTGGTAACAATAATGTTTCATATGAGGAGCGGCTCGATCGCTTCAGTAAATGGTCTCTGCATGCGTTGTGAGTTTGGGTCACTCACGCTGTGCATTTAAAAAGCAAAACGAGCCAAACATTAGGCTACAAGTTTTTACTCCAATCTCATTTCATAACGTCATAACGAATGAAAACATTTGAAGTAACATATGATAATCCATATATGTTTCTCTTGTGTAGTGTACTGAAGTGTTCCTTTTTAATAATTTATCGTTATAGGTCGCCTGCATTTCTGTAAAGTAAAATTATTATTATTGTTATTATTTTTTGCAGCCCTACAAGTATATGCCTAATAGGCACAACAAACCTGGTGTTCATTTTATATATACATTGTTTTTTGTTTGTTTTTTGTTCGTACTTGCTCATAATTATGGAAAAGGAGCAAAATGGGTACCCGCAACAGTTCTTGCACAAACCGGCCCTGTTTCTTACATCGTTGAAACAAGAGACAATCTGACATGGAGGAGACATGTTGACCAGTTGTTGTATTCAAGAATCTCCAGTGATGATCCCTGTGATTTGGAGACATAACAACACGAGTCTCTAATCAACTCTGGTCAGGACGTGGTACTAGAAATCTTACTTGCACGTAGCATAGCGCGTCAAATTCGCGCCTACCGCGTCTAGTTATACGCTTGACCACTTTGTGTCCATTCGCGCGTCAAGAGCGAAATTGACGTGCGTAAAAACAAAAGTTTGAAGTGAAATTGACGCGCGTCAGAGGCGAAATCCGGAGGCGAAAGTTTCGAAACCCGTTGGTGGCCATCTTTTTTAGATGTTTATCAAGCATTAGCATTAGCATTAATCGAGAGAGTCACCGCTCGTATATGCTCTGGAGAGCAGAAACAGCTGCGTAGGGGACATCGTCGCTGTACTTGGGTCCACCAGACCCTCCGGAGGGTTTCAGGAGTTTCACAATTTGCTCCAGGAGCTAGGTTTGGTGGACCTAACGGTGAGGACGCTGACGAGGACAGCGTAGGCCGTATAAGGCCTCGGCCTCGAGTGGCCGCTGCCTGACGAGCCCGCGCTGTACAGCCCGGCGCGAGGTTCACCCGCACCCACCTAATCTGTCATTTATTTTTGTTTTGATAATAATGGAGCCAGCCTCCAAAAGTGAAACCTGTCCTTGTTTTTATACACTAAATTGAGTTTGTTGTCTTTACATTAGATTAATAATGTTTATAATCTAGAATAGATATGGAATAAATAGCATTCAATACAAAATGAGTATCTCTCATATATTGAAATCGAGTTTTTATGTGAAAGATTTGCTTTGTTGTGCATTTTAGTCATATTACAAAATAATTTATTGAGGCCAAACATAAAATAATATAAACTGTCACTTCACCACGTGACAGCAGCAAGCAGGCTCCTGATTGGTTAACGCGGCGTGAATTGACGCAGAAGTTCAGATTTTTCAACTTGGGCGGCAGACGCGAATTCGCGTCAAACGCGTGAATGCACAAAAAGCACTAATAAAATCATTTGCGCACTAATGCACACCGGACGCGGTTACGCGCTTAACGCGCCAGACGCTCAATTCGCGCGAACGAGGCGTATTCGCGTCTACCGCGCTGCCTCATTTGCGCCGCAGGAATTTTTTACGCGCGTAACGCGTCTTTGCATTGACTTAACATTGAAATCAGTCGCGCCTGACGCACTATTCGCGTCCGGTGTGAACGCACCATTAGTGTGGCAATAAAGTGCAGTATCTTGTTCCTGCTTTTTCAGGGAACAGGCTTACAGTCAAGTAACGTGACGTTCCCTTTCAAAAGCTACTCTTACTGGTGCGCTCTGCACTTTGGGAACGAGAATACCCACGCCGCCGCACTGGGGGTGTATGGACCCCTCATGGTTGTGCAGTGTGTGTGCTCACAAGCACGCGAAAGGTCTCAGACATGAGTTTGTGATGTTGACTCAAGGACGTGTTAGCCCAGAGTAGCATGAACATCCAAACTATAAAATATTATGAATGTGTGCGGAGAAGACCAGCCTGGTGCATCACAAACCTGCTGCATCCCCCGCCAAAGCTTGGGAGGAAGCAACCCCGTAATAGAATGAGCCCTAATGCCTGAGGTCGTAGCTTAATAGTGCTCCTCATAGGCAAGGACAATAGCATTCCTCACCCAATGTGAGATTGTTTGTTTGGTGATTTACAGATTTACAGTCGAGAAAAGAACCTTAGGCAGATAGTCAGAAAGAGGATGCAAAATTGCTTTCACCATTTCAGGGGCAAAGTCTTCGCAAGATGGCGAGATAGACAGAGCCTGCAAGTCCCATAAAGGAATCTTGGTTCTAACGGAGTGGTGGGGCATGTGCCTGCTGATAACTGTTCCTGCAGGAAGTCCAGAACTGAAACAATTTGGCAGTTAACTGTATCTGCATGATGTTCAGTACACCACCTTTCAAATACACCCCATTTACTGGCATAACTTCTTCTAGTGGAGGGAACTCTAGCACTGAGAATGGCCTTTAAATAAGAGTAAGAGACAAGACCCTTGTTGGTGAACTCTGGCCACAACTCCCGGCAGAGAAACCAGGGTAAATGCATACAGGTGCATTCTGGGCCATGTATGCACCATTGCATCCAGACCCAGGGGGTCTGGTGACTCAGAGAGAAGTAGAGGGGGCAATGCACTGTCTGTTGGGAGGCGAAGAAGGTCCACCTCTGCTTCATAATTTTTTTTCTAGATTTGTTTTACTAACTCAGGGTGGACTCTCCCCCGTCGGTATTCTCTGTCTGGACAGTAAATCTGCTCCCACATTCAGATGTCTAGGAAGATAAACTGCTTTGAGTGACAAGAACTTGTCCTGAGCCCAAAGAAAAAAGAAAATTAAGCTGCGCTAACGCAGACCGCCCTGGTGATTTATGTAGGAGACTGCCGCCGTGTTGTCCACCCGCACTAGGACATGGCAGCCTCTCAGTTGCTGGAGGAAGTCCTGGAGGAATTTCTTTCAGGGCCAGAATTACAGCTATTAACTCGAGGCAACTGATGTTTCAATTGAGCTGATGACCCTCCCAAATCCCTTGGGCTGGACGGCCACCTAAGACCACTCCCCAGCCAGACAAGAAGGCATCTGTTGTTAGCACTTTGTGACAGCAAGGCACACCTAGAGTGGGACCCAAGGCGAGGAACGGGGGTCTGAGCCACATTGAAGAGGGTACGTAGTCTGGGATTTTTCTGGGATTTATTTCTGTGATGCAAAGCTGAATTTTCAGGATCATTACTCCAGTCTATCACATGATCCTTTAGAAATCATTCTAATATGATGATTCATTATCAAAGTTGGAAACAGTTCTGCTGCTTAATATTTTTTCATAACCTGTGATACTTTTTTTAGGATACTTTGATGAATAAAAAAAAAGAAGCAAATGTTTTAAAAATAGAAATCTTTTGTAACCACAATATACACTACTGGTCAGTAATTTGGGGTCAGTAATTTTTTTTTCTTTCTTTTTTTGAAATAAATCAATACTTTTATTCAGCAAGGATGTGTTAAATTGTGTAAAGAAGATTTATATTATTAGAAATTTTTTTTATTTATTTTGAATAAATGCAGTTCTTTTTAACCTTTTATTCATCAAATATATTAGGCAGCAGAACTGTTTCCAACACTCATAATTAATCAGAATATTAGAATGATTTCTAAAGGATGATGTGATAGACTGGATGTCACATGTGACACTGAAGACTGGAGTAATGATCCTGAAAATTCAGCTTTGCATCACAGAAATAAATGATAATTTAAAGTATAATAAATTGAACCAATTATTTTAAATTGTAATAATATATCACAATATTACATTTTTTTCTGTATTTTTTATCAAATAAATGCAGGCTTGATGAGCAGAAGAAACTTCTTTCAAAAACATTAAAAATAGTAATGTTTCCAAACTTTTGGCCTGTACTGTATGATAAATAAATATATGAGCTAGGAAAACATCTCGGTGTCGTGACTCCAGCCCTTAGGACTGGGTTAGTATCAGCCAGTCGTATTTGTAATTCAAAATGCGGATGCCCTGGAGTCGCAAAGGAGCCAGCGCTGCATCCATGCACTTTGTGTATGTGCGGGGTGATAAGGCTTGGCCAAACAGAAGAACCCGATATTGTAAAGATTAGCCCCCGAAAAGCCAACCTCAGGAACTTCCTGTATTGTGGCGATATTGCTATGTAAAAATATGCATCTTTGAGATTAAACATGATGAACCATTGTGATGTTAAATTTGCAACATAATCACCTTGATAGTTAGCATCTTGAACTTGAGCATTCTAATGGAATGGTTCAAGCTTTGAAGATCTAAAATTGGAACCAGGAAGTATCGACTGTAATAGCCTGACTCTCTCTCTGGGAGGGGAACATGTTCTATGGCCCCTTTCTTCATAAGAGATTGCAGCTCTTGTGACAGTAAGTGTGCCTGCTCCGGTTTCACGGAAGTGGGGACCATGCCGTTGAAAGGCGGAGTACCGACGAACAAACTGGATTCTGTAACCTTTTTCTATTGTCATTAGGACCCAAGTAGAGATACCCAGAAGTAGCTTCCACGCTGCCAAGTTCTCTGAAATGGGTACCAATTTTGATACTTCCCGTTGAGGTGGTCCTGGGTGTTCTGTGTCTTGGGCAACAACAGGAAGCGACAGAACACCCAACACTTTGTTGGTTACCGCTTCCCCCTGAGGCGGTTTTGTGAGGGTGCCGGGAAGGGGCGGGCTGCTGAATTTACGTGCCCCGTCCTGAGGGGGCCACCTCCACATAGCTGGGGGCAAGACCATCAGGACTTCCTCCTTTTCTTCCTGCCATCAGTCTGAAGGTCTGGCTACCCAAGACTAGTCCTAACCCTATCCTATATTCCTACCCTTAAACCTAACCCTACCCCATAACTTATCCATAAAATCAGAGGGAAATGATGATAGGTGAATAACACTAATGTAGAAGCACCTAATCCTGGTTGTAAACCTAAACTTAATCTGTAAACTTGTCTCTCAAATCAGATTGATTGATTGTAATGTTGTTCCAGGATAAACAAATATGTTAATCTAGGAACATGTTGTACTTGGTGAAATCACTTTCACCTCCTATGCCTCTTTTCTCTTTTAAAGATACTTCCCTCCTTGCATCATTCTTCATACACCCATATGTAGTGATTTCTTTCAGTAGTAGACAAGATCTGTTTTTCTATTGCTTTGTTCTTATTCATGATAACAGCAAACATGTTTAATGTAGATAAGATGGCTGGGTGTTAGATATGGTCTTTTAAAATTGTTCCTTATGGATTTATTTCATTTCTTTATTATTGATAATAAAAAAAAAACGAGTGTGGACCACTGGCTATAGATCGACATGAGTCTGACTCCTGCAGTCATAAACAAAGTCAATAATGAAATGGAGATAATAACGGCTTTGGAGTTTAGTTCCTCTTCTCACATGTAGACTGGTGTGGAGTCTACCGTCATATAAACACACTCTCTCTAACCTCATTTAGTGCAGAAGAGGTGCCTGATTCAGTTCTGGGGAATTTAGCTTGTCATCTGTTAACACACGACATGATTCATGTCTCCAATAAGACTCCACACACACAGCTCACTGTAAACATCCCGCAGTGACTGTCTTACTCATCCATTAGCTCTTTGCTGGAGGTAAAAATCCAGAAATGCCTGAAACTTATGGGGAAAAATGCACTGAAAGAAATGTGTTTGAAGGTATATTGAACAGCTTGGGTAATTGTTTTAAATTGTTGTCAAGTATATAAGACATGAGGGGTATACTACAGGGCACAAGGGTATAATATTGTCTGTTATCAAAAAAGAAAAAGAAAAAAAGACAGCTATCAATGCTACCTAATACTTCACAGAAGAGCCAGTTGACTCTGTAAAGCCTGACATATGAAATAAGTAAATAAAATGATTTTTTTTTTTTTAATGAAACAGTTTATTGAACCTTTTAGGCTAAATATTAAAGGTGAAAATCAAGTTTTTAATGATGTTTATGTTTTATGCTTTAAGACATTAAAACCATGTGCAAATTCATCAGTCAATACCATTGCTGAATTTTCTCCTTAAAACTGCAGTGTATCAAAGACAGTCTCAAAAACGCTTTTTGAAACTGTCCGTTTCCTGCCGTCACAAACATGTAACCAATCATGTCAATGTGCAGGATGGAGCTTTTCACATCATTATCATTCCTGTGGTATTTCCCTGCAGGAAATGTTTTCTTGCTCTGTGGACATTTTAACACAGTGAGCACAAGAACACCTTTAAGAAGAGACAGGAAAAATTCGGTGCATATAGCTAAATAGTGGGTGAATTTATGTATATTACAATGTTATGATGAACTATATGTTTTTCTATAACATACTACTAACATAAAGTGCATATAAATATCAGTTGCCACTCTATATCTCCCAATAGTGTCATAGTAAGATGATATTTAAATGCTTAGTTTTATGATCAAAGATCCGTGTATTTTATTGTGGGGGCGGTTTAAGTTATACAAAAAGGCCTTATTCTTGCTATAAAAATAATTATAAACTATCAATCAGACAACAGAAGGCATGTTGTAGATTTTGTGCTAAAGTAGCTACAGTAAGCTGCAGTAGTGTTACCATGGTACATGGATGGTATTATATGGCAATACTGTGGTACTACTGATATATACAATTGAATGACTACTACTCATTTACTTTCGCCCACCCAGGTATGCCAATTATGTAGTGATTGGTACGCACATCACCGCTGACCTTGTGATTTTTGGATTACACATCACTTAAGGTGTAGTTATGAGTACATCAGATGACCCCTTCCCCCCTCTCTTAGTTTGCGGCACCAGTCAAGGTCTTTTGGCTGTATGAAAACGCCCAACAGGGAGCTTTTCATTCATTTAGAATTAATGTGAACTGTCAGTCAGCTGATTTATCTGAAAGATTGGTGAGATTGTTAACTTGTAGAGCTAACTCTTCTGTATTATCAGCACAATGAAGACTAGTGTAATACAATGATGTCTGCAGTATGCTGGTTGCAGTGGGGAAAGGAGCCAGAATCCATTTCAACAGCCTTGAAAACAAAGCTCTGTGGGAAGCTGATCTCCTGGAGCAGGGTCCTAAAATTGGTGGCTTCAAGATGGCGGCGCGCACAGACGCAGCGGCCCGAGGCTCCCAGCTACTTTGCACATTTTTGTGTTTTGTATGTCTGTTTTGTCTTTTTCTGACACACTCATGCCACAGCAACTCAATCTACAACTGTCAAAAACTGATAGGCATTGGATTCCAAGCGAAAATGGAAATTACAAGTGCCTTTTCACGGACTCACAATATCCCACCGGAGATAGTGAGACCACCGGGCGCCCCGTGGACTGTTGTCAGGCCCGGTAGGCAGCGGAGGCAGCGCAAGGAGAGAAAGCAGAAACATGGATGTCAGGCAGGCCTGCTAGCCCGGCTAAGGAAACAGCCGCACCGACCTCCGCTACCATCTATCCTCCTCATGAACGCCAGATCCCTGGCGAACAAGATGGATGAGCTGCAGTCAAGGATCGCCTACAATCACCTCATCCGTGAGTGTTGTCTGCTGATTGTTAGTGAAACCTGGTTACACCCG
Source organism: Rutilus rutilus (assembly GCF_951802725.1). Classification (NCBI taxonomy): domain Eukaryota; kingdom Metazoa; phylum Chordata; class Actinopteri; order Cypriniformes; family Leuciscidae; genus Rutilus; species Rutilus rutilus. Next base: position 15,934,299 of record NC_140216.1, read on the forward strand.
CTAATCCCCGATGCTACAGTGGAGCTAGCAGGACCGGAGCGAAGCCTCTGGTAAGACCAGAGGAGGTGGACTCTGTGTTTACGTACATGAGGACTGGTGCTCAGACAGCAGAGTAATCGACACCTACTGCTCACCGGATCTAGAGGCCATGTCTGTCCAGTGCCGACCATTCTACCTGCCACAGGAGCTAACGGTAGCCATTGTGACTGTTGTTTACATCCACCCCAATGCTAACGTTAGCACGGCACTCTGCCAGCTTCAGCTCATGGTAACTAAACAACAGAGGGATCCGGATAGCGTTCACATCATCGCAGGGGACTTTAATAAAGCACGCCTCAAGACTGTTCTCCCCGAATTCCATCAGCACATCAAGTGTGCCACTAGGGGAGAAAACACACTAGATCATGTTTACTCCAACATTAAACATGCCTACAGAGCATCCCCCCTCCCCCACCTCGGACAATCAGACCACCTCTCCCTGCTCCTCTTCCCGGCCTCAACCCCCCTCAGGAGGCAAACAAAACTGCAGAGTTGACCTGAGGAGGGGCATTAAACAGGCCAAGGACTCCTACAAGAGGAAAGTAGAGGGACATCTGATTGACAACAACCCGTGACAGATGTGGAGGGGCATCCAGGTCCTAACCAACTACAAAGGCCGCCCCCCTCCCACATCCTCCAGCAGCAGCACCCTGGCAGAGGAACTAAACAGCTTCTTTGCCCGGTTCGAGACCACCACCATACACCTGCAGTCACTGCCTCCCCCTGGCTTCAGCACTCCACCTCTCTCTCTCCCAGAGCACGAGGTGAGGAAGAACCTGAGAGCAGTAAACCCCAGGAAAGCTGCTGGTCCTGACGGCATCCCGGGAGCGGTGATTAAAGCATGTGCAGACCAGCTGACAGGGATCCTCACCAAAATCTTCAACCTCTCCCTGACACATGCCACCGTCCCCACATGTCTGAAGGCCTCTACCATCATCCCCATTCCCAGAAAACCTGCCATAGACAGCTTGAACGATTACAGACCCATCGCTCTGACGTCTGTAATCATGAAGTACCTGGAGCGATCAGTCTCCCAGCACATCAGAGACTGCCTCCCTCCCTCCTTCGACCCCCGCCTACAGGGCAAACCGGTCCACGGAGGATGCCATCGCCCTCACACTCCACACCGCGCTGAGCCACCTGGAAAACAAGAAGAGCTATGTGAGGATGCTCTTCGTGGACTACAGCTCAGCGTTCAATACAATCATGTTCAATACAATCATTCCGGACATTCTTCACAGCAAACTGATACAGCTACAGATCCCCCTCCCTACCTGCATCTGGATTAAAAACTTTCTGTCGAGCCGCCCACAATCCGTGAGACTCGGCCCCCACCACACTCCTCCACACTCACACTCAGCACTGATTCCCCTCAAGGCTGTGTTCTGAGCCCTCTACTGTACGCCCTGTACACCTACAACTGCTCTCCAACCCACCCAACCAACCGCATTATAAAATATGCGGATGACACCACAGTGGTTGGATGCATCTACGACGGGGACGAGACAGTGTACAGGGCTGAGGTGAAGGATCTGACGCGCTGGTGCTCAAACAATAACCTGACCTTGAATATCCTTAAAACAAAATAACTAATTATGGATTTCAGGAAGTACAGACAGGACTACACCCCCCTCCTCATAAATGGAGATCGGGTGGAAACTGTCACCACCTTCAGGTTTCTGGGCACCCACATCTCTGCTGACCACTGCTGGACCTACAACATCAGGGCCCTGGTTAAGAAGGCTCAGCAGTGGCTACACTTCCTGCGTGTCCTCAGGAAGAACAATCTGGACACGAAGCTGCTGCTGGCTTTCTAACTCTGTGGTGAGCGTACTAACACACTGCTTAAGTGTGTGGTGCGCAGGCTCCACAGCTGAGAACAGGAAGGTGGTGCAGAGGGTCATTAACGCTGCCCAAAAGATAATCGGCTGCCCTCTGCCCAGCCTGGAAAACATCTCTACATCCTGCTGCCTCAGGAGAACCAAGGCCATCACAGGAGATCCCTCACACCCTGCCTACCCCCGTAGGGACGAACAGCTTTTCCCCCTGGGCCATATGAACTGCCAACACCCATGGACACTCACACACATAAGCCCCCCCACCCCCACCGCCCTGAAGAGCAAACAATCAGCCCACCTCCCCCTACCTGCACTTTTGCAATAACTACAGACACTTTAAGATTTAAACTTTTTTACTAGATTTTATATATATATATATATATATATATATACAGTGAGGAAAATAAGTATTTGAACACCCTGCTATTTTGCAAGTTCTCCCACTTGGAAATCATGGAGGGGTCTGAAATTGTCATCGTAGGTGCATGTCCACTGTGAGAGACATAATCTAAAAAAAAAAGTCCAGAAATCACAATATATGATTTTTTAACTATTTATTTGTATGATACAGCTGCAAATAAGTATTTGAACACCTGTCTATCAGCTAGAATTCTGACCCTCAAAGACCTGTTAGTCTGCCTTTAAAATGTCCACCTCCACTCCATTTATTATCCTAAATTAGATGCACCTGTTTGAGGTCGTTAGCTGCATAAAGACACCTGTCCACCCAATACAATCAGTAAGAATCCAACTACTAACATGGCCAAGACCAAAGAGCTGTCCAAAGACACTAGAGACAAAATTGTACACCTCCACAAGGCTGGAAAGGGCTACGGGGAAATTGCCAAGCAGCTTGTTGAAAAAAGGTCCACTGCTGGAGCAATCATTAGAAAATGGAAGAAGCTAAACATGACTGTCAATCTCCCTCGGACTGGGGCTCCATGCAAGATCTCACCTCGTGGGGTCTCAATGATCCTAAGAAAGGTGAGAAATCAGCCCAGAACTACACGGGAGGAGCTGGTCAATGACCTGAAAAGAGCTGGGACCACCGTTTCCAAGGTTACTGTTGGTAATACACTAAGACGTCATGGTTTGAAATCATGCATGGCACGGAAGGTTCCCCTGCTTAAACCAGCACATGTCAAGGCCCGTCTTAAGTTTGCCAATGACCATTTGGATGATCCAGAGGAGTCATGGGAGAAAGTCATGTGGTCAGATGAGACCAAAATAGAACTTTTTGGTCATAATTCCACTAAACGTGTTTGGAGGAAGAAGAATGATGAGTACCATCCCAAGAAAACCATCCCTACTGTGAAGCATGGGGGTGGTAGCATCATGCTTTGGGGTGGGGGTTTCTGCACATGGGACAGGGCGACTGCACTGTATTAAGGAGAGGATGACCGGGGCCATGTATTGCGAGATTTTGGGGAACAACCTCCTTCCCTCAGTTAGAGCATTGAAGATGGGTCGAGGCTGGGTCTTCCAACATGACAATGACCCGAAGCACACAGCCAGGATAACCAAGGAGTGGCTCTGTAAGAAGCATATCAAGGTTCTGGCGTGGCCTAGCCAGTCTCCAGACCTAAACCCAATAGAGAATCTTTGGAGGGAGCTCAAACTCCGTGTTTCTCAGCGACAGCCCAGAAACCTGACTGATCTAGAGAAGATCTGTGTGGAGGAGTGGGCCAAAATCCCTCCTGCAGTGTGTGCAAACCTGGTGAAAAACTACAGGAAACGTTTGACCTCTGTAATTGCAAACAAAGGCTACTGTACCAAATATTAACATTGGTTTTCTCAGGTGTTCAAATACTTATTTGCAGCTGTATCATACAAATAAATAGTTAAAAAATCATACATTGTGACTTCTGGATTTTTTTTTTTAGATTATGTCTCTCACAGTGGACATGCACCTACGATGACAATTTCAGACCCCTCCATGATTTCTAAGTGGGAGAACTTGCAAAATAGCAGGGTGTTCAAATACTTATTTTCCTCACTGTATATATATATGTATATATGTAAATATAAATATATATATGTATAAATATGTACATTTATATTATTATTATTTATTTATTTTTTACATTCTGTTGTATATATTATATTACTGTTGTCTCTATTTTAATGAGAGAACATTGCTCGTTTAGCCTGTTTTTTGGCTTTTGTCCTGTTGTATGCTGTTTCTTGTTTTTTTGTTGTTTTTTGTGGTGCTCTCTATGGGAGCACCCTAAATTTCGTTGTACCTCCACAGTGCAATGACAATAAAGGCTATTCTATTCTATTCTAAATCTGGAATATGCAGATGAGTCCCTGAAGTAGGTGCAGAAAGTCCTTAACAATCTAGAAAATGCACACGATGGAACCTGAGCTTTAACCTTGTTGCAAATGTGTTTGTCTTCTGCCTCTTGTTCTTTTTGCCTTTAAAAATGTACTGATGCATTTCTCATTTTCCAAAACATCACCAGAATAACCTCCAAGCAAGACCAGACAAGTCAGAACTGTCATGCATTGATTCATTTGTACATTAACAGCTGAATTTGTGTAAGATGTTGCACTTCAAAGAGCTGTCACTGATAATACTTATTTCTCTGAATAAGTATGAAATGGATTAGGGATGGGACTTTTTCTCGACAAAACGACCGACATTCGACACATGCTCCACTCGACAAAAAAAATAGAGTGTCGACATGTCGAGGGGGCGGGGCTTGTGGGATTTCCAAATTGCATTTTTTTTTTTTTTTGGCTTTTAATTTATTACATTTCCTCGGTTACTTTAACCTCGGTTCCCTGAGAGATAAGGGAACGAGTATTGCGTTGCAAACGCTATGAGAAAACTCCTTTTCTCGAGAAAAGAACGACCATGGTGTGTAAACAGAAGCAGCAGCGGAAATATGCACGATCCGCGAGTGCTGAAGACGGTCTGCACGGCTTTGATGGGTGCACAGGAGGACACAAATGGGCGGCGACAGCTTCTTACAGTGGCGGGAGCTTTTTCCTCAGCGCCGTCAACAGAAAGAGCGTTAACTGTAGGTACGTACACACCGCCGCCGACTTGAGCTGCAAAGAAGCTCTGGCCGCCCTGTCAAGGACGCTTGTCAAAAAGTACGGGGAAGCTTGACCGCTCTGAATGGTGAGTGCGCGTGTGCGCGGCCGGGACTGGCTCTCTCTCTCTGCTCGTGCGTGCGCGCTTAAAATTTCATATTTTGTTATGAACATTCACCCGCCAGTGTGGCGGATAGCCTTTTGAGATTTACTCGCCAAACAGAAAATCTACCCGCATTTGGCGCTTGACGGGTGTTAATTTCGGACCCTGATGTAGAATATTTTCCACCCTCCGCATTGCTGCTGCTCTTTAAAAAAAAAAAGAAAAAAAAAGGCCGACAATCCGACAAAAAGTCGACACATGGGCCTCGACAGTCGATTTCCCAAATCCCGTGTCGTTCCCATCCCTAAAATGGATGTGTGTACTTTACATCAATTTTAAGGTTTCAAAACATAGTTGTGAATGGATTTGGATGGATCATTGTTGTCTCTCTTTGTTTCACCCACTGCTGCTGCATCTGGAGGTCCTGAAGAATTTGTATGGCAGTCACAGGCCAAAATCTTATGAATTAGTCTCTAGATGGGTGAAGGGAAGAAACTGCATGTGGACCAATGAGAAGTCCTGTCCTTCCCGGGCTTGGCACGAGAGGTCTTCTTCTTGCCCTCTAAGAGGTATCTGGCTGTTGACCTAGCATCTTTATATAATGGCATTGGACAGTTTGTTTGTGTTCGTCCACCAAGATCCAATCAAAATGTAGCAAACCTTTGTCCACTGTTATGGACAGAGAGAGGCCCAACCATAATCTGGGCCCTGGAATGTGCTGTTCACCCCAATATGATACTTCAAAGAATACCATGATACTGCCATGGTACAATGGTACATGAAGTGCTTTTGTGTACAGTGTTTGGTTACCTGCACTACAGAGTTGTTCACAAGAGGCATATCATCGCTTCATCACTGACAGACAGTAGGATACATTGCAGAATTAGTTTAAATGGATTGCAGGTAAATATTTACTTCATACAGCACTCTTTTTGGCCGATCTTCAGTATCCTGGCTCTTCTCATCTGCCTGCAAAGATATACATCATCCCTGTCAGTTAAGTCTTCATCAGTTCAACGATCATTATTCATCGCATCTTCATTCCTTCCCTGCATTGCTCTTCCCTCTGCACTATTAAATAAACTTGTTATATTCACCAAACTTTGTCCTCACTAACTACCACCTCACTAATGAGAAATGTAGTGCGCTAATAGCTTTAACACTACTGTGCAACACTTCTCAAGAAGAATCAAACTGACAGTGATCTACTGTACAGTGACAAAGCAACCTGAAGATTATTTATTTAAGAGTTGGTGAATTCCATCATAATGTGCAACAGTGATCATTCGCAAAAGGATGTGGCCATTTTTATAAACAAGAAAGCAGTTTTCTAGTCAAAATGGAATGGCATTTTATTTTTGCCAGTATGATACAATTTTCAAAGGCTATGACCTGTTACTGAGTCCATCAATAAAATTAAGACATCCTGAAATAGAAGTGCCTACCAAGGACCAACATTAAAGCAACCTATTGACCTCCAGTGATAAAATTCCTGTCAGATTGTGAATGAGGTTTAAGACCGACAGAACATTTCTCAAATTCCTTTGAGCCTAAGTGTCCCTGTGCAAAGTTAATGCACCCAGTCCCACCAATCACTATCCAGCACATGAGTTCTGTTCGTACACTAATTTCAAAGTAAACCATTTGCCAGAACCAATAGGCAGTGATGTTAAACTATACACTGCTGCAAGAAGTCTGTGATGGAAGTGTTTGTATATAAATTTCTTATATCATTTTATTTGTTTCCCTAATGCTAGTCATGCTTTTTCACTTCAATATCATAGTTTAGTTTTATGCACATGAATGTTCTCTCAGGTAATGTTACTAACTAAGTTCTTTCATGTTTTTTAATAACTTTTTTGAAGTTATTGGTATATTTGTCACTAGATAAAAGTTTCTTAACTCAGGAAACTATTGTCAGACTCAGATATTTGAAGCAATATGAATAATCACACTTTGCAATTTGGCCTGGTTGCATTTTGGTATGTTCATGTTCATTCATCAATCAAATTTAAAGGACCATTCACTTGCGCAACTGGGGGAGCAATTGGGGGTTAGTTGCCTTGCTCAAGGGCACCTCAGTCTTGGGTATTGAGAGTGGAGAGAGAGCTGTTCATTCATTCACCTACCTGAATTTTTCCTGCCAGTATTGATAGTCCCAGTATATGTCCCAGCCATTTCAGCGAGCAGTTCAGTGTTGTGGCAGGAGGGACACAACGTCTCATTCCCTTCATCAGGGAATGGAGGTTACATTAGTAACCAAGACGTTCCCTATCTGTCACTCTCTCGACATTGTGTCGATGTAGGAGTCCCTCTATTGTTCACCCACAACCAACTGAACTGTGTTACGAGGTTCGGTGGTGCAGATACAAGCAGGCTGATGCGTGCCTAATAAGAAGTGCACTCAGGTCACATCATGACCTTCCCAACAAAGTTGCCGTAGTCCCTTATACCACAAGTATGGTAAGGACTGTACTTCAGCCACCTATTCAAAGCGACCTATTATCACTGTAAGTACAGTTGATAACATTTTGATAAAATAATTAGCAAGATAATTTAGATAAAAACTAGCAGCTATGCAGACGAGGAGTTCACGCTGGGGAAATTGTACTTCTTTCTATGCAGAAAAAAAAAGGAGACTGTGGAGACCACATCCTACCCGAAGGGAAGTTAACATGTGGTTAATACATCACATGGACTTACCTAGTGGGAAGTGCCACATATGGATAGAAGTCTCTGTGGTGGTTTCCTCCTGAAAAGGGAGAAACTCTTCACCCACAGTGGCCAGTGGGAAGATACATCGACAGGGAAACCAAACAGTGGAAAATATATAATATTGGATGACCATTAGGTAATCAGCACATATAAAGCACTTAACCCAAGTACAAGAGATCACCTGAAAAGGGGCATAATGGGTAGTGAGCAATGGGCCTGGTAGTGAAATTCCTCCACTCAATTCAGCTACTGATTAGTGCTGCAGAAAAGAAGGACGTCCAGGGTTCGCCGGACACGGTGTAAATGTATAAAGCATACATAACAAAGGTAAAGCTGGGTCTGCCTTGACACAAGGGAGCACTTGCAAGTTAACCACTTGATCCCTAAAAAAAAAGTTGATCCCTACTCCCCTTGCGGCCAATAAAGTGCAACTAGCAAAACTTGAACTCCGTCCTCCTTGATCGGGCACAGTGTTTGTGCAATCAGGCTCACTGTGGGGAAATGCCTATTTGCGCAGTCCCCGGTCAGGGAATACCATAGAGGGCAGTGGGAGGATTCCTAGGAAGTAGTGATGTGTCGTCCATGAACGATTCGTTCATTTTGAACGAATCTTTAATATGACTCGGGACTACCGAGTTGTCTCAGAGAGTGATTCGTTCATAATTGTGTTGACGTGCAACATGATAATGCGTGCAACATCCCATAGGTTCTGTACATGAAACAGAAATGATTAGTTCATCTTTCGAGTATTTTCGGGTTCGATTCATTCATACTTCAAGTCACAAACCCATAGGCTGAATGCAAAAACAGTCTTTCGGTTCTGAGTCCTTCGTTCTTTTGTCACGTGTTTCCGGACCGCCACTGCAGTGCATTCAAATGCATATATGGGGCTGTCACACGGCCCACATCAGACACTGACGAGTCGACTGAACTAACGTAACGTCTCGACGTTCGAACCCGAAGACACGAGAGGCGGGGCACAGACGTGATAAATTTGAAGTTGCAAATGAAAGAACGTCTCGGATCAGGAGGTTAGGTGAACTAACAGACTGCAATAGCCTGAACTTAGGACCCAACTAATCAATTCATGAAACATTTCGCTTTCTTATAATTTGGCTTTGACTGCATTACCCTAACATTTATTTTTATTTTTTTAAATGTAAATCAACATTTTTGTAAGTACTAGATGTGTTGGGCTATTTAACATGACATTTTAATTATATTCTGCTGAAATGAACGAAATTACTCGAAATTACTAAAAACTAGTTTACTAATTACTAGTTTGCTGAACTAGATTCAAAGATCTGAGTCAGTAAAATGATCTGAACTTCCCACTACTACTGGGAAGCAAATAGATTTATCTGTGCTTTGCCAAATCAACTCCAGATCAGCTAAACCGCCTGAGGATGGAGTCTTTGGGGTGTTAAAGGAAGAGATGCAGATTTATGTCCAGACGAACACATGCTTGGGCGAAATCAAATCTCGACAGGGCCCCATCCAGGTCCCTAAGCTGTGCGCCCATTGCATACAACGCCCAAGCCCGTGTTGGGTGCGTCTGTTGTGCCCACAACATGCCTCAACACTTGTTCTAGGGGAACCCTTGCCTGCAGAAATGCAATGTCTGTCAAAGGACTGAAACCACGGCAACAGATTGCCTTGATGGTCACGTGATGTGTGCAGTGGTGTCATGGCCATCTCGGGACTCGAGTTTGAAGTCAGCGTTGAAACGGTCTCATATGCATCAATCCGACTGTTGTAACCACAGACGAGGACGAATGAATTCTGGCAGCGGTGCAAGGGTAGCCTCTGTGACTTTTGTCAAGAAATGAGATGACAGGGACAGCCCGAAGGGGAGGACCTTGTGCTGACATGCTCGTCCCTCAAAGGCAAACCGTGCCAAGGGAAAATCGAGACATGAAAGTGCGCGTTCTTCAGGTTTATCACCCCGAAGCAATTTGGATGTTGAACGCATATCAAAATGTGCTCCTGCGTCAGCATTTTGAACGGGAGTTTGTGCAGGGCCCGATTCAATACTAGCAGATCTAAGATCAGCAGCAACCCATCACCTTTCTTCGGTACAATGAAGTAAGGGCTTCATTTCTTCACCTCGGCTTGAAGGACAAGCTCTATCGCATCCTTCGCCTGAAGTACCATGATCTCCGCATGCAGGACAGACGTGTATTCACCTTGCACCGCAGTGAAAGCACGCCGTTGAACCGGAGTAGGCGCCTGCCGAACTGAATCGCGTAGCCGAGTCGAATTGTTCTGATGGGCCAACGTGACGAGTTGGAAGCGTTAACCACGCTTCCAATCTCTGCACAAGGGCACCAAGGGAACAACAGATTTTGTTCGTGGCCTACCAGTGGAGGATGCATTGTGGCACCTACCTTGCTCCGAGAGCCCGCAATGGATCGGACTGTGACATTCAAGGAAGCTGTGCGTCCTTGTTACGCATCACACTTCAGGAACACTTTTGAAGCCAGACTGGGGGGTAGGTGGCCTAAATCTGTTGGCTGGGTCATGCCTCCGTCTGTTTCTACACCGCTGAGAAGTGCTGGGCAAAGTCATCCATGTTGTCGCCGAATAGGCCCCCTCGGTGTGCTGTTGTGGTAAGCTGTCTTCAAGCTGTTTTCAAGATGGCCATTGTTTAGTCTCCTCTCACTATAGAAAGTTGTTCTGCTTATTACCTTAAAAATAATAATGTCTGGCATAGAGGCTGACATTACCAGGCTTTTGAGTGCTGCCTGTCTTAGGGCTTGGAACTTAGGTGGTGGCCGTAGGGAATAGTGTCACTGTGGTTCCATGGACCCGAGTAAGGGAATCTGTCTCCGGAATATAAAGCCGTTGAGTCCTTATTTGTGCTTGTCACAGCGAATTAGGCAGTCATTCCATCAGCATGGTGGAGTGGGCATTAGTTCCCCAAAGTGTCCACTAGAGGACGCAGTGCGCATTCCCATTCGAAAGGGAACGTCTCAGATTACGCATGTAACTGTGTCGAGCCTTCTTAGTGTTTTAAAATTAGCGATTTTTTTTATGCTATCATAGAAGTGCCCCAAGCACTCCCATTCAAAAGGCAATTTGACCGAAAACGAAAATACGGTCAAACTTTTAAACGAAAGTTTGCCTCGGGTAGATTAACAAAAATACCCTAGGTTGCATTTTGGTGAGAGTTACCCTTTAAAACAGGTGCCCTTCTATACTCACGGTTTCACCAGTAGTGACATCACTGATTGTCGTCGGCCAATGACATGGTCACACTGGTCATGCTTTTGCACATTTTCATTTGGTAGCAAAAACATTTTATTGCCATTTTATTGACTCTACCTAAAGTCAAACAATTTCACAATGCTTTCAACTTGGTTTTTGGGGGGTTGTATGAATTTGCAACTAAAAATGAAATGTTGAAAATACTTTTTAAGACTTTTTTAAGGGAAATGATCAGGGTCTCATCTTGACTAGGTGGGTGGTTATGTTTTAAAGTGGTAATCAATCTGACCGTAGAAATTTGCAGGAGTTTGAAACAAGTTTTTGTAGCACAGTTTCAGTAAATGGTATTCGTGGACTATGGCATATGTTATCGTTGTATACCAAACTTTTATTTCAAAACAACATACATTCACTTTGTTTTGCCAGAAAGACATGGTTTATACACAATGTCTTCCTACTGTCAGAAATCATTGGGTGTTATATGGAAAGAAGTGAAAGCTAGGAAGTCTTTGATTTTTACACACTACTAAAGCATTTTGTCAAAACAAGCACAACACCTCTCACATTCTCACAGTCCAATGCTGGCTGGCTAGCATCCCTAACACAAAAAAAAGTCATCACAGTCCAGGTCAATGTGGATGCTTGCCAGCAAAAACATATTCAAAATCCTAGCAACAGCCCTCTAGTGTTTAGCTGTGAAAACACTCAATAGCAATTTGGAAAGAAAAACAAAAAAGCTTTTGGAAAATAGCATTGTCGGTTACCAGGTTATTGTCAGTCATCTAAATTGACTGATTGTGTAAATGTTTGATGAACATGAGTGCAAGGCCTGTTTCATACTGCACAAAAATATAAAAATGGTCATCAGGAGGAGTACACTAATAGTAGTGTCAAAAGTTTGGGGTTGGTAATCTTTTGTTTTTAAAAGATGTCTCTTATGCTCACCTAGGCTGCGCATTTATTTGATCAAAAACACAGTAAAACAGTAATACTTTGAAATATTGTTACAATTTAAAATAACTGTTTTCTGTTTGAATATATTTAATAAAATTAATTTATTCATGTGATGGCAAAGGAAAAATTTCAGCAGACATTACTCCATTCTTCCGTGTCACAAGATCCTTCAGAAATCATTTGAATATGCTGATTTGGTGTTCAAAAAACATCTCGGTTACACAAGGTAACCCTCGTTCCCTGAGTAGGGAACAGAGACGTCTCGTCGGAGGAGTTTCCAACGAATTGGGATCACGCTAGGGAGACCAATTGCCTTTGAGTGAATTAAAACGAGCCAATGAACATTGGCATGCAAGACTTGCATTCCGCGGCCCGCCTACCAGTGCGGGTATAAAGGCGGAAGCAAGCGCATACACAAACGCTTTTCGCTGAGGAGCCGAACGGTGTCCAGTCCTCCGCGAAGGTACAGCAGCATGGCGACGGGACGAGACGTCTCCGTTCCCTACTCAGGGAACGAGGGTTACCATACGTAACCGAGACGTTCCCTTTCGTTCGGGAACTCCTACGTCTCGTCGTCGGAGTTTCCAACGAATTGGGATCCCTAATAAAACGCCATGGTGCTGGCCCCTTCCAGCGCCCTGCCTAAGCTTCAGCCAGCAGTTTCTTAAAACTTATCTCTTATGTGCGGAGGCTTAGCTGGGAATAGGTCACACTGCTGTTCCGTAAGACCTGCTCAGTGGACATTGGATAACACTGGGAAAGCATGCCCATGATGTAAAAGGGAACACTGCGGAGAGCCCAAAACCTGCCTGAAGGGAGGCACTAGGAATACACATGTGCACTAGCCCATAGGGTAGGGAACACATGGCAGTCTCTGAGGTAGTCCCAGCCTGAAGGGTGGGAGCGTACTCAGCAGAGACGACAGAGCAGACTCTGTCGAGGGGAAGACACTGGCTAACCAGGGGGGTAACCGTATCGTGGAGAGAACACATATGGGGTCGCCGTAGGGACCGCAACATAAACCCCAGCCTGAACTCAGCTCATAGTGAGAGGTAACAGGCCTGGCGACCGGCAATCCGCCTCGCCTGACGCCGGGGGGGTGACGGAGGAACTTCCCCCGGCGGAAGAACACCAACCGACGAATAGGTTCCACTTCAACGCATAGAGGCGCCTCGTAGAGGGGGCTCTAGCGGAAGTGATAGTGTCTACCACAGCCTGTGGTAGGCCACCTAGAACCTCCGCGTCCCGTCCAGGGACCAGACATGGAGTTTCCAGAGGTCTGGACGCGGGTGCCATAGAGTGCCCCGTCTCTGAGAGAGAAGGCCTTTCCTCAGAGGAATCGGCCAAGGAGGGGCTGTCGCGAGGAGCATGAGCTCTGCAAACCAAGTCCGGTTGGGCCAATACGGCGCAACAAGCAAGACCTGCTCCTCGTCCTCCCTGATCTTGCACAGAGTCTGTGCGAGAAGGTTCACTGGGGGAAACGCATATTTGCGAAGGCCCTGGGGCCAGCTGTGCGCCAGTGCATCCGTGCCGAGGGTTCCTTCGGTCAGAGAATAGAACCACTGGCAATGGGTCGTGTCCGGAGAGGCAAACAGATCTATCTGAGCGGCTCCGAAGATTTCCCATATCAGCTGGGCCGCCTGGGGATGGAGTCGCCATTCTCCCGGAAGGGGCGGCTGCCGTGAGAGCTCGTCGGCTGCACAGTTGAGCACACCAGGGGCATGAATGGCTCGAAGCGACCTCAGATGCTTCTGACTCCAAAGGAGGAGATGGCGGGCGAGTCGCGACATACGACGGGAGAGTAGACCACCTTGGCAGTTGATGTACGCAACGGTCGCAGTGCTGTCCATAAGGACCAGTACATGCATGTGACGAAGTAAGCCTCTGAGGCGGCACAAGGCTAAGCGTACTGCTTGCAACTCTAGGCAGTTGATGTGCCAATGCAGTTGGGGCCCCATCCACAGACCCGAAACTGCATGTCCGTTGTACGTAGCCCCCCAGCCGTTGGCAGAAGCATCTGTGAAAACCACAGCATGCTTGTGGTAAGGCATGCCGGTAAGGGTAACCTGGACTAAGGGCACTCCAGCCCGTAGAAACGCAGGGTCTGACCAAGGACTGAAGGTTTGGCGACAGTGCGGGGTGATGTTCACCTGGAACGTGCCGCTCTGCCACGCCCATCTCGGGACTCGATCGTGAAGCCAGCGCTGAAGCGGTCTCATATGGAGCAGACCGAGCGGCGTTACTGTGGCTGCGGCTGCCATATGCCCCAGGCTGACCTGCCTTGAAAGGACTTGAGGCAGTTGAGCACTGACTGGACGCGCTCCTCTGTGAGGCGCGCAGTCTGAGCGACCGAGTCCAACTCCATACCGAGATAAGAGATCCTCTGCGTGGGGCAGAGTTTGCTCTTGTCCCAGTTGACCTGAAGCCCCAGCTGACTGAGATGCCGAAGCACCATGTCCCTGTGTTCGCACAACAGTTCCCGCAAGTGAGCTAAAATGAGCCAGTCGTCGAGATAGTTGAGAATGCAAACGCCACGTTCTCTCATGGGAATTGTGGCCGCCTCCGCAACTTCCATGAAGACACGGGGCGACAGGACCAGCCCGAAGGGTAGGACCTTGTACTGATATGCTCGTCCCTCAAACGCAAACCGAAGAAACGGTCTGTGTCGAGGAAGAATCGAGACATGAAAGTACGCGTCCTTCAGGTCGATCACTGCAAACCAATCCCAGGGACGGATGCATTCGAAGATGCGTTTCTGCGTGAGCATTTTGAACGGGAGCTTGTGCAGGGCCCGATTCAAAACTCGCAGGTCCAGGATTGACCATAACCCACCGCCTTTCTTGGGTACAATGAAGTAAGGGCTGTAGAACCCAGACCTCATCTCGGCTGGAGGGACCGGCTCGATCGCGTCTTTCGCCAGCAGGACGTCGATCTCTTTCCTCAAGACAGGGGCATTGACTGCCAGTCTCGACCGTTTTCTTACCCAGCGAGAGACGAGAGCGATGAGGCCATAGCAGCGTCACTGCCATCTGAGAGCCGGGGCGAGGGGGAATGAGAACGGCGAGGCAACGTGGCGGCGCGCACTGTCATTCTGGCCCTCTTGGACGGGGAGACTGGGAGTAGCGAGGCAATTGAGCGTCGTCCTTGACTGCCAGTCTCGACCGTGTGTGACCCAGAGGAGGTGGAACTGCTCTTATATAGAAATTTTGGGTACCGCTGACTGGTTGACCAGCGGCGGAACAGAAACAAGATTCTCCACCCGGCCACACACTCCTGAAGAGCAGACGTCACATCCACACGGCAACACAGCGGGGAAACTGCAAGCCCACTGTGTGCACTCAACCAGATATCAGCTGTGACAACAGCTCTTTGAAAGAAGCAGATCGCTTGTGAGGTGACAGTTGATATCCGGGAGATCGCGAAGATCACTGCCGCGCCGTAACACCAACACAGAGAGGTCTCGAAACAGCAGACTCGTTGAGCTCACGGAAAACACTATCCAAACGCTCATTCACTCAGAGGACACAACCTGTCGGCACCGAAGCAGAAAGCGTTTGTGTATGCGCTTGCTTCCGCCTTTATACCCGCACTGGTAGGCGGGCCGCGGAATGCAAATCTAGCATGCCAATGTTCATTGGCTCGTTTTAATTCACTCGAAGGCAATTGGTCTTCCTAGCGTGATCCCAATTCGTTGGAAACTCCTCCGACGAGACGTAGGAGTTCCTGAACGAAAGGGAACATTATTTATCATTATCAACATTAAAAACAGTGCTGCTAAATATTTTTGGAAACCATGATACATTTTTTAGATGCATATAAATTTCAAAAGAACAGCATTTTTTCTAAATAGAAATCTTTGTAACATTATAAATGCCTTTACTGTCACTTTAAATCAATTCAATGGATCCTTGCTGAATAAAAGTATTATTTAAAAAAGTATTTGTTTTAAATGTACTAACCTCAAACTTTTGAGCAGTAGTGAATGGCACTCACAATCTGCATTGTGATTACAGAAAATTACATTACAAAAATTTTAAAATTAGCATGGAATTTACATTTAAATAAAAATGTTAATTAATCTGAATTAAAGTGTTAATGGTTTTATTTAGATTAACTCAGATTGTTGAAATGTGTGGAATTTGCATCAAGAGTTTACAGTATTTATTTATTTATTTACCTTCATAAAAGTGCATATTAGATTGTGAAAGATTGTGCTCATAAGTACAATTTCTTTGTATTTTAAGCATAGTTAAAATATGTATATGTTCAAAATATGTCCAAAGCCTATTCTATTTGCACATATGCTTCCGCTAAAGTCCTGCTACATGTGCCGTGCTGCTTACACAGGCAGTGTGAATGCTGTGAACATGGGCACCGAAATAAATAGGCAACACTGACATACTGGTTTGCGTTTCCCGTACAACGACGTATATCGCTGCTTAACTACTATAGTGCGATGCATCGTTGAAGAAATGAACACATTTGCAAATTTGTCATTCAAACACGTCAGTTAGTTAATGATGTCTCACAGGTGGTTGAGTAATAAATAATTTTGATGAATCAGCTTGAGATTGAATTAATGCTAGATTTGTTTTGCTATAAATTACAGACTTGACATCTGAGGACAAATTCAAATTTTTCTCATTTTGCTTAGTTTACAGATTCTATCATAGACTCTTTCTTATGTACTAATACCGTGTATGTACATGCGCACTCTTCAAAAACACAGCTTTAAATCTCTTGACGAACTAAAAGACGTAAACAACATTTGTACATATTTAAAATAAAAGATATAAATTGTACTGAATAAGATAAGGGTTTATTAAGTAATGCAAACAAGAAACTCTGCTTCTAATCACAGCTAGAGGGCTGTTGTTCCAACTGTTTTTTGGTGTATTTGGTCGAGCAGTGGTTTGGGTGGTTCGCCAATGTATTAGATTTCTCCAATACATAAAATAAGTAAGCTTGACCAGAGTTCTTGTGGGGAGAAGAATTTATTGAAGGTTTGTAGTGTAGCAGTCCTTCAGCAGCGATGTTAGCATGTCTCCCTTCAACAATCTTAACCCAAAGTTCTGTCTGTGTGACTGAACTTTATACATGAAGACAAAAGGGCTACAAACAAAGGAAAACTGTTAGGACCTCCCACAGGAGATCGATCTACACTGCAATCTACCCTGAGCAATGTTGTTTCACACCCATCAGTTTCTATGGGCCATATGTCTGTATGGGTTCACACCTTTACAGACACTGTTTTCAGTTGATTAAATCTAAGTCACAATGTAGATGAATCTGATGACTGAAAATACAAAATCTTACACAACCATACAACTTTGTGATGCCGTTTGCAAATGTTCATTGGAACTATGGTTTCGGGAAACAGTGACTCGTTGAACTATGCTGATAACGACGGAACTTGCAACCATAGTTGGCCAACAATGCTTTCAGGAAATGCACCCCTGGTTGTTTGTGTGGTGTAAAACTTCCTTTTTTTCTCCTATATTATCCAGAGAAATCACTGGATTGGTTAAGGGCTGCCCAGAGGAAAGAGTTGAAGGAGAGTTTGCTGAGACTGAACAGCTTCTAAAGAGCCTCTTGAGAGGGACAGGGGTGTTATGTGTGAATCTAAAGACATATGTGGGAGAGAAAAGACAGCCTGTAATGAGACATTGAAGACTGGCATGAAGGACAGAAAGAAGATAGTGAGCAGAGGGAATCAAGAGAGGCTGACAATAAACCAGTGAGGAGTTTTGATTGAGCAAGAATGAGACACATAAGAAAATAAGCAAATGCAGTGACTATTGCAAGGTGCTATGTGGACATGTGGGTTGTAACTGAATAAAGCCCTATTCTAACATGCTGAGCTTGGCATCTATCACATAGGCCTACTCCCCACCCACTCGTGCTTTATAAAACAGAGCACAACCTTGAGCCATGCTTTTATTTATTTTTCTTAAGCCTAAAGTTATAAATGTTTTTTACCGTCACTTTTTGATCAATTTAATAAATCCTTGTTGAATAAAAGCATTAATTTCTTTTTTTTAAATTGTGTTGACCCCAAACTTTTGAGCGGTATTCTATGTCATTCCCAATCTTCTTTGTGATTACAGAATATTGTTATTACAAAAACTCATGTTAAACATTTTTAACATTTCATGTTAAAATTAACATGAAATTAACATTTTACATCTTATCAATGGAAAGGTGAAGCTCTAGACAGAATCTGTGGTGTGCTTCAGATTACCACAGAAAATGTTCTCATTCCTTAGTTTGTAAAAACAAATATTAATGTTTACAGTAAAGCACTTAAGAGTACAATTGTGAGGAAAAGCACTGAGTATAGCAGAAATGTGAGGCATGTATTTTAGTTTGCAGAATAAATATGTGTATGTAAGTGAATTTTTTTTATAAATAATTGTGCTCATAATATAACATTCATGTCCAATTATTATATTGTGTGATATATTCATAATATTTTTTAGTTATAGCAGGACAGATAAACGCTTTAATTTGTTGTTATTGCATGTTCTACCAGAAAGACTCGGGAGGCAAAATAGCGTAACAAAACATACATTTATTAACAGCCCAGCAAGCAAGAATTTATAACGTTCTTTGGCGTAGGCCCTGTCCGTAGCTCGCCGCAATCCAAGGGTAACGAATCTACATTTCCTGCCTGAAGACGAAGGCAGGGGCGCAGCCGACCCCCTGGGAGGTATAGGAAGGGACCATCCTGGTGGTGGGGGTAATTGATGGCGTCAGCATCTGCGAACTCAGGCATGTGTAAGTACCGATCTTTTATACTGCAAGTATTAGAACACGATTGGTTAGATGTGAAGGTAATGTAACAATTGAGTCTTCCTGGCAGAAGATTTCTTTTTTATCCTGAAATTCAGTGTTTATTCTTGTGGCAATACATTGTAAAGGAGTGTATTCTACTGTTCCAACAGTGTGTATTTTCATTTTAAGTTTCATTACTTATGATTTATGCTTGTTTTTACAAACCACCAATAAGTAAGTACAACTTTTGATATAGCACCTTTCAAAACTGTTTACAAGAGTGCGTTACAGAAGACTTAACATCCACATGGCACATACCAGGAAGTAAATTCGACTGAGTAAAATAAGAGAGGACATAGGACTAATTGAAGAAAAAAATGCAAAAGCATGATATAATGAACAAAAATAAATAATGCAAAAAAAGTATAGAGAGAAGAGAGTGAAATTGCTAACGATAAAGCCCAAGTAAACAAGTGCGCTTCGAAATGCTTTAAAATGCATGGGGCTATAGTGACTAAAGGCTTACTCACCACTTTTAAAGGTATTTTCATTAATTTGATGCTAATTTAAAAGTTTTACACAGTAGGAATTAATAGTGATTTTGTGAATGGTGTACACTCAAATGAAGACTGTACTTTTTTTTTTATAAAAAATTGTTTTAATTATGTATAATAATGTATATTGTATCTGTCACAGAGTCAGTCACATCCTCAGCACCAGACCTCTCTGCTCCACCCACTCCGCTCCACCCACAATCACCCGAATTCTGATCAGCAACACCTACACCAGCTCATCAAGGACTCCCTATTCAATCAGTTACTCCACAGTTCACAACTGTCTGGTCTTTTTGTTCCATACTGAGCTACTTACCTGACTACCTACCTTTTATACTTACCAGTTGCAATACGATTTTCAATCCTCTTCAGTCATTTTCAATCTCCAGCCATCCAGTTTACATCAGTCTGCACTTACAAAGATAAGAACTGTTATTCACCGCTGAGTGTTTGCTGCTGTTCTATGAACTCAGTCAGTCGCCTGCTTGCATCATTTGAGTCCTGCTCTTACCTGCAAGTAAACATCCTTTGTGGAAGTTTCCTTTGTATTGTATTCTTCTGTTTGCTAACAGTATCGTAGCATATCCAAATACATCACATACTTTGTAAAGTCTGTACAACTTATATTTCTTGCTTACTTTGAGCATTTAAGGAACAACTAGCAAGTTACAGGTGGAGTATTTCTGTGTAAATTACCTGGAATTGGAAGTTGACATTCTGTGATGTGCCATGTTAAAAGTCATTTTTACTAAATCTTATAATTAGTATGCAGCTTTAATGAACTCATATTCATTGAGAGATTGCATGGAATATTTGACTAAATGTGTGTGTATATATATATATATATATATATATATATATATATATATATACACACACATGCAATCTCTCAATGAATATGAGTTCATTAAAGCTGCATACTAATTATAAGATTTAGTAAAAATGACTTTTAACATGGCACATCACAGAATGTCATTCATTTGAACACCCTGCTATTTTGCAAGTTCTCCCACTTGGAAATCATGGAGGGGTCTGAAATTATCATCGTAGGTGCATGTCCACTGTGAGAGACATAATCTAAAAAAAAAAATCCAGAAATCACAATATATGATTTTTTAACTATTTATTTGTATGATACAGCTGCAAATAAGTATTTGAACACCTATCTATCAGCTAGAATTCTGACCCTCAAAGACCTGTTAGTCTGCCTTTAAAATGTCCACCTCCACTCCATTTATTATCCTAAATTAGATGCACCTGTTTGAGGTCGTTAGCTGCATAAAGACACCTGTCCACCCCATACAATCAGTAAGAATCCAACTAATAACATGGCCAAGACCAAAGAGCTGTCCAAAGACACTAGAGACAAAATTGTACACCTCCACAAGGCTGGAAAGGGCTACGGGGAAATTGCCAAGCAGCTTGGTGAAAAAAGGTCCACTGTTGGAGCAATCATTAGAAAATGGAAGAAGCTAAACATGACTGTCAATCTCCCTCGGACTGGGGCTCCATGCAAGATCTCACCTCGTGGGGTCTCAATGATCCTAAGAAAGGTGAGAAATCAGCCCAGAACTACACGGGAGGAGCTGGTCAATGACCTGAAAAGAGCTGGGACCACCGTTTCGAAGGTTACTGTTGGTAATACACTAAGGCTACGTTCACACTGCAGGCTGAAACGACCCAATTCCGATTTTTTTGCCCCTATGCGACCTGTATCTGATCTTTTCATGACAGTCTGAACGACACAGATCCGATCTTTTCAAATGCGACCCAGGCCACTTGGGTATGTGGTCCAAATCCGATACGTATCCGATCTTTTCAAATGCGACTTCAGTCTGAACAGCCAGGTTGCATGTATCCGACCCGCACGTCTTTGATACGCGACAAACGTCATAAGTCTGCGGTGAAGTAGTCGTCGGTTTGAAAACGGACTGCATATTCGTCGAACTGAGATAAATCTGCCGAACGGGTCGACCTCGACGAGCCCGTTAATTAAAAAAATAAATAAAAGCCCACGGCCACCATCATTATATACAGCATACAATGTGAATAAGAGTAGACTAACGTTATGTTAACTTATTTGTGCTGATATTAGATAGGTCAGCGGCTGCTGTCTGGCTCTTCTGTAACGGTCGCTGCGCGCGCTCGTGTGTTGTGTGTGTGTGTGTGAGTGAATCACAGTTAGTTGAAGTTTAGCTAACGTTACTTCCGCAAACAACAAGTGACGTCGTTGACCGTTGAGTACTCTTTTGCGCATGCGGGTCACTTCTGGGTCATTTCACGTTCACACAGGAGATCACAAAAGGTTGCATTTAATTGGAAATGTGAACGGCCTTGCAAAAAAATCTAATTTTTTCAAAAAATCGGAATTGAGCATTAAGCCCTGCAGTGTAAGACGTCATGGTTTGAAATCATGCATGGCACGGAAGGTTCCCCTGCTTAAACCAGCACATGTCAAGGCCCGTCTTAAGTTTGCCAATGACCATTTGGATGATCCAGAGGAGTCATGGGAGAAAGTCATGTGGTCAGATGAGACCAAAATAGAACTTTTTGGTCATAATTCCACTAAACGTGTTTGGAGGAAGAAGAATGATGAGTACCATCCCAAGAACACCATCCCTACTGTGAAGCATGGGGGTGGTAGCATCATGCTTTGGGGGTGTTTTTCTGCACATGGGACAGGGCGACTGCACTGTATTAAGGAGAGGATGACCGGGGCCATGTATTGCGAGATTTTGGGGAACAACCTCCTTCCCTCAGTTACAGCATTGAAGATGGGTCGAGGCTGGGTCTTCCAACATGACAATGACCCGAAGCACACAGCCAGGATAACCAAGGAGTGGCTCTGTAAGAAGCATATCAAGGTTCTGGCGTGGCCTAGCCAGTCTCCAGACCTAAACCCAATAGAGAATCTTTGGAGCGAGCTCAGACTCCGTGTTTCTCAGCGACAGCCCAGAAACCTGACTGATCTAGAGAAGATCTGTGTGGAGGAGTGGGCCAAAATCCCTCCTGCAGTGTGTGCAAACCTGGTGAAAAACTACAGGAAACGTTTGACCTCTGTAATTGCAAACAAAGGCTACTGTACCAAATATTAACATTGATTTTCTCAGGTGTTCAAATACTTATTTGCAGCTGTATCATACAAATAAATAGTTAAAAAATCATACATTGTGATTTCTGGATTTTTTTTTTTTAGATTATGTCTCTCACAGTGGACATGCACCTACGATGACAATTTCAGACCCCTCCATGATTTCTAAGTGGCAGAACTTGCAAAATAGCAGGGTGTTCAAATACTTATTTTCCTCACTGTATGTATATATATATATATATATACATACACATACATACATACATACATACATATATATATATATATATACATATATACATATACATATATACATATATACATACATATATACATATATATATATATATATATATATATATATATATATATATATATATATCTTTACAAAGAAATCTAACAGAAGTCATTCAATATTGCATAGTGCCGCACAACATTAAACGAGCACTGCAGATTACAGAATTTTTCTAATTCGTTCAAATGCTTTTAATTAGAAGTTTAATCAGTCGGAATGGTTAGCCTGGCACTCACAGTCGCTCAGTTGGCAGGGAGATTAAAGCCAGAACTATGGTATAAAGAGAAATGTGCTCTCTCTGTCTTATTATCTGAAAACCTAAAAACATTTGTCTGCTATGGAAGGCAAGTAGGTGATGAATGGTAATTATGTTTAATGCCATCTGGGTTACTAGAGAGCTATCACTGTAGGATTGTCAAGAACTGCATTGTCAACACAATATTTCTAGAGATGGAAAGGGTGGCATGCAAGTATTGGAATTATGCAGCCCGCAGAAGCCATATTCTCCAGTGCTTCAGGAGAGTGGTGACACAGGTATGTTGTTCTCTGCTTTACAGCGGCACATTTACACTTATAGCTGACATTATTCTTGTGTGAGACATAAACAGAGGCCTTTTGCAGTCATTTAGCACAGGAGGCTAAACATATCATATTCATGTCAAACAGCCCTCAGCTAAGAGCTATTCCAGCAATTCCAGGTACTAACATCTGCAATAGGTGCTGGGGTATGGCAAGCCGTTTTAACATTTAATAATTTAAACCGACTAGTCTCTATTTTCATGCTACTAGTACTTATTTTTTAGATACTAGTATCTATTCCATTAAGTACTAGTACTTATTAATTAGCTACTAGTGCTTATTCTTTAGGTACTAGTGCCTATTATTTAGATACTAGTGCTTATTCTTTAGGTACTAGTACTTATTCAATAGATACTAGTACTTATCTAGTATCTAATGAATAAGTACTAGTATCTATTTAATAGGTACTAGTATCTAATGAGTAAGTACTAGTATCTAATAATAAGTACTAGTAACTAATGAATAAGTACTAGTATCTAATAAATAAGAACTAGTATCTAATGAATAAGTACTAGTATCTAATGAATAAGTACTAGTATCTATTTAATAGGTACTAGTATCTAATGACTTAGTACTAGTATTTATTGAATACATACTAGTATCTAGTAATAGGTACTAGTATCTAAAAAATAAGTACTAGTACCTAATAAATAACTACTAGTATCTAATATATATGTACTAGTCACAATTGGAATACATACTAGTCAGAACTGAATAGTTGATATCTGAATGACAGATCCCCATAGAAGTCAATGCCCAAAAAAAAAAAAAAAAAAAAAAAAATTGTTACTAGTAACAAAAGAATAGTTACTAGTCACTATTGGAATAAGTACTAATATCTAATGAATAAGTACTAGTATCTATTTAATAGGTACTAGTATCTAATGAGTAAGTACTAGTATCTAATAATAAGTACTAGTAACTAATGAATAAGTACTAGTATCTAATAAATAAGAACTAGTATCTAATGAATAAGTACTAGTATCTAATGAATAAGTACTAGTATCTATTTAATAGGTACTAGTATCTAATGAATAAGTACTAGTATCTAATGAATAAGTACTAGTATCTATTGAATAAGTACTAGTACCTAAAGAATAAGCACTAGTATCTAAATAATAGGCACTAGTACCTAAAGAATAAGCACTAGTAGCTAATTAATAAGTACTAGTACTTAATGGAATAGATACTAGTATCTAAAAAATAAGTACTAGTAGCATGAAAATAGAGACTAGTCGGTTTAAATGATTACATGTTAAAACGGCTTGCCATAGCTGGGGTTTTCATTTTTGTTACTTAGTTACTTGCATTTGTTAAACTTACTACTTGCATGTACCTATGTGTGTGTCTACTACTTACTAATGTAAGGACCACCCACTGGCCCAACTACAGAATCCAACAGTGTGGACGAAGGTAACCCTTACGAAAAATAAGTTTATTCAAGTGTGCTAGTATAATTCTTTTAAACTAAAAATTAGAACTACTTTTTTATGTACTTCTCAGAAATATACTTAAAATTGCATTTAAATATACTTGACTTATACTGACAGAAAAGTCTATATATGGCCTATACTTTAACTCAATCTTTTGATCGAGATATAGTTAAAAGTATAATTAAGTATTCTAAGTATACTTGGCTAGTAGTTGATATTCTATTGTAGGATTCTATCATGTTGATATTCTATTCAAAATATCAAGCATTATAGATTGATTATTTTGCACTCCTGACATAAATTAAGAAATGAATGTTACTTTAAGCATTAAGCTTAAAGTCTTAGAGTCTTTAAGCTTTCTAATGATACTCAGTTATCCAGATCAAGTAAGAGTATGATGTTTTAACGTGCAGTGAATGTTGAACAACAATAATCTGGGGCTGTCTTTGAACGTAAAGGGGTTTAATATCCCGAACTTGGAGAAACCTCTGTCAGAGCCATAGCCTTGTGGGCAGCACATCGACATTGAGACACAACTGCACCTCAGACAGCAAAAGTTCAAGTCCCATTTAAAGGTACTTTCCTGCTCATGGTCCCTTCTCGCCTTTCCCATTGTTTCCTGTCTCACCTCCATTAAAGGTGTAAACCCCCAAAGTCATGAGAAAATATTAATAAAAAAAAAAAGAGCAACCTCTGCAAGACAATAAAGAGATCTCACATATTTCTCACAACCCATTCTTATTTTGGACTCCTTTCTCTCAGAACTTTCTCGTCTCATTTGTGTCTACCTTTATTTCTCCTAAGGAATTTTAGGAGAAACATTTGAAACACTGTTGATAATAAAATGAGAGATATTTGTGAATAACAACTAAGTCTCCTGAGCTTAGAAATAGCAACCTCTGAGCAATATTCCTGTAAACAGGTTCAATCACACCTTATTTCAGATGTAGGGCTCTTGAAAGTGTCCAGTCTTTATCTCTTGGCTTTAGCATGAAAAAGGATTTACGACAGACAATTGATTTAGCTGCAACTTTGAGCCTTACTGCAAATCTCATCCCTTCAGCTACATTTTTGCACCCTAGAGAAAAAAATAAAAAAAATAATTCCCCTCTGTCTATCTTTGCACTTTTCACAAGGTGGGTCTACGGCACGAATGCCAAATAAGACTGCGAGATCTTAGACCTCCAGAAACAAATGCCATGGGAATCAGACAGGAGAAACATTGAGGAGAGAGAGGTGTAGGCCTTCAGCACAGGATGGGAAAGACTTCTTTGAAGACTTTTAATAGGCCTGCTTTGTGCGCAAGCTGCCAGTATCTGTCATGCTGAGTCCAAATGTAGGAACACATTCTTCCCTGACTCAGACATCATTGTGTCTTAACACACAGGTTAGTTTGCCATCTTATCGTTTTTACGATCTTCGGTTAAAGAAAATATCCTGAAAATAATTGAAATGTTATATGCTTAAGGGCTATTGCTCAAATGCTTTATGCCAACTGCTGAAAAAGAATGCTCTCGCAAGGAGAAGTGAAGGACAAAGAGATGGATCATTCTCTATGGGAAGAAATGTGTTATCAAATGTGTTATCCTGGTTTGTCAAAGACAATAATGTGAATATGCATAAACCATAAGTACCATATAACAGGAAATTATTAACTCTAGACTAAACACAAATGCAAAAGATTTTTTACTTTGGCACATCTAGCATTTACACATTACATATTTTACCCAGCAGGCTTTGCATTGTGCAGTTCAATGTATGATTTAAACACAAAATAATACAAAACTAGATTACTGCATTTTCTAAAAAAAAAAAAAAAAAGAGGCAAGAATCAATGCAATGATGCAAGAGTGTTGCGGGTGGTTGCTTAATGCTCCTCATCAAAAGAGCCAACCCCAAATCTCTAGATATAGCTCAGGTCCCTCTTTCAATGCAATACTATGGGATCTTCAGTTGTCATCATAAAATCTGATCACTTATTAAATTAATATTTAAGTGTCATTCAGTGAATTTCTGAAAAACAACCAGGATTACCAATATTATGCATATCCAGAATAGACGGAAGTACAGTACTTCTCTGGTTCCATAACTGTACAAGACAAACTGTGATGGTTTATAAAGTGGTTCATTTTACTGTAAAAAATACTAAATTTTCCCTGACTGCGTGCTACATGAGCTGCACATGAGGGTAATATTAGCTCTCTGTCTGCCTTTTGTTAAATAAGGATTCTGCTGATTCAGTCAGAATACAAAGTGAAACATTCAATACCAGAAACACCTGACCTTCCAATGCAGTATGTAGAAAAAGTTGCATTATTACAAATGTCTGGAATTCTAGCTTATTTTGCATACAAAGCACAGCCTAATGTGTACTCACATATGTTTGACACAGGACCTAATCTGTTTCAGTCTGGTAATGACCCTGCCAAACACAAGAGTAGATACAGATGCCATTATGGAGAACCACAGGCACACATGACATGTTATTCAGTCTTGGTGGACAGATCTGTGAAGCACAATCTTGTAGAGAAATGGCCTGAGACACACATGAGCAGGGTGGGAGAGACACAGAGCTTTGAAGAGAGGATAGGGAATACATTAACTGCTCAAAGATTTGGGCTGAGCTGTGCTGAAAGAAAACAGCTTTGGAGTAAAAAAAAAAAAAAAAAAAAAAACGAGTGGGATGAAAATGTGAAGGAATGTGTCAGGGGTTGATAAAAATGAGTCTTATCAAGGGTGCATTCCTCATCTGAGAGATAGAGGCAAGGGAAACATTAAGGGGCTAAAACAAGAATATTTGCAGCTAACAGCCAGCTGCTTTCCCTTATTATTGTAACTCGTATTGGTTCACGGGTTGTAGTTAGATGTGTTTGCAAGGATCAGTATTACTATTCCTCATTTTAGGATTATAGATTTAAACAACCTGCTAGCCCTCCATATTAAACTTTCATCTGCAACTCATCACACAAGATATGTATCTTTCCTGAAATGATGTGGCTTTTTTGGGGAAGATGTGCTATTAGTCTATTACTATCATATATATATATGACCCCCTTAAATTTTTCACTCTTTGTTATATTGCAGCCATTTGCTAAAATCATTTAAGTTCTTTTTTTCCCCCTCATTATTGTACACACAGCACCCCATATTGACAGAAAAACACAGAATTGTTGACATTTTTGCACATTTATTAAAAAAGAAATATCACATGGTCCTAAGTATTCAGACCCTTTGCTCAGTATTTAGTAGAAGCACCCTTTTGATCTAATACAGCCATGAGTCTTTTTGGGAAAGATGCAACAAGTTTTTCACACCTGGATTTGGGTATCCTCTGCCATTCCTCCTTGCAGATCCTCTCCAGTTCTGTCAGGTTGGATGGTAAACGTTGGTGGACAGCCATTTTCAGGTCTCTCCAGAAATGCTCAATTGGGTTTAAGTCAGGGCTCTGGCTGGGCCATTCAAGAACAGTCACGGAGTTGTTGTGAAGCCACTCCTTCGTTATTTTAGCTGTGTGCTTAGGGTCATTGTCTTGTTGGAAGGTGAACCTTCGGCCCAGAGCACTCTGGAGAAGGTTTTCGTCCAGGATATCCCTGTACTTGGCCGCATTCATCTTTCCCTCGATTGCAACCAGTCGTCCTGTCCCTGCAGCTGAAAAACACCCCCACAGCATGATGCTGTCACCACCATGCTTCACTGTTGAGACTGTATTGGACAGGTGATGAGCAGTGCCTGGTTTTCTCCATACATACCGCTTAGAATTAAGGCCAAAAAGTTCTATTTTGGTCTCATCAGACCAGAGAATCTTATTTATCACCATCTTGGTGTCCTTCAGGTGTGCTTTCATGTGTCTTGCACTGAGGAGAGGCTTCCGTCGGGCCACTCTGCCATAAAGCCCCGACTGGTGGATGGCTGCAGTGATGGTTGACTTACTACAACTTTCTCCCATCTCCCGACTGCATCTCTGGAGCTCAGCCACAGTGATCTTTGGGTTCTTCTTTACCTCTCTCACCAAGGCTCTTCTCCCTCGATAGCTCAGTTTGGCCGGACGGCCAGCTCTAGGAAGGGTTCTGGTCGTCCCAAACGTCTTCCATTTAAGGATTATGGAGGCCACTGTGCTCTTAGGAACCTTAAGTGCAGCAGAATTTTTTTGTAACCTTGGCCAGATCTGTGCCTTGCCACAATTCTGTCTCTGAGCTCTTCAGGCAGTTCATTTGACCTCATGATTCTCATTTGCTCTGACATGCACCTGTGAGCTGTAAGGTCTTATATAGACAGGTGTGTGGCTTTCCTAATCAAGTCCAATCAGTATAATCAAACACAGCTGGACTCAAAGGAAGGTGTAGAACCATCTCAAGGATGATCAGAAGAAATGGACAGCACCTCAGTTAAATATATGAGTGTCACAGCAAAGGGTCTGAATACTTAGGACCATGCGATATTTCAGTTTTTCTTTTTTAATAAATGTGCAAAAATGTCAACAATTCTGTGTTTTTCTGTCAATATGGGGTGCTGTGTGTACAATAATGAGGGAAAAAAATGAACTTAAATGATTTTAGCAAATGGCTGCAAGATAACAAAGAGTGAAAAATTTCAGGGGATCTGAATACTTTCCGTACCCACTATATATATTATGGCATGCCGTTCAGGAAATTATTGTTGTGGCGAGCACGACGAGGTCGGGGGCCGTGGGAGGACGGCGCGAGGCCGGTGGCGCGATTGATAATGAGCGACACGTGCGCGACGCACCGGTCTCGCATCTCTCACGGAGGAGCGGAAGCATAAAGGAGGAGCGACGACAGTGAAGAGCGAGAGAGGACAGGCCTGTGTTTTAGTTTATGTTTTGTTTTTGGTTTATGTTGCCAGCAGTCGTCCGTGAGGGGCTGCTGGCTTTTACTTTTATTTTGTATTTGTGTCATTTTATTCATTAAATATTGTTGAATGTTCGCCGGTTCCCGCCTCCTTCTTCCCGTAACAACGTACCTCGTTACACTGGTGCCGAAACCCGGGAAGGAGGAGGGACACGCTGTCGGAGAGCCCTCGCTGCTGGGGGGGATCGCGGTGCTGAGGAGGTCGGGCAGCACGAGGGAGCGATGGCCGCCGATTGCTGCCCGAGGCGATGGTGCTGGAGCGATGGAAGAACTGGGGGGACGGAGCTCGAGCTTGCTGCCGTGCTCCTGGGTCGAGGAGGGGTGGCTGCCGTCCGAGAGGGAGCGGAGGAGTCCCGTTTGCCGTGGGCCGGAGCCTGTTGCCGTCGGCCATGATGGGGGCGGAGCAGGGAACGGGAGACTCGCTGCCGGCTGCCCTCAACCGGAGGAGCCATCGCCGTCCGCCAGGAGGCGGAGGAGCGTCGAGCTGTTCCCCAACGGATGTCCAGTACCATCGCATGGCACCGCGAGTGACTCTCAGCTGGTTGAGGACCGAGCGGCAGTGTGTCCGGGAACCGGATCAAGAATTTTTTTTATTTTTTTATTTTTTCCTCTCTCCCCTCTCTCGTCTCTGTCGCTCCTCGTGCTTCCGTCTCCTTTTCCCTCACCTCGTCTATCCATACCTCCAGCCCAGGTACCGCAGCCGCCGTGATCGGTCCCCCCGGGGACGGGGGGAGGGGGAGTAAGCGCAGTCTCGTGGGTGCCCCCCGGCCTGCGAGGGGCGATGGGGGTATGTGGCGAGCACGACGAGGTCGGGGGCCGTGGGAGGACGGCGCGAGGCCGGTGGCGCGATTGATAATGAGCGACACGTGCGCGACGCACCGGTCTCGCATCTCTCACGGAGGAGCGGAAGCATAAAGGAGGAGCGACGACAGTGAAGAGCGAGAGAGGACAGGCCTGTGTTTTAGTTGATGTTTTGTTTTTGGTTTATGTTGCCAGCAGTCGTCCGTGAGGGGCTGCTGGCTTTTACTTTTATTTTGTATTTGTGTCATTTTATTCATTAAATATTGTTGAATGTTCGCCGGTTCCCGCCTCCTTCTTCCCGTAACAACATACCTCGTTACAATTGTATTTATTTACAATATGAAATTTGGAAATATGGAATGAAACTTGAATATAGCCTATAGAATGAGAGAAACTCTGAATTTATGGAATCAAACTTGAATATATAGAATGAGAGTGTGAATATATGGAATGAAACTCTGAATATATAGAATGAAACCTGAATATATATAGAATGAAAGTGTGAATATATGGAATGAAACTCTAAATATATAAAATGAAACTTGAACATATATAGAGAGTAAAAGTGTGAATATATGGAATGAAACTCGGAATACATAGAGTGAAAGGGCAAATTTTACAGTACTTAATGAATAATATATAGCTAGTTATATCCTTGTTATCAGACTGATGTTCCATGACTTCTGAATTCCATGACTTTAAAAATGATATTCCCTGAAATGTTCCAATCCTTTGTTGAACTAGAAAACCTTTTTGCAACAGCTGGTCGTACTCCAAACAACACAGACAGTTTGGAGTCTACATCTTGTCATCTTGAGGATCATATTTTCATTATTGCAACATTCTAAATGCTTATGAGTAATCGTGTTCATCAAAATATTGCTGAAAACATTATGCATCGTTATCGAAGGAATTTATGAATCTCTTAGGGAGATGTTGGATGAAATAGCACTCCAGGTAGAAGCTGCTATACAAGCGAATGGAATGCACATTTGAAGAGCATATTCTGCAACACTTGTAGATGTGTGCTTCTATGGGTGCTCCCAGTGAGGTGGAAAGCATGATTCTTTCTGTATTTATGTTTGCCTGATAAGCAAGAACTTCCAGGCCACGACATTCAGTCTTCCGCGATGAAATAGTGAATGAATTTCATTAGTAGAACTATACTGAATACGATTACCAGTATTTTTCCCAGTGCATGCATTACTGCAGCTCATCATTACTTAGGATTGCTGCTACTTTGCTAGTTTCATTCCATGGGCCCTATCTTGCACCCAGCGCAATTGACTTTGTACACGGACGCATGTATCATTCCTATTTTGCACCCGCGCAAAGCGGACTTTTCCCTCCACAGAAGCACGTCGGTTAACTAAGAAATACACTTGCGCTCCCCGGGGCGGTTCAGCGCAAAGAGGAGGCGTGTTCCGGCGCAAACGTTCCCTCATGCTATTTTACAGGTTTAGAAAACAATTGCGCCACTAACCGAAAAAAAACAGTTTAAAGTCAGTGGCGCGTTGCGCATGTTATTCATATGCTATTTTAAGGGCGCATGCTTGGCCTTAATCAATGTAGCGTGTGCACAACGCGCATACACTTTGATTCTCTCATCTACACACAGACGCAGCAGTTATCATTTTTGCAAATCATACATTATTACGAAAGATAAATAGATAGATAGATAGACAGTTTATTATAAAAGCATACATCTAGCTTACACATTTACCCAAATTATCATACGCCTGTTTAACCGAAGTTAATTTGGGTGTGTTTCTCCATCCCCAACGTCCCTGACGGGAACGTCGGCCTCCTCGGCTGTGAACCGCTCCTCGCGTGCGCCTGGCAAATCCGCCGTTATAATAAGAATCCGCTTTAGAACAAGCGCGCCTGCTCTTAAAGGGAATGTGAGATGTCGCTCTGATTGGTTTATTTCACGTTACGCCCAAACCACACCTATGAATAATGAAGCTACTTCAGATCAACCCCTTTTAGATTTGCGCCAGGCGCAAGAGTCATTTATCCCGCCGGGAAAATAGCAACAGCGCCAAGACCCGCCCACAAAGTTACTTGCGCTTTGCGCTTTGACACTTGCGTTTCAGATCGTTAAAATAGGGCCCCATATGTTCAAGTTTCATTCCATATATTCAGAGCTTCATTAAATATATTCAGAGTCCAATTCAATATATTCAGAGTCCCATTCAATATATTAAATAGTGCCTATTTTACAACCTGTTTAGACGCTTTTGCAGATCAACGCTCAACGCATTCATATAGAATGTACTTAACACTCCTTTGTTACTAGTTCTAAAGAGATGTAGTAGAATTAGTAGCTTCTCTTGTTTCGATCTAGCAAGCTTAGCATGCACAAAGAGCACTCACATAATCTTCAGAAAATGTGAAGATCTGATTCCACAAAGGTTTCCCATTATGATATGAATGTTTCAAAGTTACAAGCATCAAATATATTTTCACAAGTAAAACAGCACAGGGACACGAAGGGACATCTTACACCAGACGTTCCAGGACACATTTTTGGATGACATGGGTTCACTGTGCTGAGAAGAAACAATCATTTTTGGTGTAGAAAGTTGTGTTGCGCTGTTCCACTACAACCAAGCCAACCAGCCACAAGGTGAATCATGACTGTCATGACAAAAAACCGTCTGAGACAAATCAGACACACAATTAGGCTATTTGTTATATTATATTTAACAAATAATTCTTAAAACCCTTTACCCAACAAACAAACTGTGTGTAAGGGTTGTATGGGATGACCCCCGAATGGCAATTTACACTGAGATGGAGGACCAGGCCTCTGGTTACCATGTCAAGCAATGACAAATCATCTGAAAAGACTGTTTTATTGCTCAAAAGAATGTGGAAGTTGGCCACATGCAAAAGCAAAGACCATAGAAAAGACATAAAGCCTGTAAAACAGACTTTTCTTCATTAATTTATATAAAAACTATATGATTTATATGAAAATAAATGAACATGCATATCCCCAGGACATTGTATCTATTATTACTGTGGTTTATTGTTATTTTTTGTTTTTTATTGTTTCTTGTATTGCATTTTGTTTTAGGCATACCTTGTGATTGAACCACTCGATAAAGTAACCTTATTGGTATCATGCTTCCTATCAAATTAATCCTTGTGTGACGCCCTGCACATTGGTGTATATATTATATCCTTATAGCATGCATTATATGCTTTTTAGAATACTCAGAGCATAAAGGGACACAAACTGCCAGCTTACTTCAATCATGCAAATGAGTCAGCTTCCAAATAAAGGTACTTTTCCTGCTTAAAAATTGCACCTTTTTTATTGGTCAAGTCAAACCTAACCTCTGTGGAAATTAAAGAGCACCCGCACAGTTCCCCTCCCTGTCTTCTGAGCGTCTTCTGTATGCTGTTCGTGTGGGACCTCACTTGGTCCCGGAGGCCTCAACACATCAAGCCATGTGCAACCTCCCTGGTCGGGAGAGAGGACCCTCCCAACAGTAACAGAGTCAGACTAACATCACTTTCGACATCCTTCACTCAACCCTGAAGAATTGCAACTTCACCATCACTGAACTGGTGAACCATCAGGAATGTCTCCTGAAACTGCACATCCGTATGCTCGTTCAACGGCTAAGGCATTGCAAGTATCATACAATTAACTAACTAAACAGAGGTTTAGTATAAGTGGTAGACCCCTTGTTAACCAGGTGCTTTAAAATATGAGAAACTTATGGTTCTGTTCAGATGGTTAAATTACTCTTTTCCATATCTTCCTTCCCTGTTTCTGTTTCCGGTTTCATTCACTTTCACTTTTCATCTCACCCATGTATGCAAGATTGTGTGTATGTGTTTGTTTATATTAGTTATTATTAATTATTAATATTTCCCTCTTTAGGTAATTTACTACACTGTGCTTCATTCTCTTGTCTTGCTTGCCTGTGTAAGAGTACCATTTCACTGGAAACAGTCTATAGCTTGATTCATGTGTGCATGATTTTACAATCCTTCCAAGCTTTTCCTTCTAGAAACTGTTTTACACACAAAAGGCTAAGAACTATCATCTGGCTTTCTCTACACTCCCCTTCTTTTCCCAGTCATGTGAAGTTGAAACGTCTGTGCACTCAGTAAGAGGCCAGATAAGCCTTCCCATCAGCCCTCTCACCCCCCTTACCCATGTTGGGGAAGATTTTGTTGATGCAAAGTCAGAGCTCCCCATGGCACTTCCACACTGGCACATTTCAAGCCCTGTCCTATAGGGCAAAATATTAGTGGCATTCTGCATTCATGCAGCGTTTGTTTTGTGGGTCCAAAACAGAAGGGCAAACATGTTCATGTGCAAGCACTTTGTTGATGGCGTGCTTCTGAAGTTACTGTAATGCAAATTTGACATGAGACATAATTGCTCAGCTGAGCTGGGACTCAGCTTATTTCCATGGAGGTATAACACAACAGGAAATCACAATCACATATTGCCAGCAATATGTATGGCAGGGTTCCAGATAACCCACTGAACCTGCCAGCAAATAAATGCAACACATTTGTATGTAGACATTTTCACATTCGTACACTCACAGAACACACAAGCAATCCTATTGGGTTTATTATGGCAGTGTTTGACTGAATACTCCCTAAATTCTAAACTAATAAATAAATCTTTAACTCATAAATTGTTTTAAACTTCATGGCAGGCATGTTTTTCCTAAGTAATCACATACTAATTGGAGGGAAAATCCAATGAGAGCAAACTGGTTGTTTTTCTCAAAGGGTTTAATAGTGGGAAACCAAGTGTGGCTGTGTGAGTGAGGACAGATGCGGTGGGTGTGGTATCAGTTTGTTTTAAATAAACCTGAAAATAAAACATTCAAACAAGGAAAATAAAGTGTCCATGATGATGCAATAACTGAATGACGTACGTCCTTGTCCTGTTCAGAAATTGTGAAGGATGGTGAGTGCAGGAAGGTTTTTTCATCTTTGGAATAACATGCACTGATGAATCCTGCACAACATATTTTAAAAGCAAAAATGTTACAGGAGTTACTATGAGTGCATTTGTAATCCTTAAGAATATGAAATCCTTTTGAATACTGAATCAGTTGTATTAAATAAGGAAGACTAACAAATTATGTATATATACTGTATAAAATACGCTCTAAACCTAAGGGGCTGTAATAGACAGGTGTGAGAAACTTATATGGGTTTATATTTAATTTCATTGCACCTGTGGACATGCATAAATATGCTCTAACATCCAGAAATGTCAAAATTATTAGAAGTTATTTCTCACAAATGGCCCTGAGGGGCTGATAAAGTGCTTTGTAGAGCCAGTTAAACTGACTCACAGAATTCAGGCTGTTTGTATCAGCATATTGCCAAAGGAGATCTTATGTAACTCAAGCCAGCAAGCTTAGAGATGCAAATTGCTGTAACTTGCAAGATAATGTTTTGCCAAGGTTATCCCAATAAATAAAGGTTTTCATACAACTCATGAGATATCAGTGGCATGTGGTTGATTTCTGAAATTAGGTAAAGTCGCATTTACTGTAGGTTTTTTTAGTCTAATGGAATTTCATATTCCATTTGATGTTTATAAATGTTATGCTTTTTGAGTGTGTTAAGCCCAATGTATACTTCATTTGTTTGCATGTACTCTAGAGTATGCATACAGTGCATGTGACAAACATTTCTTTGTTATCTTAGTGTATTTCTCTAACCACACATACTATGTGTAATCAACTCACATTCACTTTGAATTTGATTGGCCTCCTGACTCAGCCAAGACTCAATGACCTTCTTGTTGTGAGGCGACAGTGCTACCCACTGAGGCACCATGCTGCCCCAAAAATGAACTCTCCTCAAACTATTTGAGTTTGACTTAGCCCTAAATGCTGAAAAGACAATCCAGAAATACATTCTTAAATCTGCCCAGTCATGTCAATTCCATTTGGTCTGCCATGATACCTGATTTTATGAAGGCACAGATGATGCAATCAAAAAGAAGATGGTAACAGCATTAGATATTTTAGTCCAACATGCAGACTAAAATTATAAGAAAAGAAAAAAAAGGTACAGGGATGTATTGTATTTGATAGTTCCTATAGTTTAGTTTAGTGGTCATAGGGGGAGAGATAATGAGTATGGTTACCACACACTGCTAGAACATCTGCTATAATAAACATCCTACACAACAGCTTTTGGGTGTGCTAGCTTTCAAACAAAGTTTCCTGTTAAAATTTCCAGTCATGGCAGCGCTATATAAAATATTATTAGGTTGACTTTACATGCATAGTTGCTCTAGATTTGTAAGGAAGATTAAGGTAAAATTTTGTAGATTGTGAAAAAGTATGTGGAAATTGAAAAACAGTATCGCTCAGTAGAAACAGTAGAAACTCTTTATTGTCCTAAAAACTGCAGAGGTAAGTTTTATATATATAACTCAGGCTGCGTTTACACTTGGCATTAACATGCGATCACCATGATCCGAAGCCAATCATAAGCCAATCAGGACATGGGTGCGTTCACACCTGTCCACATCAAGTGGCTTCTGTATCTGGATAACAGATCGGATCTCGCATTCCCGCAAAAAAAAAAGAAAAAAAAAATGGATAGCTCCGGTGCAAAGTCGACCTGAAGTGGTGGATTTTCTTTTAAAAACAGTTTTCAGTCTGGGGACATTTTACAAATCTCGCAAAATGAGGAGGATGAAGTACTAATAATGTGGATAGATTCCGTAATGGAAACTGTACAGAGAAACATATAGGTCCGAGAACGTTGCCAGCTGCGCTGGGAAAAATGCATTTCAGTATATTTGCGATGTACTTTGCACTCGACTGTATCGCAAAACCACACAGCCATGTGCAGCAAATCCTGGAGAGAGGAGGGGGAATAATGACAGTGGGCGGGGTTTTGTGTGATGTCCACCTGTGAATGCAGACACGATGGCTGGATTGCGTTTACATTACACTGAGATCCGATGACAATGCTTCCTCGAGTGTAAACGCAGCCTCATAATACATATTCAGGTATTGCTGTCTGACATCATCCAATCCCACAATCCTGCATAACTGAGCTGAGTTTGGCATTTATCACCAGAGTTCTGAAGCTCAAAGCCGTAAGTGGCGGAAGACAGGCTCAGTTCCCCTCCAGAGAATCACTGACTCACCCTGTTGCAAGGTGAAAAAAAGCCAGGCTACACACAACTGTCTGAAACCATCAGTCATCCCTGAGGATTCTCAAACAGACATTTCCTCTTATTAAAATAATAGTTTTGGGTAACAACACAGCCACAATATTTACTAGATTTTTGTACATTTTCTGAAGCAAATCAGCTTAGGTCCCTCCTTGAGTGTAATCAACTGAAAGTGTTTGACATTATGTGGGTCACTGCATTTTTGTTTTTGTTATTTGAGCTGGAAAGCCTGGTTCAAGGTCTTGTGTATCTCCACCCGCTCATTAACCACTCACTGATAGAGTCCTCATGACAGTAACACAGAGAAACACTTTGCATTTGGCAACTAAGAGTCGCTCTGGAGAAGATTCCATTAATTATACAGTGAAATCATGTGCCAGTACTGCTGAGCAGAAAAAAACATCAACCCTTTTAAGGAACTGATGAAAGTATTTGGATTAAACACATGAGGTCATGTGTTTAGGTCTCGACAGGACAGATTGAGCATCTCTCCTCACCAGCCCAAAGAGATTACTCATTAATGTATCAGCAGTTCTAGCTCATATGCTGTCCAAGCATGCAAGTCATGAGGGGAGAAATGTACTATTGAATACACTGTTAAAAAAAGCTCTGCTCAAGAGCCCAAGGGAAAAGATAGTAAGAAGTAGGGATGTAACGAGACACTCACAAGACAAGACAAGAGATTGGGTTTAAAAAGGACGAGACGAGACGAGACGAGATTTTTGCATAATATTTTATAGAAATCCTCAATAACAAAATTCATGACTGGAAAAATAGTCTACAGGTGCATTTTGAAATGTTTTAACTAATAATCTTTTAATGAATGTCATTTCAGTCCTACTTTATATGAATATAAATTATCAAATGCATTGAAAGACAACAATATACAAGCACTATAAAAGGTTTTGCCACAAACTCAACTGAAGGAGAAAACAAACTGGCTTCTCTTCTGTATGATTTAACGTGAGTCTCTTCAGACCTTACTGTACATGAATTATGAGCTTCCAGAACTTCCGATTGAGGCTGTGTGTGACCTAATTGAACGAATTTCCACAAATTGAACATAGAAATAAAAACAGTATAACTAATTAATTAGAAATTAATTTGGGAACACTTTAAAATAAGGTTCATTAGTTAACTACCTTAGTTAATGAACTAAGAATGAACAATACTTCTACAGCATTTATTAATCTTAGTTAATATTAATTTCAACATTTACTAATACATTATTAAAAACAAAGGTTGTATTTGTTAACATTAGTTTATACACTGTGAACTAACATGAACAAACAATGAAAAGCTGTATTTTTATTAACTAACATTAACAAAGATGAATAAATACTGTAACAAATGTATTGTTCATTGTTAGCACATTGTTAGTTTATGTTAGTCATGTTAGTTACCTTACTGTAAAGTATTACCATTAATTCTTATTAAGTGCAAACAATAAGTGCAAGTGCAACCATAATCAAAGTATTCTCTCATTATTCAAAGTGCAAACAGAGACCAGAGCCACAACTACACAGTTCACAGATAGGTTTGATATTGGGAGACTATTGGGAGGCTATTGTATTGCAGCCTAATTTGCGCACATCAGGGAACTCGCGTTTTACTCTTCACTTTCGGATTCTTGATCGCATGTACTGTGTATAGGGAGCGGTGGTGCTGAGCAGGCATTCTACATGATAAGACATTTATCAGTTGCGCAACGAATCCTGCACCATCGCCACACGATCAGTGAACTGTGATTCCTGCTTCACTGTGTGCGACTGCAACTCGTGCTGAATGAGCAGAGCAGATGTTTACAATATTTTACAATGGTTTATATTTTTATAAAAAGAGCAAAACGACAGTGGAGGCGGTGCCGCGGTGGGCACCGTAATGTAATGTGATTGTAGTGGTGGCATATTCTATGCTAATTTAAATGGGGCGCCGTTTGTAAAGTGGCTCACGCTGAAAATAACAGCAACATTTTGTCACATTTAGCAAAAAAAAAAAACAACAACAACCTGGTATGAATTTTTGACCGTCACTTTTTTAGCACATTTACAACAATATTTGTCAACTTAGAGATATTTTAAATAGTTAAATCTAAATATTAAATGTTACACCTAAATGTTAAATCTAAATCTAAATCTAAATGTTAAATCTAAATCTAAATCTAAATGTTAAATCTAAATGTTAAATCTAAATCTAAATATTAAATCTAAATCTAAATGTTAAATCTAAATGTTAAATCTAAATCTAAATGTTAAATCTAAATGTTAAATCTAAATGTTAAATCTAAATGTTAAATCTAAATGTTAAATCTAAATATTAAATGTTACACCTAAATGTTAAATGTTAAATCTAAAAACTAAATCTAAATGTTAAATCTAAATCTAAATCTAAATCTAAATCTAAATGTTAAATCTAAATGTTAAATCTAAATCTAAATCTAAATGTTGAATCTAAATGTTTCGGGTGAAACTAAATATTTAACTAATATGCAAATTCAAAATGCCGGTAACCGGATTTAGATTCAAAATTTAGCTTTAGATTTAGATTTAACATTTAGATTCAACATTTAGATTTAGATTTAGATTTAACATTTAGATTTAGATTTAACATTTAGATTTAGATTTAATATTTAGATTTAACATTTAGATTTAGATTTAACATTTAGATTTAGATTTAACATTTAGATTTAGATTTAATATTTAGATTTAACATTTAGATTTAGATTTAACATTTAGGTGTAACATTTAATATTTAGATTTAACTATTTAAAATATCTCTAAGTTGACAAATATTGTTGTAAATGTGCTAAAAAGTGACTGTTTAAAAAACTGGTATACATTTTTGACGTTGTTATTTTCAGCGTGAGCCGCTTTACAAACGGCGCCCCATAAATGTAACCCTCATGGATATCGCGATCTCATCACATGTATGTAGGTTCCACTTAAATGCATAGAAATGCCTCGTAGAGGGGGCTCTAACAGACGTGATTGTGTCTACCACCACCTGGGGTAGGTCACCTAGAACCTCTGCGTCCCGTCCAGGGACCAGACATGGAGTTTCCAGAGGTCTGGATGCAGGTGTCATAGGGTGCTCCTTCTCTGAGAAAGCAGGTCCTTCCTCAGAGGAATGGGCCAAGGAGGGACTGTCGCGATGAGTACTGGTTCTGGGAACCAGGTCCGGTTGGGCATAGGGGACCACTAACAGGACCTGCTTCTCGTCCTCCCTGACTTTGCACAAGGTCTGTGCAAGACGGCTCACTGGGGGAAATGCATACTTGCGTAGGCCCCGGGGCCAGCTGTGTGCCAATGCATCTGTGCCGAGGATTCCGCCGGTCAGGGAGAAGAACAACTGGCAATGTGACGTGTCCGGGGAGGCAAACAGATCTACCTGTGCGGCCCCGAAGCACCTCCAAATCAGCTGGACCACCTGGGGATGGAGTCGCCACTCTCCCGGAAGCGTAAGCTGTCGTGAGAGCTCGTCGGCTGCACGATTGAGCTCGCCAGGGATGTGAATGGCACGAAGCGACCTCAGATACTTCTGACTCCATATGAGGAGATGGCAGGTGAGTTGCCACATGCGACGGGAGCGCAGACCACCTTATTGGTTGATGTACACAACGGTTGCAGTGCTATCCATACGGACCAGTATATGCTTGTCTCGAAGTGGCACCTTGAAGTGGCTGAGAGCAAGACGTACTGGTTGCAACTCGAGGCAATTGATATGCCAATGCAGCTGAGGCCCCGTCCACAGACCCGAAGCTGCATGCCCATTGTACGTGGCCCCCCAGCCGGTGGCAGAGGCATCCGTGAAGACCACAGAATGTCTGGAAACTTGTTCTAGGGGAACACCTGCCCGTAGAAACGAAAGGTCCGACCACAGGCTGAAGGTTTAGTGACAGTGCGGGGTAATGGAAACCCGGTACGTGCCGCTCTGCCACGCCCATCTCGGGACTCGGCCGTGAAGCCAG
This sequence comes from Rutilus rutilus, assembly GCF_951802725.1. NCBI lineage: Eukaryota > Metazoa > Chordata > Actinopteri > Cypriniformes > Leuciscidae > Rutilus > Rutilus rutilus. The sequence goes on from NC_140216.1 coordinate 15,975,748, forward strand.
TGTTGAAGCGGCCTCATATGAAGCAACCCGAGCGGCGTTACTGCGGCTGCGGATGCCATATGTCCCAGGAGCCTCTGAAAAAGTTTCAGTGGGGCTGCTGTCCTGCGTCTGAACGAATTCAAACAGTTCAACACCGACTGGATGCACTCCTCGGTGAGGCGCGCTGTCTGGTTGACCGAATCAGTTGACCCGAAGTCCCAACAGGCTTAGGTGCCCGAAGGGAAGGACTTTGTACTGATACGCCCGACCCTCAAAAACAAAGCGCAGGAAGGGCATGTGTCGAGGAAGAATAAAGATGTGAAAGTACACGCCCTTCAGGTCGATTGCTGCAGCCCAATCTTGGGGACGGATGCATTCGAAAAAGCATTTCTGCAAGAGCATTTTGAATGGGAGCTTGTGCAGGGCCGATTCAAAACTCGCAGGTCCAAAATCGGCCGTAACCCATCGCCTTTGTTGGATACAATGAAGTAGGGGCTGTAGAACCCTTACTTAATATCGGCTGGAGGGACCGGCTCGATCGCGTCCATCGCCGGTCGGACTTCGTTCTCTGCCCGTAAGACAGGAGCACCAGTAGCCATCATTGTGGTGAACCGGTTGCCCCTGAACTTGGGAGGGTGCCGGGCGAACCGAATCGCATAGCCGAGTCTGATGGTGTGGATGAGCAAGCGGGATGGTCTGGGGATTTTGCTCTCTCTAGTGTTGAAGCGCAAAGGGGATGTCCGCGGCCAACAGCGGGAAATAGTGCAATCCGTTGAGGCACTCAACTGAGCCGCCACGCTCAGATCTGTGAACACAGCTGTTTTTTTTGTTTTTTTTTAAGTGATCCTGCTGTAGCGCGCCATGACACGTAACACGAAGGTGAGGGCTTCTTCCAAAAAGAACACTCGAAAAGTTGTCTCTTCTTTAGAAGTAAAACTGCTGGAACAGAACATGAATCAGCTCGGCTCTGAGCGAAATGCAAAGATGCGTTGGACCTGCTGCTCATTATATACCCACACTGCGTGATAGAAGCAGCTGGCACAATTATCGCATGCCAATGTCCATTGGCTCGTTTAGTTTCTCTCGAAGTAGATTGGTCTCTCTGCGAAGATCCCATTTCTGTCGAATCCCTCCAACAAACGTTGGAGTGACCTACCTGTACATGAAAGGGAACGTGACTTTACCTATAGGATTGTTGAAAGGGGAGAAATCGGTCCAAAATCACCCCGGATATCTTGTAATGTGTGACCAGCATTAGTTTACATCACCTGATAGATCATTTATGATATTACCACCCCATTAAAGATGATTTTGAATTTTACCCATAGAGAACGGAAAGGAAATTCTGTGTTAATGGCGGCATGACACTGAAAAAAGGCTCAAATCACCATCCTTTCGTTACCAGCCAAACATGCCACATCAAATTGTGCCAAAGAGACAGGAGGGGAGCTATAGCCCTGGATTATAGTTGTAAAAAGCAATGGCATTGGTCACATGTTTGTTGTTTTGTTGGTACCTGTTTTAATTTTTTTTTATAAGATTTCCTGTAGCCCAAATGCACATTCTCGTAATTGCTAATGGAGATCAAATTGGATATTTTGATACAAAAAGTCCTCAATAAGATGGTTACATGATCCTTCAAGCCAAGTGAACCCACAGGACAAGCTAATGGATTCCTGCCTAGATGTGATTGCGGTTCTGGCTGATAGACTAAAAGACTAATGAGTGTGTCTTGAAAGGATTATCATCATTATCCTCTAGCTGCATCGTCCCGTCAATTCTAGAGACTGGTCTATGCACATTATGGAATTCTCATTCCATATAATCCCTACTGAACTCGCACCATGAGCTCAATGACGAACACAAGTGCCAAATGTGATGACTTCAAATACATTTATACCATCCACAACCAGGGCTGGTAGAATTTGACTGCATGACTTTCACGCAATGTCGCCACTAAACATCTGACCTGTTTACAGAGAAAATCCCCCTGAATCAACCTACAATTAAGTGCCTTACTTAAGGGCACAATGGGAATGTTTTACGGCTAGTTGCAGGGATCGAACTACCATTTTTCCAGTTACCAAACCTTAGCTTTAACCACTACACCTCACCACCTCCTATTTCATAGCACCATCACTCTTTTACATCCATTCAGCTCTGTTTTTTGGGAGAGCATCAACCACCATACCATTTTGATATAGTTTGAAGACTGCTGTATGACAAATTGAGCAGAAAGAGAAAAGCTAAATCTGCTGTCTGGTTAAGTCTCAGTTGGTTCTGCTTAACCTGCAGCTACTGCTAATCAAAGGAATGTGGCACACAGTAATTTTCAGCCCACTAGAGATTTTCTGAGTCAGGAGACAGCAGAGCGCTCACGGCTAGTGAATATACTGCTGATTCAGAGCACAAATCAGATTTCTATGGATTGCAAGTGTGAATGCCTTTATAAAGGAACAACAGCTGTCAAGCCCCTGCCCCTTTTGTCTCAAAATGTATTGTGCCCCTCTCTGATAAATGTAAATAATAATTATTATTCAAATAAATATTATAATAAATAACAATACACTTATACACCATTGCCACTAACAATAATAATACAAAAAAATATTAAATATATATATATATATATTTTTGGCGGAAGCATTTGGCGGAGGTGAAGTGGTAGGCAGAGTTTCCTTTGCAGCGCAATGTACGCAGCAGTTCGCCGCGAGTCTTCAAACTGCATGGGCAGCAGGTAACATTAAAGGGATAGTTCACTTTGAAATTAATTTTTGATATGTTTTAGCTTACCTCAAGGGCATCCAAGATGTAGGTGTCTTTGTTTCCGCAGTAGTTTCAATTTTGATATTTTTAGGTCAAACCGTTCTTGTCTGTCAGTCATATAATGCAGGTCTATGGTCACTGGCTCAAAACACAAGCACAGAGTCCAAATTAAAACAATTCCCCATCGTCCAAATGAAACAATTCCCCATCATAAGTACGTTGATGGCCTAAGACACGAAACGAGCGGTTTGTGTGAGAAAACGAACAGTATTTATATCGTTGTTATCTCTTGAAAACAGCACACGTCCAAATGATCTGACGGCGCGGGCGGGTATAGATATATACATAGATGTCGCCTTGGCTACTGCAGTTCATTGGAACGAAACCGTAGCCAAGCGACATCTAGTGTATATACACTAGATGTCGCCTTCGCTACTGCAGTTCATTGGAACGAAACCGTAGCCAAGGCGACATCTATGTATATATCTATACCCGCCCGCGCCGTCAGATCATTTGGACGTGTGCTGTTTTCAAGAGATAACAACGATATAAATACTGTTCGTTTTCTCACACAAACCGCTCGTTTCGTGTCTTAGGCCATCAATGTGTACTTATGATGGGGAATTGTTTCATTTGGACGATGGGGAATTGTTTTAATTTGGACTCTGTGCTTGTGTTTTGAGCCAGTGACCATAGACCTGCATTATATGACTGACAGACAAGAACAGTTTGACCTAAAAATATCAAAATTGAAACTACTGCGGAAACAAAGACACCTACATCTTGGATGCCCTTGAGGTAAGCTAAAACATATCAAAAATTAATTTCAAAGTGAACTATCCCTTTAAGCTAATACGGAAAAGTTACATTTATCCTACTGTTAGGGGTTAACAGTTTAGGACCCAAGGACCAGATGTTTGAAAAGAAGACCCGGAGTCAGAATTATAAAAAATTGAAGAAAAGTTTTACTGAATATAGTTTGCAGTTTCATCAGCAGAAGTCAGCTTCAAGACTCACAGAGGAGTTCGTAGGCCGCCCCACTTACAGTTACAAAGATCACAGCAGTTATACCATTTCCAAGGTATAAGCTACGTCATTGCTTACAGGCTGAATGATTCTTATTGGCCAAGAAATTGATAAACATAGTAATTTTCCACACATATACAGATAGACAGAAGCATATCTCCATAGATTATGTAGCTGACACTCTGACCCTGAAGTTAGGCACGTCATGACCTTCCAGGTCGCAAATTTGGGTTGCTGGGTGCCAGCATGTCTCGAACAACAACTCAGTCAATCTCCAACAATGCCAGTGGTTCCTTAACCTGTAAGCAAGAAGACTAACACACACACCCGGCACACATCTTTTCCAAGGTTGGATTTGGCCAGGCTCTAACTATAAACAGGAGTCTCGTCTCAAAACATCAAGATAACAAGTTCTTTCTCTCAGGATTATAGGACACTTTATCCTAAATGGAAACTATAGGCTTTAACTGACAAATGGTACCTTAAACTATAGACTTAAATGACTCCTATGTGTTTTAACATGTTGAAGACCTTTCTCAAACACAAAACCAGTCCCTATTTAATTTCTGGAAGCTGGGATAAATAGGCAAGCAATGTTACTGCATTCAAATATCAAATACTGACATTAATGAATACATGAAAAGAACATTTCAGTAATCACACTGGTGACTTCTATAACAAAGTAAAATCTTCAGAGAAGTCATTCAACTCATTTGATATAGAAGGAAAAGTATTGATTAATACCTTGATTATAATCACTCATTACATATACATTGAAGCAGCAGTGGATTCCAATCCACTCCCTTCACTACCATGCTACTGTAAAAGTTGCAGCAGCATGTGAGTTATGCTTAACAATCATAAAAGTTTAACTTAATTGCAGCCGCATTCTGAGTCTGACAATGTCATTCATTTTTGTCCAAGGCCATAGCAAGTGTTATTAGCTTGGGGAAATAACGTTACATCTAGTGAAAGCACATTTTAAGTCCATGTCCAGCTCTAAATTGTAAGGAATTTATATCTTTGATTTCAAAGTACACTTTACAATAAGGTTCATTTGTTTATTATTTATATTAACTAACATGAACTAAACATGAGCAAAACATTTGTTAGGCTACTGTAGGCCTATTTGTTAATCTTAGTTAATAATAATACAACTTTTAATTGTTTGTTCATGTTATGTCACAGTCAGTGCATTAACTAATGTTAACAAATACAACTTTTGATTTTAATGTTTTAGTAAATGCTGAAATTAATAATAACTAAGATTAATAAATGGTGTAGAAGTGCAGTTCATTATTAGTTCATGTTAACAAATTTAACTAATGAAACCTTATTGTAAAGTGTTACTGATTTCATGATAGCTAACACTAACAATACATAGCCTACATAAAATGTATAACATCAACATAACTAAACATGAATAGCTCATAATTACCTACTTGATTCTCTGTTTTGTTTGGTAAAGTAAATCATATTTAGTAATATTATCATCATTTCCCTATTCTTGTTTGATGTGTTATGCATTCTAATTGTATCAACATCTTTTCATTGGTAATGAAGAGAGGCTCTCTGACCTACTGCTGCTCTCCATCGAGCGAGATATTCCAAATAATTGTGAGGAAATCATTAAAATATATAAAAACACAACAGACAGACGGGTACTGCTTTAAATACAGTTTTTAACGTTTTTAAAAAAAGTGCCCTTTTTGGTCCTTCCGCCCCTGCCCTAGGGGCAATGTCTGTGCACACCACTGGCTACGACACATGGCATGGTTGCAATTCAGATGACCCGAGTTCATGGTACATGGTACTTTCTGACCCCACTGTTGCCAGAAACATCTACAGAAACATCAAAAAAAAAAAAAAACGTGTCTATAACACACCTATTTTAAATAATTAGCCGTGTTAATTCTGAAAATTATGACAAAGACGTTATTTAAATACTTATGGCTCAGCTTTACACCAGCATTGTTATACTGGATTGCTGATGGTTAGTGAATAAGATGCCAGTTTTGCTCTAAAAACCATGCAGAAAATTGGCGCAACTGTTCAGTAAATTCACCCCCTGCCTATAGCCGCATGATGCAATCAGTAAGAAATGAAATAGCATACAAAGCAGAAAAAGGTTTGGAATGAGAAGAAGGAGAGAGAGCTGAGATAAAAATAAACGCCACTACTGTTGGCAAAGGTCTGCATGGACGATAATACTAACAATCTGCTGCAGAACACTGCCAATGTGTACAGGAAGCGCAGCGGAACTGCGCAGGGAGGGGGGGAGGTGCATATGCACAAACACACATTCAAACAACTACATATGAATGCTCTAACATCCAAAGAAAGACCAAACATTTTTTTTAAATTAATCAGACAAAACCCAAACAAACACTCATAAACAAAAGTCAACATATATTCATAAATCCCAAAACAAACACTCCGAAAGTAGAGTTTGGAACATGAGGCCCTTACAGACTTTCTGGACTTGGCTCCTTTTCCTGCACAGCTTTCTGGGTATTCAGCATGGTGAATGCACATATCTGGATGTCTTTAGCAACAGATGCGACATGATGGTTTAGGGAGCGTCTGGGTCACTAACGTCACACAAACACACCCACATGTACGCACAGGACTATGTGTGGCTGTCAGACAATGTGTGTTGCAGTGAATACAAACTAGCAGAGTAGTGCTTCATAGGAACCAACACCAAGAAGATTTTTTTTAAACCTTTCAGGGTAAGTTTGTGAACATCTGGATGCCAAGATCAGAAACATTTGGGGTCCTGAAAAATATCCAAAAACCACTAGAATGTACAGTGTTATATATTTTGTTGACTTGTGTGCTTACATTATCCCAAATGCTTCCAACAATGTTTAAATCCAGAGAAATAAGCAATTTTAACCAGTGCTGTCTTTGTATCGCCTGTGAAGGGGTGGGTTTTGGAATAAACTGCTGCTTCAGTGTATATGTAATGAGTGATTAAAATCAAGCTATTACAGTTCTCTTACGAGAGGTTCTCTCGTATTGCGTAAGTTGCTTACGCTACGGGTAAAGTCATCTTTTCTCGAGATATTGAAGCCAAAAATTATCCTTAATTTTGTATTTATTGTCAAGACGTTGCAGCAGCTAGCAGACCTAGAGCGGGCTTACTAGCGCGCTCATTGGCTGCCCTGCGGCAACTGCAGCAGCCTATCGCTGAGCCCTGCATGACGTCGCGCCCTCACGCGTCAAAGCCCGCCAGAATGGGTGTGGCTTAGCGTATATAAGGAAGGGCTCAGGGGCTGCTTACCTGGTTTTCATCTCTTCAGCGAAGCTCTCCGCATCGCTGGATCTTCTGAGAGAAGCCGACACCGTTGACTCAAGTGACAAAGCACGCCCAGGACAGCGCCTGAAGAAGCCGGACGATTCTCGCCGCCTTCAGCCATCCGTGCCTGCTACGCTATCCGCCGTCATATCCTTTTACTGCCTGTGTGTGCTCGCCGCCGCAACACACACTCTCTCTAAAAGAGCGCGAGGCATTTCACGTCAAAATGCCTCGTATTTCCTGTGGCACTTCCTGCAAAGGGGCTGTAGAACCAGTACCACCCTCTCAGAGCGAGTCAGGCTTCTACAGCCGCTATTTCCTCGTTCCAAAGAAGGATGGGGCTCTCAGACCCATTTTAGATCTGAGACACCTGAACAAAGCCCTCATGAGGCGACCGTTCAAAATGATTACAACCAGACAAATCCTTGCGCAAATTCGCCCGAGGGACTGGTTTATATCTCTCGATCTGAAAGACGCATATTTTCAGATTCAGATAATACCCCGTCACAGGCCATCCTTGAGATTCGCCTTCGACGGTCAGGTATATCAATACACCGTCCTCCCGTTTGGCCTGTCCCTAGCACCCTGTACATTTACGAAGTGCATGGCAGGTGCAGGGCTCTCGTGCAGGGCAAGTGCAGGGCTCTCGCTCCCCTCAGAAGTCAGGGCATGCGAATATTGAATTATTTGGACGATTGGCTGATTCTAGCGCAGTCGGAGATAGAATTGATATCTCACAGAACGCGGCTTCTCAGCCACCTGGAAAATTTGGGTCTCACGGTCAACTGGACCAAGAGCTCATTACTGCCCAGCCAGATGACCTCTTTTCTGGGGATAGATCTGGACTCTGTGTCTATGACGGCCCGCCTGTCGACGTAGCGCGCGCGCCGCATTCGACACCTAGCCGCTTCAGCCGCAGCGGTGCTTCAGCTGGGTTTGCTACGTATGCGCCCGCTACAGCGCTGGCTGAGTGCACGAGTACCACACCGAGCTTGGGCTTCCGGCGGTCTGTGTATCAGAGTGATTCAGAGCTGCGTTTCAGCTCTGGAGCCCTGGACAGCGGCCGAGTGGTACCAGTCGGGGGTGATGATGGGAGCCATCTCGTACCGAAAGGTTATCTCGACAGACGCCTCCAACCGAGGTTGGGGAGTCCTGTTTGAGGGCAGACCGGTCTTTGGCCAGTGGTCAGACCAGGAGAAATGCCTTCACACAAACTGTCTGGAGATGATGGTGGTCGAGAACGCGCTGAGGCACTTCCTCCCACACCTACGGGGCTACCACGTGCTGGTCCGCACGGACAATATGTCAGTGGTAGCCTACGTGAACCGCCAGGGTGGTGTCAGATCCAGAAATCTCAGTGCTCTGGCGGAACGCCTTCTCGTTTGGACTCAGCACTCCCTGCTCTCGCTGAGAGCCGTGCATGTGCCTGGACGCCTAAACGACGGTCCAGACAGACTGTTCAGGGACAATGTTCCCCCGGGAGAATGGTCCCTGCATCTTCAGACAGTCCAGCTGCTGTGGCGCCGTTTTCGGCAAAGCGAAAGTCGACCTGTTTGCGTCGAAAGACAACGCTCATTGCCCACGGTTCTTTTCAAAGAACGAGGACGCGCTGGCCAAGCGTGGCCCGGCTGCCCGCTGTACGCTTTTCCCCCGATCTCGCTGTTACCTCAGGTAATCAGGAGAGTCAGGGAGGCGGGCCATGCAGTGCTCCTTGTGGCCCCGCGATGGGAGAACCAAGTCTGGTTCCCAGAGCTGATGCAGCTGACCGATCTAGCCCCATGGCCAATCCTGGTGAGAAGGGATCATCCTCATCCAGAGCGCTGGTCTCTGCATGCATGGATAATCAACAGGTTGTCCTGCCAGAAGGGGTGGTGAACACGATCACGCAGTCTAGAGCTCCCTCCACGAGAAGGCTCTACGCGTCGAAATGGTCTGTGTCTACTAACTGGTGCGCGGGGAAAGACCTGGACCCACAAACCTGCGGGGTCTCTGAGGTACTTGTTTTCCTTCAAGAACTGCTGGAAAAGGGCAGGCCCCCTTCCACGCTCAAAGTTTACGTTGCGGCGTTCGCTGAGTCGACGCGCGGCCAGGCAATAGGAAGGAACGAATTCGTCATCCGCTTCCTTAGAGGAGCCAGGAGGATGAATCCCCGCGACCCCCGTTGGTTCCGATTTGGGATCTGTCTGTGGTCCTGGAGGCCATGAAAGCACATCCCTTTGAACCGTTACAGACCGTGGATCTGAAATACCTTTCGCTCAAAACCGCTTTTCCGATAGCCCTGTCATCAGTTATGCGCGTGGGTGACTTGCACGCGTTATCTGTTAACGCCGCGTGTCTCGAGTTTGGGCCTAATGACTCTAAAGTCATCCTCAAGCCGAGACATGGTTATGCCCCAAAGTGCTCGGCACTCCTTTCAGAGCGTAGGTTATTACGTTATCGGCCCTGCCGGGGTCCGGTAGCGAAGTCGATGTTAACCTCCTCTGCCCTGTCAGAGTGCTGAGGATTTATATCACACGCTCCGCCGCCTTCAGGCGCTCGCAGTTATTCGTTTCATTCGGTGGACGCATCTAAGGGTCTCGCCACCTCGAAACAGAGTCTGTCCAGGTGGATTGTTGACGCTATCAAGTCAAGTCAAGTCATCTTCATTTATATAGCGCTTTTAACAATGTAGATTGTCTCAAAGCAGCTTTACAGAGATAAGCGTATAATTTAAGGTAACAGAGATTGTTTCGGCTTTACAGCAGAGTTAAGTTATTTCCATCTAAAGTTAGTTTTAATTGATTTGGTTCCGTCGCAATGATCATTTGTTATTAAATTAGGGGCCGCTAAGACGACACCATTCTCTCTACACAGACTTTAAACGCGAACCTGTGAGAAACGCTGATGGCGGTCACATGCGCATTTAGAATGGGTTCTATAGTTATGTGCGTTAGAATATACGCAGGTTTGGAATTCCCTACAAGCCAAGCCTAAACAAAATACTTGTCTTTCCTTATAAATTTTGATAAGGAATTTTATTTTATTTGTTGCTTTGGGGTAGGACCGCAAGACGAATTTTCCCGACAACGCCTTATCTGTAGAGTGGTAGTGGGATCCTCCATAGGGAGAGACTAGTTGGCACTTCAGCACTGCGTTGTCATCGGTCCAGGTGAAGGTCCTTCGTCAGATCTGGATACGGCCCGGATCCGGCAGGCTGCAGGAAAAACCTTGGGATAAACACAGACACTAAAATTAGCGTAGATGCCATTCTTCTCATGATGTAACGAGTACATCAGGATTTTTGGGAAGTGTTCCCGGTTCCGGCTGACCTAATCTATGCAGCATAACATTAAATTATAGAAGTCTATAATGTATTATGTGAAAGCTAGGTCAAAGAGATGTGTCTTTAATCTGGCTTTGAACTGACAGAGTGTGTCTGCTTCCCGGACAATGGTAGGAAGACTGTTCCAGAGTTTTGGTGCTAAATAGGAAAAGGATCTACCGCCAGCAGTGGATTTTGATATTCTAGGTATAATCAACTGGCCGGAATTTTGAGATCGTAATAGACGTGACGGACTATAATGCGTTAAGAGCTCGCTCAAGTACTGCGGAGCTAAACCATTCAGTGCTTTGTAAGTAATAAGCAATATTTTAAAATTTATGCGATGTTTAATAGGGAGCCAATGCAGTTTTGACAGAACTGGGCTAATATGGTCATACTTCCTGGTTCTGGTAAGAACTCGAGCTGCTGCGTTTTGAACCAGCTGTAGTTTGTTTATTAAGCGTGCAGGGCAACCACCTAGTAGAGCATTACAATAATCTAGCCTTGAGGTCATGAACGCATGAACTAATTGTTCCGCATTTGTCAATGAGAGCATATGACGTAATTTAGATATATTTTTAAGATGGAAAAATGCAGTTTTACAGATACTAGACACGTGACTTTCAAATGAAAGATTGGTATCAAAGAGCACACCCAGGTTCCTAACCGACGACGAAGACTTAACAGAGCAGCCATCAAGTGTTAGACAGTATTCTAGGTTATTACGTGAGGAAGTTTTTTGTCCAATAATTAGAAACTCTGTTTTTTCAGAATTTAGAAGTAGGAAATTACAAGTCATCCAATTTTTTATATCCGCTATGCATTCCGTTAATTTTGTGAATTGATAAGTTTCGTTAGGTTTTGAAGAAATATAGAGCTGAGTATCATCGGCATAACAGTGAAAGCTAATGCCATGTTTCCTAATGATATCTCCTAAGGGTAGCATGTACAGAGTGAACAGCAGCGGTCCTAGTACTGAGCCTTGTGGTACGCCATACTGAACTTGTGATCGATGAGACATCTCTTCATTTACTGCTACAAACTGATAACGGTCAGATAAGTATGATTTAAACCATGCTAGTGCATTTCCCGTAATGCCAACATAATGTTCTAATCTATTTAAAAGAACGTTGTGGTCGATGGTGTCAAACGCAGCACTAAGATCGAGTAACACTAATAGAGAGATACAACCACGATCGGATGATAAGAGCAAATCATTTGTGACTCTAACGAGAGCTGTCTCAGTACTATGGTACGGTCTAAATCCGGACTGGAAATCCTCGCAGATATCATTTCTTTCAAGAAAGGAACACAGTTGTGAGGATACTGCCTTTTCTAATATCTTTGACAGAAAAGGTAGATTCGAGATCGGCCTGTAATTGACTAATTCTGAAGGATCAAGTTGCGTTTTTTTAACAAGCGGTTTAATCAAAGCCAGCTTAAAGTTTTTTGGTACGTATCCTAATGACAAAGACGAATTAATGATATTAAGAAGAGGATCTATGACCTCTGGAAGTATTTCTTTCAGTAGCTTAGTCGGTATAGGGTCTAACATACATGTTGTAGATTTAGATGATTTAATGAGTTTAGTAAATTCTTCCTCTCCTATAGCAATGAATGAATCAAATTTTTCCTCAGGGAGACTACAATGCACTGCCTGATGCGATACTGTAGTAGACGGTTGCATAGTTATAATTTTGTCCCTGATATTATCAATCTTATAAGTGAAGAAGTTCATATAGTCATTACTGCTGTGCTGCTTGGAAACTTCGGTGCTTGAAGCTTTATTTTTCGTTAGTTTAGCCACCGTTTCAAATAAATACCTAGGATTATGTTTATTTTCTTCTAATAGGGTTGAAAAATAAGCAGATCTAGCAGCTTTTAAAGCCTCTCTGTATGCAATCGAACTCTCTTTCCATGAAATGCGAAATACCTCTAGTTTTGTTTTCTTCCAGTTGCGCTCCATTTTTCTGGCTGCTCTCTTAAGGGCCCGAGTGTGCTCGTTGTACCACGGCGTTGGACTATTTTCTTTAATCTTCTTTAAGCGCAACGGAGCAACTGTGTCTAAAGTGCTGGAAAAGAGAGAGTTAAACGTTTCTGTTGTAATATCTAGTTCTTCTAAGCTATCTGAGATGCTGAGATGATGAAACTGATTAGGAAGATTATTAATAAAGCAATCTTTAGTAGCAGAAGTGATAGGTCTCACATATTTGAAACACGGAGTCGGCTTTGCAGCCTTGGCTAAATGCAAATTACACGAGACTAGATAATGATCTGAGATGTCATCGCTCTGCTGCAGAATTTCAACGGCATCCACATCTATTCCATGTGATAATATTAGATCTAGAGTATGATTACGACGATGAGTAGGTCCTGACACGTGTTGTCTAACTCCAATTGAATTTACAATGTCTTTAAATGCCAATCCCAATGCATCTTTTTCATTATCGATGTGTATATTAAAATCACCAACAATTAGTAATTTATCTGCAGTCAATATTAATTCTGATAGAAAGTCCGCAAATTCTTTGATAAAGTCTGTATGGTGCCCTGGTGGCCTGTATACAGTAGCCAGCACAAATCTCAAACGTGATTTATCGTTTACACTATAGATTTTTACATTAAGCACCAATGCTTCAAAAGAATTATATTTAAAACTTGATTTCTTAGTGGTTTTGAAACTATTACTATAGATTACAGCAACACCACCCCCTTTGCGTTTCAGACGAGGCTCATGTTTATAACAGTAATCTTGCGGGGTTGATTCATTTAAAGTAATGTAATCGTTTGGTTTTAGCCAGGTTTCTGTCAAACACAGCACATCTAGGTTATTATCTGAAATCATATCGTTAACAACGAGTGCTTTTGAAGTAAGCGATCGAATATTCAGCAACCCAAGCTTTAGCATTTGCTCATCTGTATTATAGCTGTTTTTTATTTGTTGAACATCAATTAAATTTTTAACCTTAGTTGGGTTTAAACGTTTTTTGGATTTCCAAATTCGGGGAACAGACACAGTCTCTATATGATGATAGCTAGGTGAAAGAGGCTCTATGTGATAGGATTTATCTGACCTTGGTGACGCGAGGCCGCTAGCAGACAGTCGGTTAAGCCAGTCTGTCTGCTTCCTGACCTGAGCCCCAGATTGTCATGTTTGAGCTCTAAGACTATGAGCCATATTACTAGAGAGAAGAGCAGCACCATCCCAGGAGGGATGAATACCATCTCTTTTCAACAGGTCAGGTTTGCCCCAAAAACTTTTCCAATTGTCTATGAATTCTATATTATTAAGCGGACACCACTTAGACAGCCAACCGTTAAGCGAACATAATCTACTAACTATCTCATCACTCCTGCGAACAGGAAGGGGGCCAGAGCAAATTACAGTCCTTGACATCGTACTTGCAAGTTCACACACCTCTTTAATATTAATTTTGGTGATCTCCGACTGGCGGAGTCGAACATCATTAGTGCCGACATGAATAATGATCTTAGAGAATTTACGATTAGCATTAGCCAGCACTTTTAAATTTGCTTTGATGTCAGGCGCTCTGGCTCCCGGCAAACATGTGACTATGGTGGTTGGTGTCTCTATTTTCACGTTCCGTGTAATAGAATCGCCAATAACTAGGGCACAATCATTCTCAGTGGGTGTTTCACTGAGCGGGGCAAATCGATTTGTTATGGTAATCGGAACGGAAGAGTGGTTTTTAGATCCGCGACTAGAGCGATCCCTCACTGTCACCCATTTGCCCGGCTGCACGGGCTCTACTTCAGCCAGAACCGACTCATGTAAAGTGTGCACTATTCTATGCGCATCCAAAACATCTAAAGCACTAGCACTCTTACTATCCTCAATTAAAGTTTGGATGCGTGTTTCTAATTCTGAAATCTTCTCTGTCAACCTAACTGTCTCCTTACATTTATCACATATAAATCCTATATTGTCGACAGAGAAGCCTATACTAAACATGTGACATGAAGTGCAAGTGACAATAACAGGACAAGACATTACTCACCGTGTTTGTTGAGTGATTCTTACTCACCTGAGCTTTTTATGAACTCAAAGGCGCGGACGCGCGAGAGAAAAATAAATAAATAAAATAGCTGAGCGCACGGGTGGCGCGTTAACAGGCTAGCGAATTACTAGCGTGTTGTGCTAGTAGTACTAATAACAAAAGCTAGCGATGTCAGGTTAATCTGAGATGTTGGGTAAAATGTAGTAGTATAAACAACTAGAAATGGTAGTAAAATGATGGTTCAAAACAAAGAAATATATGGCTAAGACGGAGCTTATCGCACCGAATCAAACAAACACACTCACAGCAGGCAGCGAGGCAGACAGGAGCAATCGATCAGCAACAGTCAATTTCCATTTCAGGATAGTGCTGTGTTGCTGCTGAAAATCACGTTTGTTGATTCTGTGTACACCAATTGCGGCTATCGCCGCAGCATATGCGTCTAAAGACCTGCAGTGCCCTTTGGGCGTTAGGGCTCATTCCACTAGAGGCATGGCCTCTTCGTGGTCTTGGTCCAGCGGGATTTCTATTTACGACATTTGTACGGCAGCAGGCTGGGCCTCCCCCTCTACATTTGTTAGGTTCTACAACCTAGAAGTTCCCGCCCTGCAGGCTAGACTTCTGTCAGTCTAAGTTGCAAGTATGTTCTGCTCAGGTTCGATCTCACGCTAATAGGTAGGCTGCTCTCTTCTAGAGGGAACCGAGGTTACGTGAGTAACTGAGTACATTTTTCTTGATTGCTTAAACACTATAACCAGGGTTTTGAACAAAAATTTCAAAACCATAACGCCATTTAGGGCTGGGACGGTATGGATTTTTTCTTACCGCGGTTGAAAAGCAAGAAATTCCCGCGGTATTGCGGTAAACCGCTTTAAAGCAACAAGGGATAATTCACCTCAGATCTTGAAATTAAACAAATGGAAACAAGAACGTTCAAACTGTGAACATACAAGTGTATTCTTTGGCAAATATTGTTTTAGTAACTCAGTAGCCTATGTATTTTTAATAATGTTTAAATGGTGTAATATTTGTGAATTTAATTATGTAGCCTACTTATCCATTTTCTTGCAAGTGCCGTCAAGATTCCTCTCTGGTGCTGTGAGTGTGCACTTGCCGCGACTCCGCGAGGGTTAACAAATGCGGTCTTCACGTGAGAGAACTGTGTTAAATAAGCACGTGCAATTAAAAGTTGAGGTCCTGCTTTTACTTTTTTTTTTATTTACGGTGCGGCTTGGACGCGGCGTCCGTCGAAAATAGACTAGACGCCTATCATTAGCGAAGCGGCGCGGAGAGAGCTTCTGAAACGCGCCGCGTCGTGGCTGTTGTAAACACAAGCATTGACTAGAGTGGGCGCGATCAGCTCCGGGAGCCGCGTCGCAGCCGTTACGTAACGCGCCACAGGGGTTATAGTCAATAGCCTACAAATGGAATGTTATTATGTGTCATGGAACAACTTGCGAACGGTCAGATTTGCTCCATCTTTTGATGATGTTTTGTTTAGAAAACCTTGAATCCATGTAAGACACAATGTTATTAGACACAATGTCATTAGAATCAATGAATCTATGTCATTAGACACAACATGAACACGTGAAGGCCAGTGTTTTTTTTTTTTTTTTTTTTGCGGTGATGACGGTGACAAGCTCAGACCCGCGGTAGGCGTCACGTGACCGCGGTATTGCGGTAATGCGGTAACCGTCCCAACCCTAACGCCATTTATCAAAAAGCACACCCATTTAACTATAAACACTATTCCCCTTTTTAGATTTGCATCGGGCGCAAGAGTCATTCATCCCGCCGCTATAATAGCAACAGCGCCCAAGACCTGCCCACAAAGTTACTTGCGTTTCGCGCTTGATACTTGCGTTTCAGATCGTTAAAATAGGGCCCTAAGAGTCAAAATTGATCACACACCAATCAGAACCTTCAATAGATAGATAAAAGGGCCAGAGTCAGTTCATTGGGTTTTGGAACAATGGATCCAGAAAGACAAGAAGGAAGAGGTTGGACACTGGAGAGGAGGAGGAGGAGGAGGAGGAGGGCAAGGCCAAGTCTCTATGCAATGCCACTCTAGTTGCCCATGTCTTTGTCCATGGTATGACTATGAGGGAGGCTGGGCAACGAGTACAGCCAAACTTGAGTCGCTTCACCGTCGCCTCGATCATAAGAACCTTCATGGAAAAAAACAGGTACAGTAGATGTACTTCAGACTGCTCTCTACTGTAACTTTTGAGTGCAGTACACTGTGCTGTTACAACACATACATGTACTGTAGCTGTTGCCCTATACTACTGTAATAAAAAGAAATGCATCAAATTGCCTCACATACAGTTTTCTGAATGCTTCCAGTTACAGTAATCAGTACTTCTATTTTTCTAGGACACAGAGACGATGAAATGGAAGAAGCCTGCCAAATATTTCAGTTGATGCGTGCCAACGGGGAACAGGCATGCAAGAGGATTTTACCCCTGGAAAATCCTAACATTTGCCTATTGTAGTGACACTGGTCTTAAGGTTTGTCATTGTCACCTCACTCTGACCACATCACATCAATTTTGTAACTGTGCCACCCATTGGTTGAAAGTGATAATCCAATAAATTATATTTTTAGTTAATGTAAATGATTTTTCAGCCATTTTGCTTAAATTCATCTTTAAATGTCTTTAATTGCTCCTTGCTGCAGTTGGTCTGACACTCCCAGCCATGTTGGCATGTCTTATCGTCTTCTTTGCGCTTGGCCCCGATAATGGCTGCTTGCAGCTATATTTCTCCTTGAGTTTGCAGTCCTGTGCCAGTTCGTTGTCTAATGTTTCCCGTTGTGTGTTGCCAGTGTGCCTTGCCCGTTCCCTTCTTATCCTGTCATGTCCTGCTCTACTCAGTCCAGTCCAGTTGTCAGTCGTGTTTTTTCCCCCCAGGGGGTAGTTTTTTTTTGTTTTTTTTTTTTATGTTTATTAAAAGAATAAAAAAAAAACATTAACACTGGACAATTGAGTCCTCGTCTCATCCCTTAACCCGCACCCTGACATAATTACACTTGTTACTGTTACACTTGCTATAACCTTGTTTTTTATCTGAATAAATGAATGCCAACGTAGCAAATTACAGGTTCCAAATGGATGCCATTAAAGAACCATTTTGGGTTCCCCAAATAACCTTTCAGTGAACAGTTCTTAAAATAATCCTTTTTGTTCTTGGCGTGAAGAACTTTTTGTAAAAGGGGTCATATGATGGTTCTAAAAAATAAAATTATTTTGTATATTTGGTTTAATGCAATGTGTTTACGTGGTTTTAGGTTAAAAAGAGTCATTATTTTACACATACTGTACATTATTATTGCTCCTCTATGCCCCGCCTTTCAAAACACGCTGATTTTTACAAAGCTCATCGTCTCTGATTGGCCAGCGATCCAGTGCATTGTGATTAGCCCAGAAATGTCACCGCCCTTACCATATTTGTAACGTCAGGTCCCAAAGCAATAATGACAGGTACTACCTTATCAATTCGAGCCCGAATCTGATCCGGAAAATGCAGATGACCAAGCTGATCGATCAACTTTGCCAGCACGACTGGACCAGGATGTATCAGATTGGAAAGGTTTTATTTCATTGTGGACATAATTACTGATTATAATGACTTATACTGTATTTTTACATGTCACGCCGCGCTATGGGGGAGAGAACACTAAACATAAAATGATGCCTGCATTTGTGATTGTAGAAACGACAAATAAGCGCTACTCTATACTACTCAAAACTCGCGTTTGAATAAAACATTCTTAAAATATGAAAACATACTTACAAATGTAATGTAAATTTAATTAATGTAAAATTACTTAAAAGTATGTAAGTGTCTGTGAGTCAGAAGCGCCAGACTGTACTTGTAAAGATGGAATTGCCCCACTTTTAAGAATCAGCCTTTGTGCACAGCCGGCCTTGTTCTCTCCCAGGTTCTGGAAACAGTCCTCCGAAAAATGCGCAGCACACAGTCGAATATTTTGGTTGTACTGTTCTGGAACAGTGTTGTAAATAAAGCTTAACCACTGTTTTCTAATTATGTCCTCTTTTGGAAGGCCACAAACAAAGTAGTTTGGCTTTCGAAACGAAAAACACAGCCTCTCCACGACATGGCGGTGCCAGCGGCAGCAATAATACAGCGAGAATAAAAGTTATGCCTTCTTTCTTTGCATATACATTTGGGCGGTGTTATGAAACACTGCCCCCACACACTGTCATAGATTTGTGGGGGCATGTTTGAACTAAGCGTTTTAGGAAGGTATGGCTGAGCCTTAACTTTTACAAAGAATATATCTTTGGGTTTGAGACTTTTAGCTCATGTGCTTTGAGACTTTTAGCTCACTAACTTTTAGTGGATGTATAAGATCGATAGATCTTATACATGCACAAACAGCTACATAACACACTAAAGAAAAAAGAAAACAAGAAATCGCATCATATGACCCCTTTAATCTAAATTATGTTTCATTAACAAAGTTTGGGAGGAGCACGTTCAAATGTTCTATCCAATCAACATGTCATCAGCAATCAACACATCTATCCAATCAGCATGAGAGGAGGCCTACATATTAACACAGTCGACTCACCTACATTCCTCTGCAGTTTTCATCATCCCTCCACTACCCCGACTTCTTACTCTGGGCTTGTTCCTACCGCAGCTAAGAATACAGGGGGAGTACTCTGGGTCCAGGCCAAATACAGAGCTCTGAGCCCTCTCCTTGGACAGCATGCCAAATATGCATACCATTTACTCTATCTGACTTATTTGTAAGCGTGAACTTATGAAAGAATCTTTTGTGTGATGGAAAGTTTCCAGGGATGTTAAAGGTTCTTCATGAAACCATAGATGCCAATAAAGAACCTTTACTTTTAAGAGTGTATACTGTATGTGCAGCTAGATCCAGCATATGACTACACTAAACTGTAATCATGACTTTGCTATGTCAGTGCACAGTTACATCAGTGTTAATGACGGTGATATATCAAACCTGGAAACAATGCTGGCAGCCTCAGTGCACTTCCGCCCACAGGCCATAGTTGCACCCCAATGTTATTCCACTCTTGTAATAACATTTGTGTCTCTAGAAAAATACAGTACATTAGAATTCGCATGTCTGGAGAGAGGTTAATGACACACATGGGACTCAAGTGATGAGGTCTGTGATGCCATCTTTATGTGACTAGAGTCAGTGGTGCTTTAGGAGAAGTCACTTTAAACGCAGTGAGGCAGATCAAGACCCACTGAGCCTATTGAGTAATGGCACCACAAAGCCCTTCATGAAAAGCACCTTAACCAGATTGCAATGACTCTGACCTGTCTGTGTGTCCTTCTTCACCACTGCTGGATGTCTGTTACAGCTCCATTACGATGTTATAGAAAGGTTGTGATAAAGGAATAAGCCACTCAAAACCCTTCTTTACATTTTAAAGGTTGTTAATTTACATGATGCTAAACAAAGTACCTAAAATAACCCCAAACATGATCAAATGAGAAGTTTTGGCCTAACCAGCTGTGAAGGTGAAATGTGATGTGTGACAAGGGATTCTATTTTTAGAATGGTTTCTATTTCTGCAACATCATGGATGGAACTGCAAACCGTGTGTCCAATGACAATGAAAATAAATCTTATAGGTACTGATGATCTGCGTTGTATACTTTTAAAAGGGTTTCATTTTAGTTTGAATACCATTGTGTGTGACTTTAACAGCCACAAGAAAAGTGACAATGGATAATTTACATCAGATCTTGAAAATAAATTGAAGCAAACAAGAACATTCAAACTGCGAACTCTATATGAACAAACAAGTGTATTCCATAATAAGAAAAAAACGGTATCAGTCACTGAGTATGCATTTTGATAATGTTAATTTTATTATTATTAATATTTTATACTCATCCATTTAGTTTAAAGTGTGAGACATTGCTTGCAGAGAGATCATAAAACATTTGCTTTCATAAAACATTAACAACCGTAATATAATGATTCCAAAGTCAATAAATAATTTATCACTTAGAAAAGTGATAGCACACTTCTATAGAACTAGCTGTATCAATTGAGGTATTATTGTCCATGGCACAAATGGTGCTAGATGAGTTTAATAAGTTCAACCTTTAGAGAATGCAATTGTAAAAGTCATGCTTGCATTAGCAAACAATGATAAACAAAAGTTAAAATTTATAATATCATAAGGCTTTAGAAATGACTTATAGTGCAATTATACAGTACCAGATAATTAGTATTGTGCTACTGTTATAACAGTGCTAGAATTAAATGTTGAGATGAATGATGAAATTCACACAGGCCTCTTCTTAATATATTTTAGCAAAATGGTTGTTACCCAGTGGCCTCTGAGATACTAACTATGAATGTTACAGTATTGGAATATGCAAGTGCAAAGCTAGCACTCCTCAAACCAGCACCTGGAACAGGGTTGCAACTAAAACGTGAACTAAAACATCTTTATGTGTCACAAAAGTCACATTTACATAATGTAAATGTCAGTCATTAGTGGTGATACAGAAGACTACAGGAATTTTACATTCAGACAACAAAGTACATTACATAAGCAAAATGCCTCCTCACATTTCAAGCAATTGAATGTATTAAATGTAACAAACTACTTGACGTCTAATAAATGGCTAGGCCCACACAGAATCTGCACCCACAGAACTCCACAGAAACACTTTAATATTAAAATCAGAAAATATATTTTTTTAATGCAAAATTGCAGTATTTTTGGTTACACTTTATTTTAAGGTGTCATTGTTACAGTGTAATTATATACTTAAGTACTGAGTAATAATATTTAACAACATGTACTTACTATAGGGTTAGGGTAGGATTAGGATTTGGTTGAAGGTTAATTGCATGTAATTATCCATAATTTACTCTTATTACTATGGTAAGTACATGTAACCTATGTAACAAGGACACTGTAAAATAAAGTGTTACCGTATTTTTTTAAATAAATTATTTATCTGTGCACATCATTGTTTTGTTTGTTTGTTTTTTAGTCTGTAAGAATGACGGCTAGTGGTCGAAATAGGCACTGCAGTCCAAATTCAAAATATCGGAGATCATTGTTTCCCCCGCACCCTCCTCCCCAGACTCGACGCTCATGCGGGTTGCCAGTTTGAGGACACGCAACAGGAACGTGTGCAATTGACAATGAAAGCCGAGGAGACTTGCACACTGTGCAACAGTCGGGTTCTGGAAGTAAAAAACTCCATTCATTTTCTCTATAGGGAAATTGATTTTGAATGATAACTTTTAAACCTTTAAAGGGATAGTTCACTTTGAAATAAATTTTTGATATGTTTTAGCTTACCTCAAGGGCATCCAAGATGTAGGTGTCTTTGTTTCCGCAGTAGTTTCAATTTTGATATTTTTAGGTCAAACCGTTCTTGTCTGTCAGTCATATAATGCATGTCGATGGTCACTGGCTCAAAACACAAGCACAGAGTCCAAATTAAAACAATTCCCCATCGTCCAAATGAAACAATTCCCCATCATAAGTACACATTGATGGCCTAAGACACGAAACGAGCGGTTTGTGTGAGAAAACGAACAGTATTTATATCGTTGTTATCTCTTGAAAACAGCACACGTCCAAATGATCTGACGGCGCGGGCGGGTATAGATATATACATAGATGTCGCCTTGGCTACTGCAGTTCATTGGAACGAAACCGTAGCCAAGCGACATCTAGTGTATATATCTATACCCGCCCGCTGGCGGGTATAGATGTATACACTAGATGTCGCCTTCGCTACTGCAGTTCATTGGAACGAAACCGCAGCCAAGGCGACATCTATGTATATATCTATACCCGCCCGCGCCGTCAGATCATTTGGACGTGTGCTGTTTTCAAGAGATAACAACGATATAAATACTGTTCGTTTTCTCACACAAACCGCTCGTTTCGTGTCTTAGGCCATCAATGTGTACTTATGATGGGGAATTGTTTCATTTGGACGATGGGGAATTGTTTTAATTTGGACTCTGTGCTTGTGTTTTGAGCCAGTGACCATAGACCTGCATTATATGACTGACAGACAAGAACGGTTTGACCTAAAAATATCAAAATTGAAACTACTGCGGAAACAAAGACACCTACATCTTGGATGCCCTTGAGGTAAGCTAAAACATATCAAAAATTTATTTCAAAGTGAACTATCCCTTTAAAGACAGGCCTACTGTGAGCTACAAGGTTGTTAATCCATGGAATTTCCCTCTGTTGAAGCCGTCAAACCACATTATTTCAACTTATTTTTTTAAATAAACGTATTTAACAGCAGAATTCCTAGTGAAAACTACATTACCCATGATGCTGTACAGAAAATTATACCAATCGGTAAATCGGAAAAAAAGAAACACGTGCCAAAATAGCTCTTTAGCTCTGCTCACCTCCATTAATGATGTAATCAAGTAGATCTAAGCACTCAAAATACTAAAATATATATATTATGTGTGTACAAATGTTAATTATATATATATATATATATATATATATATATATATATTTATTCATATTTTGCAATAAACTATATTGTTTTTATGTATATAATTAACATTTGTACGTGATAACTTTTATATTTCTCCATAGTTTTTAATTTGATTATGCTGTTCGCAATGCTTCATGGGATTGTAGTTCTTTCCCTCACTAAAGCCGTAAATACACAGTCTTGTACCTTTTTGTCATTTTGTCTGATTTTCAAAAACTTTTTAGCTTCAAATCAAATTTTCTAATGCTATGATTCACCTTGTTGGTGATTGGCTTGGTTCATGGCTTATAATTCTTTACCGAAGGCTTTTTTAAATCACTATGTATATATGGGGAAAATGTATGTAAAAAATACTTCTGGAACCAGCACTGCTGAAAAAAGGGGGCAGGAACTGTTGAACATTTGGATGCACATTCCGTCTGGGTCCGTACATAACCATTGATTTCTCAACTTAGTCTCTGCGCTACAGGGAGTTCTCATCATGGCCATGTGGCCAAAGACAATGAGGACAGATCGTCACCATGATGGAACGGCAGCCACCGACCCCAAACTGATTCACCTGTTCCTTATCTCACCTGTCATTTTGCTTCAGTTTAAAGTAGGAATGTTTTGTAAAAGTTTTGGTTGTTGTTTATGACAGAGAAAACAGAATGCAGTAGGTGGTGATTGCATATGAATTCATACTATGTGATTTGTACGGTAACATACAAAAAGTAAGCATAAAGGGCCACCACTAAACCATAACTGTCAGTGGGGCATAAGCAGATCATATGAAAACGTACAAATGAGAGCATACAAATTCATGAATAGACACCAATTTGTCAAAATGTAAAATAGTTATGAATTGCCATGAGAGTGTGTTGGATGGTAGTTACGTACACACAGTCACTGTTGGGGCTTGTAAAAAGTGCTGAGAATATAACATGGTAATCCTACAACTATATGTATTACAATTTTACAAGGGAAAATGGGGGTTTTGCAAGGTAACACTGCATTTACAGTAAATACCAATTCAAATGCATAAGGTTACAATTGTGTACTTCAAATAATTAACAATTATTTGTTATTAATAATTTACAGTGAGCACATGACACTTCAAATAATTCGGATCTGTCTACCATGCATATGAAATATGTTTCAGCTTCCTATTACTAAAAATATTAGAGTTAATGGTTACACTTTATTTTAAAGTTGTCCGTGTTACAGTGTTATTATACATTTAAGTACTGAGTAATATTAATTAACTACATGTACTTAAGAATAGAGTTTGGTTTGGAGTTAGTTCCGGGTAAATATGCACAGTTCATAGCAATTACTACAGTAACTAAATGTAACGTGTAACAAGGACACAGTAAAATAAAGTGTTACCAAGTTAATCAATGCACAAAACAAATATAAACCAAACCAAAATTATTTACACTCCCTTAATGTGAATCCACTTCAAAATTTGCCCTTGACCACTAGCCTGCATAATAAAACTGAACATTGATTTATTAAAAGAAAGAAAGAAAGAAAGAAAGAAAGAAAGAAAGAAAGAAAGAAAGAAAGAAAGAAAGAAAGAAAGAAAGAAAGAAAGAAAGAAAGAAAGAAAGAAAGAAAGATTCAGTGTCGAATAGGGTAAAAGTGCAAGAAACAAGAACTGAAAACAGCAGTGCATGACTGATATTGCAGCTGTGAGCTTAAATATGCAGCACAGTGTATCAAGGGCCCAGGCTGTAGTGGGAGACTGAGAAAGATTGTATTTCTGCTCTTCTTCATCATTCCAGCCAAATTGAACAGATTCCAGTGAGTTCAGTGTGAGGCAAACAAGGTGAGGTTCAGTAATGGAATTGGAAATCTTTATTCTTCATACTTAGGTGAGTGTTGTCAAGCTCTATTGCAAAACCCAGTGAGCTGTCTTGTTTTCTAATGTCTATGTGCTATACCCAAAAAGGTTTATGTCAGGAGTGTACCTAAAAATACTGTCTATAGGTAGGCAGTTCACCAGGTTTTGGAACAGATATGCTTGCATAACGATGGATAGTTCCTTTATTTTTGTAGATTTTTTTTAAATTAAACCTGAAATGACTTTGTAAGACACCACCTCCACACGCTGGTTTATTTCTCTACAGTGCTGTTGGTTGCCATCAAACAGAATAATGTCTCCTCATGTGTCGTCTACCCACGTTACTGCTGCAGGCTCTCACAGTGAGGAGTAACTGACATTGTACAAGGACACTTTTTTCATGGACCAAACAGTATCACTAGCATTGTTGGGAAATAACAACACTCACTTGATTTATACACTGTCACATTTGTTTAGGAATTTTTTCTATGTTTATTATTTGGAAATTTAGTCATAGTCATATGTTTCCTATTTCATGCCATGTGATTCCCTGTTCCCCGAATGTGATCCTGTCACATTCTTTAGTTCATGTTCTGATTGGTTTATTAAGTGAGTTCAACTTAATGCGGTGCCGCGCAGACTGATCGGTGCCTGACAAACGCAATGCATTCTGGTTAAAAAGTTTGTCCAACTTTGATCAGTGCTGCAGCCATGTCACATAGAACCATGTCATGTGTGCCATCAAAGTACCACGAGAGCAAGACGAGACCGGCCGTCTGAGTCAGGCGCTGCAGTTGCCCCAAATCGGCAGCACAAGCTTTGATGACGACACACCTTATTCCTTATTGCCAGACTCTCTGACAACAACAATTTCTGCTAATGCTAACAAAATTTTGTTTTTATAACAGTAAAAGCTATACTATACTATTTCAACTTCTCCTCGGCCACAACCGACAGATGGAAGCCTTTTATAGTTCAGCTTGAACATATTGTCTTGTCATGTGGCTATTAGTTCTGTTTATTCATTGGTTGTCATACTCATGTGTTCCCCTGAATCATGTATTTAAGCCCTCATGTTTGCCCTGCTGTCTAGTTGTCATGTATTGTAGTATGTATTGCTGTATCCATGAGTCAGGTTATTGGTTTCAGTCAAGTCAAGGTTTTGTTTTATGTAAAGTTCAAGTTTGGTCATTTTCACATGCATATTCTATTGACATTTTCTTAGAAAATGTATCATTTATTAGAACTTTTTTTTCATTTGTGAATTTCATATTGCATACAGGTGCATTTAGTAGTTTGGTGCTAATTTAAAAAAAGTTTCACACATTAAAGGGATAGTTCACCCAAAAACGAAAATTATGTCATCATTTACTCACCCTCAAGTTGTTCCAAACCTGTATGAGTTTCTTTGTTCTGCTGAACACAAAGGAAGATATTTGGAAGAATGTTTTAATCAAACAGATCTCGGTCCCCATTGACTTCCATAGTAGGAAAAAATATATACTATGGTAGTCAATGGGGTCTGTTTGGTTACAAACATTCTTCCAAATATCTTCCTTTGTGTTCAGCAGAACAAAGAAGCTCATACAGGTTTGGAACAACTTGAGGGTGAGTAAATGATGACAGAATTTTCATTTTTGGGTGAACTATCCCTTTAAGACATAAATTGTGTTTTTTGTGAAATTGTATATGTGTTTAATGCACAGATAAGAACACACACAGTGCTCTACTGACAAAAAAAAAAAAAATCCACTAATGTAAATTGTTTGCCATTTACGTTTTCACATGTACACTAGCTTTACTTTATCTTTTAAAATACAAATGCGTTCATTTCAAATAAGTTGCTGGAATATTCAGGGTCTTAATTCTTTAACATTTGGTTCTAAAAGCACAGGCACGGAATTTCTAAACCTTATCAAAGATGTTGATATTATAATCCTCACTGAAACCTGGTGTCGAAATGATGCGCTTACCTACTGTCTCTCAGGCTACTATGAAGTAATTGTGCCCTCAGTTAAAATAAGTACAGTCCATCGTGGACGAGACTCGGGAGGAATTCTGGTGTGGTACAGGGAGGATCTGGCCAAACACATTTTTACTATTACAGTTGGAAAATTTCATTGCTGGTTAAACCTAAACCAAATTCGCATTTCAACTACAGACACATATCTCAGTGCCATCTACATTCCCCCAGCGGAATCCCCTTACCATGACGAGGAATATCTCAACAACATCCACACAGAAATCAGCCATTTCCAGGCCCAGGGAAACATGCTGCTGTGTGGAGACCTTAATGCAAGACCTGGATCTGAACCTGATGACAAAGATCCAAAGGGCAATGAATATGTCTTTGGCCAAACCCCCCCGAGTCTCACAAGAAAACTTCCACCGAGAAACAACCTTGACCAAACAGTGAATAAAAACGGTAGAGAGTTGGTGCAGCTCTGCCGAGCCTCAGGCCTGTACATACTGAACTGCAGGATCAGAGAGGACTCTTTAGGGAGGTTCACGTGTTGCTCAGGTCTTGGAGCTAGTGTAGTTGACTATGCCATCATTGACATGGACCCACCCTCCTTCAGTGCATTCACTGTCAAACAGCAAACTCTGCTTTCTGATCATAACTAAACTAACATGTATATCAAAACACATCACACACCAGAACAAAACAGACTGGAAACCTGCCAAATGTATCAGATCCAGCAGAGATACAGATGGGCTGCAGACAACATAGACAAATTTGTAAAAAATAACTACAAAAACTAAAAAATCTAATAAATACATTTATTAATAAGAAATTTGAAACAACTAAAGATGGTGTTAATTCAGCTACAAATGAAATCAATTACATATTCAAAAAATCAGCACATAGAAGTGATTTGAAAAAGAAAGGCAAAAAATACACTGAAACTCAAAAAGATGAGAAATGTTTTGACTCAGACTGCAAAACATTAAGAAAACA
Organism: Rutilus rutilus; assembly: GCF_951802725.1. Taxonomy (NCBI): domain Eukaryota; kingdom Metazoa; phylum Chordata; class Actinopteri; order Cypriniformes; family Leuciscidae; genus Rutilus; species Rutilus rutilus. The sequence goes on from NC_140216.1 coordinate 16,003,444, forward strand.
ACTTAGAAAATGATCAAATCTGAATTCTTTTCAAAACTAAAAATATATAAAGACACAATTAGAGTGAAAAAGCAACACCATCTGACCAAATGTACACAAGAATTAGAACATTCAATAAATCAGAATCAGTTCTGTGATATGTGGAATAATCTGAGCACAACAAAACCACAAGACCTACCAATACAAGATGGAGACATTTTGACAAATCATTTTGAAAACTTTTATAAAGAAATCCAGGGTCCGAAATTAACTTTTTGGCTCACCTGCCACAGGGACTGGTAGATGAAAAAATCCACCAGCCAAGCATATTTTTTACCGGCCAAAATAATAAACATCCTTTTTTTTTGTCACTCATTTCAGTACATTTAATTGAGATAATAAGGTAGGCCTATTATGTTGAATACAAATACAAACATAAAGAATTGTCCAGAGAAAAATTTGAAATTTATAATAAATAAAAAAAAAATTATATATTGATCAAAATGAGCGAAATGTATGAAATATTACTATCATTGGGGTGAAATAAAAACATTTATGTCAGTTTTGTTACCTGACTCATGTGGAAGGGAAGGCAGAACGTACTCGGTTCTACTTACGTAACCTCGGTTCCCTCAGAGATAAGGGAACGAGTATTGCGTGAAAAGAACTGCCATGGTGTGTAAAGCAGAAGCAGCCTGGCCAGCGGCGGAGTAACGTATGCACGATCCGCGAGTGCTGAAGACGTTCTGCACGGCTTAGATGGGTGCACGCCCACCGCTTCTTCCAGTGGCGGGAGCTTCACATATCCTTTTTCCTCAGCGCCGTCAACAGATAGAGCGTTAACTGTACGTACACACCGCCACCGACTTGAGCTGCAAAGAAGCTCTGGCTGCCCTGTCAAGGACGCTTGTCAAAAAGTTGACGCTTTGGCCGCTTTGAATAGTGAGTGAGTGAGTGAGTGAGTGAGTGAGTGCGCGCGCGCGGTCAGTCACCCGCCAGTGTGGCGGATAGCCTTTTGAGATTTACTCGCCAAACGGGAAATCTACCCGCATTTGGCGCTTGGCGGGTGTTAATTTCGGACCCTGAAGAAATCCCATCATATTGTTCCAAATCACAGAACTACTGACCACATTTACACCCTACACACCCTAATCAATAAACACGTAAACAGACCAAAAACTGAAACATATTTGCATGCTTTGTCGATTTCAAAAAAGCATTTGATTCTATTTAGCACAACGGATTATATTACAAACTTTTACAAAGTGGTAGGGGGTAAGTTTATGACATTATAAAATCAATGTATTCGAACAACAAATGTGCAATACGAATTGGCAACAAACATACCGAATTCTTCACCCAAAAAGAGGAGTGTGGCAGGGCTGTAGCCTGAGTCAACATTTACATTAATGAATTAGTGGTGCAGTTGGAACAGTCTATGGGCCCTGGACTCACACTACAGGACAGATGCATCAAGCTCTTGCTGTATGCAGACGACCTGGTGACAACAGGGACTACAGCAGCACCTGGACCTGCTGGAGAACTACTGCCAGAACTGGCCCCCGGCAGTAAACCTCACAAAGACCAACATTATGGTCTTTCAGAAGAATCCCAGATGTCAGGAACACAGACATCAGTTCAGTCCAGGCAGCGCCGGCTGAGTTTCGGGGAGTTTCAGTATGGCAGAATGCTCTCAAAGATAAAGCTCGAAGAGCTCCAAACGCCATTAAGAAACAATTCCAAGAAATTGAATGACCAGTTCCAATCTGGTGTAAAATCTTTGATAGTGTAATTCAGCCCATTGCGCTGTATGGAAGTGAGGTTTGGGATCCACTCAGTGATCAGATCTACATTAGATGGGACAGACATCCAACAGAAGCTCTACACACAAAATTCTGCAAAATTATTCTAAAACTACAAAGGAAAACACCCAATTATGCATTATGCAAAAAAGATCCCTCAAATTCTGGATGCATCTAAAATCAAGTCCCACAGAATCGCTACATTTTAAAGCACTACAAACCCAAGAACTGAACTCCGAAAAAAGTCCCCTCAGTCAGCTGGTTCTGAGACTTACTAACCTGGCTAACTCTACTTACACTAACCAGTCTCAGACCAGCACTGCTTCTCACACAAACATCAAAATAAACCAAATTATCAAATAGTCTAAAAATACAGGAATCTGAAACTACAACACAAAGTAAATTACAATTCTATCGAACTCTGAAATCAAATTATGAATAGGCCTATTTCACAAAATGGCGACCGAGACCGGAAGTAGGATAGTGATACTTCCGGTCACGCCGCCGCCCGCTACGATCGCCATTCATTCTCAAAATGGACTGTAAAGAGCTTGTTTTCTCTGTCATTAATATATCTGACAAATGTAAGAATAGCAGACGTTGTCTGTTTTGTTGATAGTTTTCAGGGAGCTGTGACAAGATCGAAATTGGACAAAGGTTACAAATTATTCTTGACATTTGCTTACATAAAAAAAAAGTTCCATTCATTTAAATGGCATGGCACTTGATGACTAAACTCACACTATAGCTAAACAAAATAAATAAATAAATTGAAATGATGTCTGATTGTAGGCTATGTTTGAAATCTAGTGGCTTTTGTTAAAAGTTCATGTTATTAAGTGTTAGTTTGTCCCGGAGATTGCAGCAATCTTCCACTAGTGACTAGATTATGGTTACCACCATGAATAAAACTAAGAATTGTACATCTTTACAGTGAAATTGACCTAACATTGCTAGTAGGTCTAATAATGAAATTAAGGCAAATAATAAAAAAAATGGTTAGACTAAAAACATGAATGAAGTGAGTGATATTACATGTTTTAAAAAAATCATGATGTTACAAAATCACATTTTACTGTCGGGTCCCCTTATGAAAAGAAAATATATTTCCCTATATATGAATGATCAATATATTAAATGGTTTATTTGAAAATATACAGAATAATATATTGCGTTAATATAACAATATATTGAATAATACATAAAGAATTTTCATATATTTAAAAATGTGAGACAATATATTTACTAATATATCATAATGTATGTAATTTTATATTCAGTAATGCACTTCATAATATATACAGGGATTAAAGTTCTCAGTCGCTACGAGCGCATACGACAGACTTCCGTCAATATCAGGGTTCCCCCCTGTCCTTATGTCTTAAATTCACTTTTCATAATTTTAAGGCCGTAAATATGCTTACATTTCTCAAATAGTGTAATAAATGTCTTAATTTTAGTTTGAATGGGAAGGACGGGGTGTAGGCTATTCACCCTGCTTAGGGGGATGTGATCAAAGCCTGGAGTGGAGCAAAAGCATGTTCCTCTCTCCACTCTAAGCGTTCTGTATCACTCCGCTCCTGATCCACTCCAGGTATTCCAGTCCCGCTCACGGAAAAACTGCTCCGTGTTCACTCATTTTTAAAAGTTATTCTAATATGTTTATTTTTTTTATATCATAAACGTCTACATTTATAATACTATATGTAATGATTTGGAAAGTATTCTACACGTTTAATAAATGTTCCAGCTGCCCTTGCTTGCACAAGTAAGTTAAACAGCAGGCCTGGCAAAGGCCCCGCACCCAGGTAACGTTAAAAAGAAAACAGGGAAAGAAAGTTACAGAAAACAACTTCTACAAACAGTTTTAATTTGCCAACAGTTAATAATAATAAATAAAAGTGCATGACGTGCAAATCAGAGAATAATCAAGTGCAATATAAACATGTTTTGTCAGGGCATCACTCCCGAACCGGCATCAACACTCCATTTTCAACATCTGCTTCCTCCTTCACACCACAGACACGTCTTTTTGCCGTCTGTGTCTGGCGTGATTTAACTTCTCCCCAGTTGTTTTCATGAAAACCTGCAAAGCACGGCCTGCGGTGTAAGATATCTACGACCGGACTCTCGTAGACTCGTAAGTTACACGGACTTCATCCTCCGGGAAGTGCTTATCACACAAAAAAGTGCACCTCTTCTCTCGGTATAGCTCAAATCCAACGCTTTTTCAACATTTCGTCAAAAGGAAAGCTGTGAAATTATAAATAGGGTTGTTTCTTCTTTGAGTTGAAACATAAAAAGGTACGCAACAGGACTGGCCGCTTTTAGTCTCTGCATTTGTCCTCCGACTTTCACCGGAAAAGAGTTTACCCTACTTCCGGTCTCGGCGGCCATTTTTGTGAAATAGGCCTATTGGAAGAATATCTCCAGAGTGTGAGAGACACAAAGCAGAGACGAATCCTGAGCAAGTACAGGCTGAGTGAACACAGTCTAGCCATCGAGACCGGCAGACACAGAAACAGCTGCCCAGTTCCCATAACTTTCTCATAACTAAAAGTTATGTAAATGTTAGTGAAAAATAATGTTTCTGGAACGTTCTTATAATGTTTACAGAGTTAAAAAACATTATCGTAACGTTGAGAGAAAAACGTTCTTAGAACAAAGTTTTTAGAACATCCTTGAGATGTTATTTGTTCTTGACTGATGTTCTCATAATGTTGAGTGAAAACGTTCTTATAACAACGTTCATGGAACGTCCTTGTGATGTTTTTTGTACTTGACTGATGTTATAATGTTGAATAAAAACATTCTTAGAACAACGTTCATGGAACGTCCTTGTGATGTTATTTGTACTTGAATGATGTTCTCATAATGTTGAGTGAAAACATTCTTATAACAATGTTAATGAAACGTCCTTGTGATGTTCTCATAATGTTGAGTGAAAACATTCTTATAACAACGTTCATGAAATGTCCTTGTGATGTTATTTGTACTTGACTGATGTTCTCATAATATTGAGAGAAAACATTCTTAGAACAACATTCCCAGATAACAAAAATATGTTCTTAGAATGTTTTTCTAACATTCCCATTAAGTTATGAAAACATTATTTCTGAATGTTTTCTTAACGTTCCAAACATCTTTTTTTTTTTTTTTATTAAGAAAAAAAAATTGTCTTTGTTTATGTGAACGTTAGAAGAAATTTCCATTCTATAATTTTGGAAATGTTAGGAAAACGTTATTTCTGAATGTTTACCTAACATTCCAAAAATCAGTTTTTTTAAAAGCATTAAGAACGTTTTATCATTTTGGAAATGTTATGAAAACGTTATTTTTTTTATGTTTTCTGAACATTCAAAACTTACAGTTTTTTAAAAATGTTTTAAGAACGTTTTGTCCTAACATTTATAAATAACTTTTAAAGAACGTTAGTGAACGTTATGGGAACGCTCTCTTTAGGTAAAAAAAAAAAAAAAAAGAACTTGCAGGGAACGTTCTGGAAAGCTCTCTTTAAAATATACTATAAAATAAAACCTAAAAATAACCTGCAGGGAATGTTCTGGGAAGGTTTTCTTTGGGTTATAAACTAAAAAAAAAAACTAAACATAACCTGCAGGGAAAGTTCTTGAAAGTTCTCTTTAGGTTATAAAAAAGAACCTACAGAGAATGTTCCTAGAACTTTCTTATTTGGTTCCCAAAACAATAACCAACTGGGAACCATATGGGAACTTTAGGGGGAAAGTTCTGTGTTTGTTGGGTTCTTTGTTAGCTGGGATTAACCCTAATGCATTACACTAATCAATCAGGACTTTGAATTTCCCTTCAGTAACAGCATTTCATCTGATTCTGAACTAAATTTTCTCAGTCTTTCTATCACTCACAACTCTGTGCATGCTCTCCATTCCATGCCATCTTTAAACCAAACATCCAGCGTCTCCAGACAACCATTACACTCTAAGGTCTCTCTTCAGCCTGAAGCATCACTGTAAAATGACAGTATTTGAAACTCTGTATGAAACAATTCATATACACAGAACATCATTTTGTGGTTTAATTTTAATTTTTATTTATTTTCTATTGTGTTGTTTTCCACATGTCTTGTTAGATTTGACTTGTCTAGTTGTATGTTTGAGTTTGTGTTCTTTCTTCCCTTGTGGTGGGGTTGTGTTTTTCGTTTAGAAAATGTAATTTTTGCTCTTTATGTTTGGACTGTGTAGGCTACTTACTACTTTGGACTCTTACAAATTTTGTGTAGTACTACAGTAAAATGTGAATCTTAAAGTCTTATCTGTTATTTTTGTAATTCAAATATTTAATGCACTTAGAAACTTTATACTCTGGAAAAATGTAAACACTCTGGACAAATGTGTCAACAGTTTTTGATACTTAAAAATCCCGTTACTTTTAAATCCAGACCTGTAGCTGTAAGAAATTAATTGCTTACATTTTACATAAACAATTAAATACATTTTAATTGCACCTCTACATAAACAAATCCACTAACTTAATACAGAACTTTACAGCCATAACTGAAGTAGAACAGATAAAGATGATACTAGGAGAGGGTCAGACAGCAGCACTGGCTGCCAGATATGTATCGATGTGCCACAGCCTGAGAGACAGCAGGTAAATGTGTGTGTAATGTGTGTGTCTGACCTCAGTGTGTTTCCCTACTGTCCACCACAGTGACCCTCAGTAATGTGTGTGTGTGTGTGTATATGTTAAAACGCTGTGGTATCAAATGTTCACACATATTTTAATTTGTTACACTGTTAATTTGTACACTTAATTTAATTTGTACATTTAAATTTAAGTTATAATATTTTATTATTTTGATGTATTTATAATTATTATATGTATTCCAAGCTTAGGCAATATTGTATTATACAGTCATGCCAATAAAGCAATTTTGAATTGAATTGAGAGAGAAAGAGAGAGAGAGAGAGAGAGAGAGAGAGAGAGAGAGAGAGAGAGAGAGAGAGAGAGAGAGAGAGAGATGCAGTGCAGTCACCTGAGCTCTTGAGATGGTCTGTCAGCATATGATGAGTATTATTACTGTCTGTTAAATTGTTTCTGTTGGCTGGTGAGACCCAGGGGCCACTTACATGTCATTGAGACCGCAACAAAATAAATCAAATGGCATACATACACTCATAAGCACCTCAATAAAACATTCCGTTATTCCTTCATCGTCAAGAGGGAGAAATTAAAGCGTCCCTTTCCTTGACTGTACAAATTGAATAGCAGGAAAAAGTGAAAATAAAACAGCAAATAAATCTTTAAATACTAAAGCCTTAAAATGAAAACCGTTCCAATGTGGTAACACTTTACAATAAGGTCCCAAAAGGTGTAAACTACCTAGGTCTATGACCCTAGTCAGTGCAAATTCCTATTGTAAATTCATACTCCACATTGGGGGATCTTTTGTCTTGGTCTGGGTATTTAAAGTGTCATGAAGCCCCCCGTTTTAGCCTTGTCGTTCACACCTCCGATTTGGAAAATGTCTCAAAAAATGGGCGTGTAAGCTGTGGAAAAGTGGTAGTGTAGAGGGTGGGAAGAGGGGAGAAAACAACCAATAAAACACAGACCTTCAACACACTCATTATACAGACACATGAGTATTAAAATATGACCTCCAAGAGAAAAGAAAAAGAAAAAAAAACGTTGAGGGTTAAAAATCTAACCCTATATTACAAACTGCCAAAACGAGGGAGAAACACGGAAGAACATTTAAAAGGTCTAATAATAATATTTTCATTACATTAAGGAGCACTACAGTCTCTGGACAAATGACGCATCATAGTGAAAGAATTCCAGAGCATTTGATGTTTTGTTTGGATTATCTTTGAATTGACTATGTAATTGGCATGAAACATTTACCTGACTAATAATAAATTGTTACATTTGATTTTATTGACTAGTAGACTAGTAAACAGACTAAAGTTCAGTTTTGAGTGGAGCATTGGGCACGGCAACTGAGATTTTAGAGTTTCGGCTAACTCTTGGCCCTGGTTCAAGTGTACTTAGACTGTATAATAAATATAGGCTTAGGATAGTAAAGGGAATTTCCGTTTAGGACAACAGAATGTTGCTCGACCAACCTAAAAAGGGTGAGCCCTACCTCTGTTTATTGTAATACTCTAGCTAAGTGTACGTGGGAAACCATGGCATGACAAAACCAAATCTACTATCAGAGAAAGTAATGTTGGTCGGCTTATATCTGTAGTAGTCTAGTGGTCATGACCTCTGACTAGAGAAAGTGTTACTTTAATTCAAGTATATACAGATCTATGGGTAATAAACAAAATACTTTTAGAGAGAGCAAGCATGGGAGCGGCCCTCTAAACAGTATAGTCAATTACCTCTGTCCAGTGACCAAGACTTTGTGATCGTGGGCTGCGTTAAACGGCCGTCTCGAAACCCTGAGCGACATTGGTAACCGAATGAATGGCAATAGGAGTAAAGAGTTAAATAGAATAATCAAGTGTCTAGATAAACTATTATACAAATGGTCAATAACCAATTGGAATTCCGACCGAAATTGTGAGGTCACGATAAAATGGAGTGAGATAAAAGTTTAATTGGAATTAAAAAAGACAGAACGCGCAGGAAACCTTCACCCGCTCTATTGGAAACCATAGCCTTACAGTAAGGTAGTTTTTAAGTTTAGGTATTGGGTAGGAATTGAGTGGGATAAAGGGATGTAGAATATGGTCATGCAGAATAAGGCAGTAATATGTGCTTTATAAGTACTAATAAACAGCCAATAAAATCCTAGTAATACGCATGCTAATAAGCAACTTGCTCATAGTGAGAATTGGACCCTAAACTAAAGTGTTACCAAATGTTCTTTAACAACATCAATAGTTTACTTTAATTTAGATGTTTAGATGATATGGTTCTTTGTGTTGAAGTTTAAGCTTATTTTCGCCTGCACTGGGCTCATGTTCTGTATGGAAAGTAAAGGTTATTGTTGTCTTAAGTTTACAATTTATGCAGTTTATCTATGCTTAAAGGGTCATGATATACAAAAAAAAATGTTTCCCTGAGGTCCACTTATAATAAGATGTTATGTTTTTTTTTTTTTTTGCACTCAAAACAGTCATTATCTACTTTTTATGACCATTTTCTACCCCTCTCTTGACTTTATGCATTGTATTAATGGGTGATTTTATAATACCTTTAAGGCTCCAATGCAAACCGTTTTTGCAGCTTATTTTCAATAAATGATTTTTCTGGACTGTGGAAGAAGCTTTTATCTCTCAGCTATGTTAAAAGACTTTCAATTCAAAAGATCAATGAAAAGTCTTCATTAGTAGAAAAGTAGAAATGTTTTCCTTGTTTTAAGAGTCAAACATTCTCAAATTTGTATTATAAATAATTGAGTTGAACCAAAGCAAAGAGAAGTATTTATGTAAGCATGCCGCATGGCTGAGCACGTGCACATGCCGTTCTCTAGCTTTAGGGCAGGACTGACTTCATTGAGCAGGAAAATAACCATAACACCATCATAAAAAAAATTTAAAAAAAAATGTTTAATGTTTAAAGATGAAGACAATAAGAAAACCAGTCCCTTGTGTTAGCATTTCATTAAAATTGTATTTTGCACACAATTTAGTTTCTAAAAAGGGGAAAAGCAAGAGAATGTCTGTCTTTTTTTTCCTTTTTTTTTTTTCTTTCTTTAAAATAAATATTCCCTCTGGAATGAATTCTCTTAGACAAGATGTTTTAAATCTAGAACAGAGAGGCTTCCTTTGGCTTCTGATTCTTTTCTTGAGGTATTTAGGATCCAAATCATAATATGCAAAGACAGGGGAAAACAATTTAAAGACTATTAAACATTTGAAGAGGACAGAACTTCACTTGACCTCTTGTTCAAATATTGTTTTTCGGCATGGAGAAATATCAACGTCCATCTCCCACTACACTATTTTCACGAAGGCAATTTTGACATTGACATGAATTTATTAAAGGCGATGTAAAACGTTTTACACATTAAGAAATGGTGATTTCATGTTTAACTTATAATAGACCTGCTTAGACTGCACACATTCACAAAATCAGGTCGAAAAACAGCAATATCCATCAAACACATGCTTTCTGTAGGAAAATAAACACTATAGAGTCATTTTATTCGAATAAGACTTTCCAAACTGCCTCCCTTTTCATTTAAGTGTGAAATAACCTAAAGTTAAAGCAGAAAAAAGTAGTTATCTTTTTTAAATTCCTCTCATGAACCCTTGAATATCGCACCTCATGGGCAGATTCACATATGGCAGACCAGCTGCTGCTAATATATAATAATCATTTAACTCAGTGCACTCATGAATATGAATTCAAGATCGTGTACTGGCCTCTTTTTGTGGCTAACACTGGAAGCGTACCTTATTTCATTGCATTATTAATCGCTGCAATGAATGGCACACGCTACTAACATTTTAAACATTCTGTGTACAAACAAAGCATGAACTTGGACATTCCTCTAATAAGCTGTTGTATAAATAGCCAAAATCCAAATGTTTAGCCTCTCAAAGACAATTCCATGTAGTATTCCTGTTCTATTCATCCCAATGGCAGTTGCTCAGGATCCCCGGAAGTAAACATGCTTACTTAAGAGAACATACTTTTTTAACAAAGTTCTTCATCCTTATTTGACAGTAAAAAACAGTACAAAAAGACATTTTCTTACTTCATATCTTTGTCTTGTTTCCAGTCGAAATAAAAAAAATCAAATCAAATGGAAACAAGCTTATTTTATTTCCCCATTGGCAGATAATCTTGCTTGTTTTAAGCAAAAACGTATTATTTTTCAGAAAACAAGACATATCTTATGTCATTTTACTTGTTAAATGTATCTTGATTTAAGAATTTGTAGATATATGGACTGAAAACAAGACAAAAATACTAAGTAAGAAAAGCTTTTTTGAAAAGCTGAAGCAAATTTTAATACTAAGGTGTGTGATTAAACTTTTTCCAGTAAATCATATAATGAATGAACTTATTTAAACGTACAGAATGTAAATTTTTCGCCGCTAGGGGTCGCTAAGCTACAATAACAAAGGCGTAGTTTGATGACGCAACATTTGCTAAGAATTATGGATCTTGTCGTCAACGTCAAGCCGACCGATCTAATAATGTTTATGGATGAGTAAATACATTGATGTTTTTATCATGACTGTGATATGAAGCAGTTCGGGATTGCTAAGAGACAGCTATCAGCTCCACACGCAACGCGAGTCCCGCGGATATAAAAAGAATATGGACATTTCATTCTACCGAACTACACGCAAGTGCAGAATTACAACTCACAGGTCAGTTTATTAGACAAATTAAACTTGTGAGGTAACGCAGCGCTGTTTCACTTGGTCTAACATTACACTAGCACACTAAACTGCATTTGAATATGTTGAAATTTGTGTTAGTTTGTATGAGACTAGCAGTAAGCTAGATCAACTTTAGAATAACATACATATTTTAACATTTTATCATTGTTGAACTATATAACATTGATTAGTTTTATGTAAATGTGCTCACCTGTTTAAGTACATGTAGAAGCAGTCGAAGTCTCGGACGTGGAGCTCTCGGCATCTCGAAAACACCGCGCTGATATTGATTCTCGTTTTAGTTCTCCTTTTTTATCCAAAGTCTGCTTGCCATGGTCCATAATGTTTGAACGAAACAACAACAGCGTGCAAATAGACATTGCGAACTACAGTCGTCCACGTCTGTCGCCTTGGTTACAGTCAGAGGGCTCTGGTTGCTATGGCAGTACGAGCGGAAACCAGGGACAACGCGGATATGACGACATTGACGGCGACAAAACGGAAATAAATGCTGAGTCCCAATTCGCATACTATCCGTCCTAAATAGTATGCGAAACTAGAATTAGTACGTCCCAAATCGTAGTATGTTGAAATGAGTATTCCAAAGATACCCGGATGGTCTACTATTTCCGGTTAGAATTCGAAGTGCAGATCAATGCACACTCTAACGGCTAATATTGCCCACCACAACCCATTGCGTGCGGGAGGGAGGAGCTTTGTGGTGATGGTGGTGATGTAAACATGGCAGCCAGTGTGGTGAACAATCGAGTCCGATTGAAGAGATGAGTCCGAGCTGCGTCAATAGCAGAGGAGAAAGACCGCGAAATTTAAAAATAGGACTATATTTTTTTTACACACCAGATGCAGAAGCGGAGATGCGCCCTCAGTTTTTAAGTGCAAGAATTCAAATGTTTAACCCTAATTAAAGTTATATTTTATTGTCTCGTAATATTAATGGGTTTATGTTGTGCCAAAAAAGTTACGTTACCGTGTTTATCTTGTAGGGTAAATAAAAAGGCTCTAGTACAGTGTCCATGCAAGTGTCTTTTTTTATGTATTTCTTTTGATGTTTCTGTCTTAGATTTATACCTTACTATAAACTCTTATGAAAATAAACACCTTTTACTACACTAACCATAGTTTAACCACACTGACTTATTTGTAGTAATACTGTAGCTGTACAAATGTTAACTTTATAAGTCCAACCAAAGAAACATGGTTACTACACTTTTACTATAGTAAAAGCATGGTTCATTTTCATCGGGGTATTTTTGAGTATTATACTGCTACATAAAGTATAAAATTAAGTATAAAATACGTTAAACAATAGTTATACTACAAACTTTAAATATTTTAACTCAGAAGTAGTTTTCGTTACACACATTGCACATGAACGTCAGAACCAGCCGCCTCACAAACGACCTGCGTTTGGTTGATCTACGACGACGCCCTGCTCAGTGTTGCCAGATTGGGACGGTGATTTCCAGCCCAAAAGCTCACCAAAACCCGCCCACTACAAGAAAAAACCGCCCAAAATTTTACTGCCGCCAAAATAATATGATATAAATTCATTACCATGTCATTCAAGGTTGATAAGCACAATTTTTATCTCCTTAAAACAAAATAACAATGATAAAATAAAATAAAAAATAAAATTCCAGGAAAACAGATCAAAACTAGGCAATAATAAAGGAGAATTAGCCAATATGACTAAAATGTCCAGATGGACACTGTCAAAACGGCAATCAAGAAATGAACCGATTACTTTAACCCTCGGAAGTACACATTGCAGAACATAACGCAGAATTTAGCAGTCAAACTCATTCATCGTTGATTCAAACCTTTTTCAGCAGCTGTCAGGGTCGAGTATAGTGCAATCTGGACGGTGTAAAAGTTGCCGATGTCTCTGGTAAGGTTAGGTTAGTGTGCACATGGCCATGGACATATTTCACGTCCCATATTTCATTTAATTTCAAGTCATTCAACTGTGCTCTCCTCAGAGTTATATTCACCATCTATCTCCCACCAGGTGTACGTTTTTAGAGTTGCTGCTCACTATCTTACTCTTTACTGTGTAGATACAACTTACTGTTTAGTAGGCTATAGCTAGCCTATCACTTTGGCATTAGCGATCACTTGAATATACAGCTACAACTTATCGCGCTCAATCGCATCTGCCTGCTGATCACTGATTGGCTAAAAGTGCGTGCTCGTCGGTGATGTCAACACAAACGCCAGCTGACTCTGCATGGGCGCGCGTGTGTGTACAGTAATGTCATGATGACTGATTTTATGGACTACATGCACACTTTAGTTTAGTTTTTTAATCAATTAGACTTTAAAATGTAGATGTTTGAAAACCGCCGAACTGACCCCAAACCAGCCCAAATTTTGTCCACCCGCCCAAACCCTTTTTTACCCGCACAATCAAATTCAAAACCGCCCAATTGGGCGGGAACCCGCCCAATCTGGCAACACCTGCTTCACTCCTCAATTTGGTAAAACACATTGTAAATGTATTGTGGAAAAAAAGATGGGAATAGTAAATAAAATTATATTGGACATATAAGAATTAATGAAATGTAAAATGTTTTGTTAACAGTCACGGTGTGCGTAACTAGGCAACCACGTTCTCGTTCACGTTGCATGACGTCATCGAAGTATGTCCCAGAACGTGCATACTCTTTTAGGGGTGTAACAATACATCGATATGGATCGATACATCGATATAACGTCTAACGATACGATGCATCGATTCCACACTTAAAATATCGATATACACCTTTATTTTGACACTCTCCACATTCTCACGTAACATCCTTCCGCCAAAGCGCACATTTTCGTTTACTCACCAACCGCCTGCCGGTTTGTAACGTTAATCTCCTCATCTGAAAAAGACGCCTGACAAGACTGACTAAACCCTAAACAAGTTTCTTTTTCACAAAAGCCGGTATTGTCCGCTGTCAAGGCATCGCGAGTTCATGTTTTACAGCAGAAACAGACAAGCACTCGCACCCTTGTTGGTGAACACAACACGGTAAATCCGTTTTAGCGACTCAGCGCGCAGTATTCAGGTCAGATGTCACTTTAAAAAGACGCGCTGGCTAAGAGGAGTTTCGTCAAAGCTGACTAAAAGTAATCGAGGATGGATAATTTCAATGAACTCGAGATATCTTCTTCAGGGCGTAAAAGGAAAATAAAAGCTGAAACATTTTCACGGTACCTTACTAAAGCAGCACGTTGCAGTGTTGAGGGAAAAGCTCATTGTATTGCGTGTACGTTAATCACAACAACAAAGTTTGTCAGGCGTCTATGTCAGCTGAGGAGATTAACGTTACAAAGATAAACCAAGTGTTGTATTATTTATCATAGCAATTACTTGGTTTTGTTTGACTCAGAAAGATGAAATGTGAATGTATCTGCTCTGCTAAAAAAAAAAAAAAAAAACTTTCGAATTTAAAGGAATTTAAATGAAATTTAACCATTGAAAACCTTCCCCTCCTCTGCAGTAAATCTTATTTCCATGTTCAACTTTCAATTAACTTTAATTTTGTAATTTACCTGTATTTTATTATTATTATTATTATTATTAATAATCAAAACAACCCAGCTGCAGTTTGATTGATATTACTTGGAATGCACAATAATAATAAAAAACATGATTTATGAAAATGAACAAGAACGGAGTACTTGCAAATGACCACTTCTGTTATAAATGTCCCAATTGGTAGAGGGCAAGGGCGTAGATTTGGTTTGAACATTGGGGGGGTTGAAGTTTGGGTATGCCTCCTGATATTGTGATCATGTTATAAATATTGGGGGGGGTTGTAATGCATAGATTTAAATATTGGGGGGGTTATCTCCCCCCCATCCCCCCCACAAACTACGCCCCTGGTAGAGGGTGTGCAATTTTCAAAGAGTTTAATTAAACGTTCATGTTATATTTTTTGATTGCATTTGTGAGTTAATAAAAACGTAACTGCTTGTGTGAACATAATATCTAAATATCGATTAATCGATCGATATAGCCCTGAATCGAATCGAATCGAATCGTATCGTGGAATTTTTTGAAGTATCGGGAAATATCGTATCGCTGGCGGAGAGAATCGATATCGTATCGTATCGTGATGAACTGTTCGATTTACACCCCTACTCTTTTGCTACATACTCAAAAGTATGTACTTTTTCCTCACAAAAAAAGATCATACTTTTAGGTCGTAGTATAAGTAGGCGAATTGGGACTCAGCCAAAGAAACGGGACGTGTCTTCGAATTAAATTACAAATTTCTCCTGGTTTGAAAGTTGTCGGAAACAGTCGGGATAATGTAAGTACACAACAACAAAAAAATACATAACTTAGATATAGTGATTTTTTGCTATTTTTAAAGCAAAAAAGTTACATATTGTGCCTTTAAATGTCGTAATTATCACAAAGCGGTTGCTCTTTTGCACATATAATAATGTTATTGTGATTGTCTATTTAACTTTACATTTTAAGATACGATATTAGATTATTTTACGGATATGACCACTCTACAGTTAGTGTACACATAAGAACATTTTCACATCAGTTGAGGCCTTTTGACATATGGAATTTGGGATCAAATCTGATCCTACTTGAGTTTAATAAATGAGAGGTCCCTGGCCTCAAACTGACTGTGGAAAGAACCACACCTTAAAGAAAAATTTAAATGTCTGATGTTCAAGAGTAAGACAGCCTCAGACCCTATTGGGTGGTTGAACAAACTCATTAATGCTATAATGGTTGAGGTCCTGCCCTCTCGCTGACCTTTAGAGAAATGCTAATTGGCAGCCAGAGATTAAACATTCAAAACATTCAGAGTATTCCCATAAATAACAGCTCCAGGAAAAACTAATTGCCTGGATAATTCCAACTGACTTCAGCTCACGAGTTACAAAGATGGAGCCTTTCTAAAGCTCTTAAATATTCCTCCCTGATACCTTCTGACAGACTGAAGAGAAATGTGCCAACAAGGCAGACATGATCAGAACATAAATACGTGAGCGTGCACCATCAGCATACATGATATGAAGAGGATAATCTCAAGTGGAATAAGAAGATATCAAAGAACATGAGACATTAAAGATGTGTTCCACTTTGCATTTATAATATGCACTATAAAGTATGTACTTCATTGGTGATATGAAAGTACAATGGGGTCCAAAACTCTAAAACCAAATAATGGGAATACAAAGACATTCATGTAAAATTTTCAGGTTCACATTTTACTGAAGTTAATATGCTAACAAAAACATTTGTAGGTAATTAAATAGTATTCAATGTTAAATATTACTCAAACAGTTTTACCTGTTGAGTTGGTCAGGTAAATAGACCAACCAAATGAGAAGTATTCTCTGACTTCAGCTTTTTTTTGTTTAGTTTTTTGCTATTTTTATCACTGCTGCACTTTTGGGATATTATTTTCAACACTGCTGATTTGATATGCACTAACTAATTTATTATTTAAAAATGGATATTATTTTGAATTGTCGTAGGGTCCACAATTAACACCTAACAGGCTCCAAATAATAGTTGCTTTACATAGACAGCCAGAAACTGCAAAATAATACACACACTGCATGACTATTATGATACTTTTATTGTTTATGGTATTAGGGGGGAAATGTTTGGCATATTTTTACTTTATTTTATTCTAAAATCTTAAACATTAGATATTTTATGGCTAGTAAGAACCCCAATTGCAGTGTAATAAATTAATTCAACAGCCACATCCACTTTTAGTGCATCCCATTTTTACGCAACTGAACCGAAGTGTAAAGTGCATGATGCAAGAGCATGAAGCAAAGACAAGAAAATCTGCAACATTCCTCTCTGTTTTAATGCTGTCATATCCAGCTAAATTTGTTTTCCAGATTTGTCCATAACCTTCCTGATGAATCTTGTTTTATTCTGGATTCTGTCGTGTCATTCTGTGTTCACACTTCACACCACCTGTCTCCAGGGTTATGAGGTAATCCACTGCAGTCAAAGTCATTAACTGCACCAGTGCTTTCATCAAGCTAAACACTAGTAATAAAATGCAGTGCTTGTTTGAAGTGTTAGGCCTGTTTCACACATCTTACATATGCATGTGTCCACCTGTAACAGAAGGAATATGTCGAGCAGTTCTTCTGCTGTGTGGAGTGATTTCTGGGTTACTATGTTGAGTTGATTTATAAAATGGTCTTGCCTTATCTAGAGTCTGAGCTATTAGAGACTTGATTACCATGAAGTCTAGATCACATTTACATCCAATTTTACTATTGTCACATGAACTGTTTCCATGTGAAACAGTGTTAAAGGGTAAAAAGTTGTGCAGGACTTTTTATCTATTGATTGGATTGTGAAAAATGGGTGTTGGTTGGAGGCGAGGAGTTTAAAAAGAGAGACTGATGTCAACTGAAAAGGAAGTAGTTTCATTTTAATGAAAGATTACAAATGTAATAACGTACCGAGTAAACACTCATAAGAAGACCTGGAACATGTATTAAGAAACACACAAGAAGACAGTAAAGGAGGTTGTGAATAACAAAAACTCATGAAACCAAGTGAAGAATGTGTCTATGTTGGGAGTTTATTTAGTCCATGGTGCTATATTGTACATTTGTCTTTTTTTTTTCAGTGATGGCTAAAAACAAACAAAAAACAAATGTGTGATGAGAAGAAAAAGAACCTATGAGGACAAACGTATGATTCTTTTCTTTTCTTCACCCCAGACTAGCATAGGAAAGGAGTGCCACAATGAAGAAAACAACACACCGAACAAACTACAACACCTTGGTCTCTGTACAGGATACTATTTGAACTATTATAAAAGCGTAACATTTGAAAATAGACATTTAAAAACTGGACATACTGGACTTGTCAGCTTGACGCGGGACAGTATGCTTTACCACAGGAGCCCTTATGCCACCGGCAGTGTTGATGCACAATATAAAATCCACAAAATTCCCACTTCGATTTTCTAGAATTGAATTACTGCACCAGAATAGTCAGTCTTTACAAATTAATGTCTCAGTGAATGATGGAAACAATTTAATTCGCAGTAAGATCCGTCTGATCGCTTTCAGATTCATGTTTGGCACATTTTCTTACCATGATTGCAAATTAACTCCGTTCCTGACTTATCAATTCCAATTCATCTAAAAACCCCTTCAGGTTGTGTGTGGATGCTCATTTTGAAGGCTTTGCAGATCTGCTATAGACTCATGGGTAAGAACATACTGCCCCCTCTAGTAGAAAAGTAGAAATATACTGAAAATGAATAGTTATCCCTGCAAATCCCATTTTAAAACTGGCAGGAGCTGGTGTTTGGGATTCTGGATCTAATACAAAAAAAAAAAAAACACATCAAAGCTGCATTTAAGAGAGCAGGGCATCTAAAATGCAAAGCACACACACAAACAAGAAAACAAAACCGATGAAAATAAATAGAAATATCATAGAATGTAGTTTCACTATAATACCCTACCCCATCTTCATTGGACCGCAAATCCATGATGACACAGGATGACATTGCCAATGAAACAAAATCAAATTTATACAAGCCTTAACAAATATGCAAAGTAACGAAACTTTTAAACACAAGAAAACATCTGAATTTGCTCCAGCATTCTGAATAAAATTAACACATTATTTTTACACCAAGAACAAAATAATACCTTCACATTTAAGAGGAACATAAAATATGGGACTTTACAACAGGATGGAATTGTGAATTAAGAAAAGTTTACCCAAAAATGAAAATTCTGTCATCATGTTTTTCCAAACCTGTATGACTTTCTTTCTTCTGCAAAATTCAGAAATTTGCAGAATGTTCATGCTGCTCTTTTCCCATTCAAAGAAAGTGAATTGGGCATCATAAAAGGTGTTTGTGTGAGGAATTTAAATGAAATTTAACCATTGAAAACCTTCCCCTCCTCTGCAGTAAATCTTATTTCCATGTTCAAACTGATGCGTTAGTTTCAATTGCGAGACTCATGACAACGAATGACATTTGACATTATTGATGTTAAACCCTTTTACATTTGAATGTATGTGAACGGAAATGAAATTAGAGAACAACAGAGAAGGGGAAACAACTTAATGGCATAGTTCACTCAAAAATGAAATTTCTGTCATCATTTACTCACCCTCATGTCATCCCAAACCTGTATGACTTTTTCTCCTATGGATCGCCAAAAGAACATATTTAAAGAAGTTTGGTGATCAAATAGTTCTGGTTACTACCGACTTGCATTTTATAGACATACATTCTCAAAATATCTTCTTTTGTGTTCACCAGAAGAAAGTCAGTCATACCAGCTTGGAACAACATTGAGTTGTTGGAATAACATTGAGACTTGGAAAAGAGCCGCATGAATATTCTGCAAAATGTCTTGTTTTGTGTTGAAAATAATTTAAATATGTGTTTTTTGGGTGAACTTCCCCTTTAACAAGTGTTTCACATTATAACAGATGCTCCTTTGCCCTGTCTGAACGACAACAGAAAATGCCTGTAACAACATAATCAGATGTATAATCAACCAATTGCAAAAATAAATAAATTAAGTAAAAATAAATAAAAAACAAAACAAATTGACACTTTAGAAAATTGTCCTTTAAATTCCCACCGCCCAGTTGTTATTATGTAAACCATCCCTTTGGAATCCACCCTAAAAATATTGTATGAATTACAGATAAAAAGATGCTCTTTTGTCACTGTTTTACAAAACTATTTTGTAACATGGTTCAGTCTATCATGGAATGTCTTGAACGAGGTGGAGGTTTGGCAGATTTTTTTGGAAAAATCTGTCCAAGATGTTGGGAATTGGATGAATCTTTGCTTTGAGTTCTGCTTTTGGACGCTGGACAGGAGTACTTGTAGATGCTCAGTTTTGCAGTACAAGACGCTTGAGATCTGACAGATGTTCAGGGTCTGGAATATGGCGGTCACAGACGGCAATGGCTGGGTGGGACATGTGCTGCTACAGGAAGTGTTTTCCGTGGGGGGGGGGGGACTTGGTGGGCATAGTGGGTTGATGGGGAGGGGCTGGATGTGAGGGCTCTTGCGTTGTTTTTTCACATTCATAAACCTGACTGGTCCCGTTTTTTTTCACCCTGTGTTGATGTGAGATCAAAGAGTGATCAACAATCATGCAAGAAAGAACATTTCTGGTCAGGCAAAAAGTAAACACATCCCAAATGGGTCACGGAGTCAGTGACGAAAACTGGGAATTCAGACCTGACTGACAAAGAAATAATGGTGGATGGTAAATATGAAGACTGAAGCACTCTCTGGCTGAGAGAAAGTTAAGTAAACACTGACGGGGCGAATGGGGTGAACTGGGTCTCTGCACGCACAAAACAGGGCACTGGGGAACAAACTAGCAGGGCAGCATTAACCATTATCCTCTGGGAGTTCTGTGACTGTATACATACCACCCTGACAGCTGGTTAAACAGCACCAGATGCCCAATACCTCACACAAACAGACTAAAAGTCCCACATTTACAGACCTAACTCTGAGAGTTCTTGGACTAGTTTTTCATTACACATACTGTATGTCTCAAAACTATGGACTAAAAAGGATTAAACTAAAAAACTAACTTTACTTTTGATCTGTTGTGTTAATTGTTTTGACTGTAGTCAAAAATCCAAACAACATTCTGTTGATTATTTTTTGATGTTTGACTTCATTTTGAAAATGTTGCAGTGATTCTGGTATTCTGATATAAGTCTTTATCAGTACTCAAATATTGTACTGAATATTTCATTACTGAAATAAAATAAAATATAAATATCAGAGAAAAACTTAAAAAACTTAGAAATGTTGCCTTGGCAACTAAGTTGAAGTACTAAAATTACTAAAAACAAAAACTAAAAGAAATATAAATTAAAGCTAAATAAAAATCTTAAAAATCCTAATAAAAATTACCATAGCACATGAATGAATAAAACTTAAAGTAAAATTTAAATGAAAACAGAAAATATACAAAGAAAAGCAGTCAAAATATTAGTTAATAGTATATAAATAATACTAAAATAACATTGTTTTCATTGTCATCATAGTCCATAAAATAAATAATTTATTAAATGTTGTAGGTGGCTTTAAGAACTGATTATTAATATCATCTAATGTCATCTAATTAATAATATGTCTCATCTAATATTCCATAAATTCTAATATTAATATCATCTAATTCAATTCTGCATCATGCTACCTCAATTAAAATTCTGGAGCTGAACTGGAATTTAAAATCCTGAATGCCACCAACCCTGCTATATATATGTATAACAGCTATAAATACGGCAGTATAACAGTGCTGTCCGGAACTGAGGTTTTTATTAGAGCGCAGTTAATGCTAACAGTAAATCATACAGTTTATCCGTCTGTGTCTAATTCTCTGAGATCCTAAGGACTGCTTTCTGTTTGTATGAGGTGTGCTGTGGAGGGTTTCCATCGTTACCATCTTGTTAAGGGAATTTTTGGTTTGTTTGTTGTGGTAAGCTTGCAGTATTCTGCAATTTCATCACTGTTTTTGTAAGACAAAAATCTCAGAAATGCTGTAATGGGTTTAAAGTAGCACTGGAGAGGGTATGGCTTTATTGCCCATAGAAGGGGAGATTTAAATACATCCCATAAACCCATCAAGCTAAGAGGACCTAGGCTGCAGAGGGAGCGATGACACAATAATGTATTTGTACAGCAGTAATGCTTTGCTTGAAACATTGAGTACATGCAACATTGAAAGGGGAAGCATGTTATGGGACGAAATCATCAATTTGGAATGTATATCCTAAAACAATGGTTGGTGATCTTTTTCAAGAGTGTTCTCTTGAAATCACAGACTGAAATGATTTTTCTGGCAAAAGTTCTTCCCTTTCAAGGGGAACTCAACACTGCGTCAGTTGCTGACGCTATGGGGAACCCGGTGTCACGTGAAATCAAGCAAATCTTATTGATTGTTACTTTAGTCCCCACTGTTGTTGTCTGTCGCTCTTCCAACATATTAGGTTGCCATTAAAATTGCACTAATAAAACAGCTAATAAAAAAATTGTGGTAAGGAATAGGGTTGTGTATTGTTTAAATTTGAATGATTCTGAGTTTAAGAGTTTAATGACTCTTATCAATTCCTAATTTCAATTCCAATAAGGTAAAACAAAAAAACTTAGATATCTATCATTTATTTTATGTCTTATAGCAAAACATTTCATTGTAGCTGAATATCATGAACAAAAATCAATAGGCTAAAAACATCTACACAAGGAACTTTTGCCTATAGTTTAAAAATACCATAGCAAAAACAACTAGCCTAACTAATATACATTTCAAGCATTATTAAAGACAAGTAAACACTCAGTAAAATAAAAAATAAAAACTAGGGCTGGGGGAATTAACGCGTTAATCTTTGCGATTAATTTGAAATGTTTTTTTTTTTGCCTCGTTTTAATGATTTCCTGTTGTGGCTGCTATTGAAAAGGCAGAAAATATCCCGTCCCGCCCCTCCCTCCCTGAGCGGGTCTTTTCAGCTCCGTGTGTGCGTCGTGCACACGTTTTCGTGCTCCGTGTTCCATGTGTGTGTGTGTGTGTGTGTGTGTGTGTCGGCGCGCTGCTGCACTCTCTACTCAATATTCCGCTCCGTGTTTGCGCTGTGTGTTCTGCTCTGTCGTTAACGGCCCAAACGCTCCAATCATGTACCGATCACGCACTGGAAAAGTAAAGTCTGCTCAAATAACGTGAAATTTCTCAGTAGTAGACTTCTGTTTGCTGAGCTGGTATAGTCATGCTGGGCAACAATGGTAAAATTACCTGCTCTGATCATATGCTCTGGTAATAATAGCCGTGTTGTCTGGTAATAATTTTTTCCCGTGTTGTTTAATTTAATTAGGTGATTAAGTTTAAATATTGATGATTACAAGCTTGGGGGAAATGCAATTAATTACAGCAAATTGTGCAATTAATTAGTTAATTTTGTTTAATCGATTCCCAGTCCTAAAAAAAACAAATAAAAAATTACCAATCGCAACAAATAAATACAACTGAACAGATATATGATTGAAATAAACAGTGTTTTAAAATTTTCAGGTATTCAGGTTCAGAAACTAATGAAATGTAAAATAACACCGCACTTTATAAATAAACTTTACATTATAAATATAGTTACAAAAGTTATTCAGTCAAGAAAGAGTGAATTTTATCTTTGTCTTTTGTTGTTTGATTAGTGTTATTATAGAGACGGCAGCAGGAATACCAAGCTGCTGTCCCTTTAAGAGCTGCATGGATCCATTCAGTGCTGTTTTCCGTGCTGCGCACACATCCAAAGCACAATCACAGAAAAAGTGATTTTAAACCATTCAAGCGCGAGACAAATCGCGTGCTGTTTTCTGTGCTGCAAGCATGTGTTACAGTATAGGTTTAAAATCACATTAAAATCACATTTTCTGTAAGCGGGAAAGCGGGAGTCGTTTGAACCTTTTATACGCACTGACGTTCAATGTTCAATAAGATTGGCGTGATTTCATACGTGCTTCAGACACCAGGGTTCCGCGGGACGTGTCCCCAAAGCGTCCACAACTGATGCAGTGTACATACATAACCCAAGATGTTTTTGCGCTTTATATAAAGCAAGAAATCAAGAACTGTATTTTTTTCTGTCAGGCATATGAATAAAATAAGCTCTAACTAGAATGCAGAAGATTTAAGCAATTCAGCCACAAGATCTTCAACACTTCAAAACGTGCATGTCTGCGGCATATCTTATTTTGTAGATTCACTGCAATCTCTTATCCTGTCACTGAATTGCTTATATTCACAGCAGTCTTCTTTTAACAGCTTTCATCTGCATGGCAAAATCAAAAATCAGTAATGAATGAAGGATAAAAAATAACACAATAACTTTTCATTTACTTCAGCATTTTTTTTAAATAGTTAAATCTTAAAGGAGTTTTCCTCCTTTACAAAACGGCAACTTCCAGCTCAACAAGCAGCACTTTCCACTCTGCTCATTTAATTTTTTTAAGCTTCCTATATAGATCAGAACTGAATAAAACATGCTGAGTGATGACGGAGAAGCATTACTGCAAGATGTCATTTGGCATGCAGATCACTTCAATATTTCTAATGTACAAAAAGTAAATTAAATGCATAAAATATTATTCTCTCTTGCTGTAATCATTTGACTAAGGTTACCGACCCCGGTCTTATAATCACAGGTTGTGCTTGAGCATGTAGATACTAACCTATGTCTCACACAGGAGTTACTCAGGGGTGATCTCTGTTTCCTGATGCACCACCACTTTAGTGACAGACATGTCAGGGTGCTGCTCCTTTGCTTCCTTTATAGCCTGAGCAAGAGCCTGGTGACCAGAGAGGACAGTATTTAAACCAAACTGCAAGGCTAAAAACATGTAGCAATTGTTCATGTGATCCGTTTAAAGGCCCCATGAAATCCAAATAGAATTTTTGTGGCTTTTAATTAATGCATGCTAGCTTAGCATTGAGGTTATCAGAACCATCATAACTGATATATGCATTTGGTTTTTGTTTTTTCAGGAAAAAATATTGATGACATCATCTCCTTCTTAGGGCCATCTACAAATTGTTGTCCAATTAAAAAGCTCTAGAATGAGAATGTGTTTAAAAATATTTTGCATCTACTATGTAGCCGACATGGTTATTAACTGCATGTCCATTTCACCTTATCATGGTCAATCTCAGTGTCTCCAGTGATCACGATTCTCTTCTCGATACGGGTCTCTGAGATCCCGCCTTTCACCGTCTGAGCAGAGAAAGGGAAGAGAACGAGAGAATGAGAGAGCCAGAAACACAGTGGAGAAAATATCTCATCTGTGCACTACGGCAATTTTTGACTAACTTGCAAAATGGAAAGATACTGTGAAATGGTGATAGAAATTGTAATTAACAATGGCTTTATCTAATGTACGCAGCCTTATGGCACCATTGTGCACAATGACCTAACTTAGTATGCAGCACATGCAAATCACTTGTAACTTGGATTTTGTAAAGTTTTCTTTGTGGTTTGCAGCAATCTTATAATTTTGATAATTTAAATGAGTTTTATGTTGTGTTTAAATAAGATAATTTAACTTCAATGAGTTCTTTAAGCAGCAGATGGTGCAGGCCTTTCCGATACATTGCAAGTTTAGGCATAATTTGATGTGAAAAACAGGTACCTTGGTGATCTGGGTTGTGGTGGTTGTGCTCACAGTCTCTGAGGTGATGGTCTGAGCACTCAACAGCATCCCAGACTCCTTCTCTGACAGTGCATTAGGCTATTAGCAAACAAACACACATGTGGTTAGAATACTCCTCTATTATGTCTTTCATTTTTTATTGTTTATTCACACAGCTGTTTCCTAAAACTATGGAGCCCCACTGGGGACATGGTGATGGAAAGTACATGAGATGGTAGGGGAAATTATATTTCAATGGAAACTTGCTAAACTTTTGTGTACGGTAGCGAAAGTTTTGCGCTTGCTAGCAAAACATTAGCATTTTCTCGCAGAAGCACTGAAGCAGCTTTTCCTCCCATCTCAAATGATTTCAATCACCAGTTTTGTGTTCGCTCTGAGAATGCTAAGTTTCTCAGGGGAACACATGTTTTGCGCGAGAATGCAAACGTTTTCTTCATATAAGACAAATGCTTCCTGCTAAAATAAGCATGTTATATAGAAATTAAGTGCAAAACCAAAAAGCCAATAAATGGTTTTAAAATAGTAGTTTTTATTATAATAATATTTTTTTGCCAATAGCTAATATGACCATGAATATTATAAATTTGAATAATTTAAACCTGCGTTGAGGGATTCAATTATTAAACTTCGCGTTTTGGAACTTAATTCTTGGTCTTCTTGAATTCAGGCATTATAATATACATTATGAAAGATGGATGAAAGTTTTTTGAAAGAGATCATATAAACCCTCATTGTGATGCTGGTTAGACATTCTTTGAAAAACTAGCTTCTGGTTAGGTAGTACAGCTGAGAGAGATACTGTACAACTAATAGATAACTCACTCAGAAATGCACACTGGCAGTGACAGTGCTGCAATAGATTACAACAAAAACTGAATACATACAGCACAGAATAAGAGGTTCTGAACAGCAATATGTTGTTCTGAATACAGATGTGTGCCAATATATGTAAAACTACCGAAGTCAAATATTGGTCAATTAAATATTCAACACTGACCAATGCCTATTAGTAACACAATCACTAATACTGTGCGATATGGATACCAATATGTATTGATTGATGCTGATAGTAGTTTGCAACCCAGTGTTAAGTTCATTACATTTGTGACAAATTCAGACAAATACTGGCACAGGAAAAGAAACCCAGGACAAACAAAAATGATGACAGCAACACAGCAATCTTCACATCAGACAACAGGGTTGATTCAAAAGACGACTCCCCTCACCTGTCCAGACTCATAGGTGATGGTCTTGGTCTCTGTGTGGACTATCGGGATGTCCTTGGTGGTGATTTCACTGCGAAGGGAGTTGGTGACATCAGAAATAGTAATCGTTTTTGTCTTCACCACGGGAGACTGTGAAAGGGGTCAAGACACAGTATAGAGTGAGTAGAGAATTGCTTTTCTCACTACATTAACTTCACCTCCACACACCACCAATTACCAAACACCATCTGGAACCTTTGGTCAAATCTTCATACTGTAAGATTGATATTCTATGCTGACTATATAAAAAAAGCTACTAGACAAGAAAAAATGCATAGTCTGGTGCAACTTTGAATGGTTGAAAACACTAGAACAGGCAGTAAATACAGTCATACATATTTCATAGTTACCTTATCAACCTTTCCAATTAAATAACGTTATTTTATGTTAAGCAGAGTGGTAAACTAATCTAAAAACTTTCAATATAGCACACTGATTGCATTTCTTAAATGTAAGTGGTATAAGAGGTTGAGCATTGTAACCAATCATTGTAACATGCCAGTAATCTGGATAGTCAGAGAGCTTGTGTTGAACTGAATGAATGTATTTCAAAATATGAACAGGTTTTTCATGTTGCTAGGATTTGACCGTTTAGGCACTTGATTTACTAATGTATACAACAGCAGTAAAGTAATTCAGGAACACAGTTTTTAGCATCTTTTGGATGTTTAGCCACAAAAAGATGGTATAAAATAAGTATATTAACATAAATTACAAGGGAAATAATTGACAACGATGTTTGACAATGGCAATTATCTCAGTTGGAAAGAAATTATGCTGCACAGAAAGGCATCCCCATGGAGCAGAGCCCCAGCTAAATCTATCAGAGAGCTTCCCAAACGCTCCTCTATTAGGATGAGGAGTGTTTATTCCAAAACTACATACATCCTATTGACTGAGAGAACCTGAATGAAGCCATCATCACTCCTAGCAGCCCACCACTCCCTATTACCCATCATTCTCAGCTCAGAAATGCAAATTATGCATTTCAAAACCATCACAAATTACTTTAGTTTTGCTTTTTAATATTTTATCTATCGGCACTCTGCCAAAAAAGCTTTTGATTTAGAAACATTTGACACATTGTAAGTCAAATACTGTTTTCATCCAATAAAGGCAACATCAGGTTGACAGATAACGATGGGAAATGAACGCTGTGTCAAATTCAAGGGCTCACCATGTGGCGCTTAAAGAACAGCACGGTGTGACAAATCACATTAGGTCTGCAAGTCTCCTTTTACAGTTATTAGTGAATTTAAAAGGGGCCAAACATAAGTCACACAAAGCACTCTATCATTAGGAGCAAGAAACAAAAGAGAGTACTGTATATATTCCTTTTTTTTTTCTTAACTTCGTAAGCAAATACTGAACAACCTCTTGAACCCCAACAACCCTCAGAGAAAGGGTAGGGGAGGAAAAGAAAAGGTAAAGGCAAAAAAAAAAAAGAGGTGTGTGTAGGGGGAAGGAATATCACGGCTTTGACTACTTCTTAGCCGTAATGACCTCCCTGAGATCCTTTTTGGGCTTCCAGCGAGGTGGCCGCTTCGAGCCCTGACTCCTTGGAGGTGAAGCACTCGCCTTCTGAACCTGCCGCCAACTGGGCTTGGCTACAGATCAAAAGAGGGGACTGAAGGACACTGACTGCTACGGGGGATGTACTTTTCAAATGCCACTGCCACATAACATTTCGCCTCCCTGAACTTTTGCCAAAAAGTCCGGAAGGCGAGAGCGCGGCATCAAGGAGGAAATATCTTTCTTGCTCCTTCAGCCCCAAGATGTTTAGCCACACATGCCGCTCTGTGGCGACGATGTCGATGGCACGGGCCACTTGCTTGGTGGAGTGCAGGTTGAGGTCTGTGGTGCGGTGGAGCTCCACAACTATGTTTGGAGACACCCCCTCGCTTTGGTCAGCATCCTTTAATAGCTTGGCTTGGCACACTTGCAACACCGCCTTTGAGCGCTGGCCGAGCATGCTCCACTCCTAAAGAGACTGTGTGCATCATCTGGAGTAATAAATCACTTGCATGGCGTGACACATCTCCTAAATCTAGCTGACATGCTTGTTACTTTCTTTTCTCAAACACACACACGCTAGATTCACATGCATGACACAGACAGCTTCCTGAAGACAAAGAAGCTGATGAAGTTTAGGTGACCTTTTAAAGCCCGTCAGCGCGCCTGTGACGTCAAAATTGTGACGTCAATCAAAATTGGCAGTATAGACAGAATAGGCAGTATAGACGGACACTGGCTCACGCAAAGCGCTCCCATAGCGTCAACTGATGAAGCAGCGTAGAGTTCCACTTCAAAAGGGAACTCTAATTAGTCTAATCTAATTATGCATTTTTAGGGGGAAATGTTTTGGATTATATCCTTACCATCCAATGAACCACAAAATCTGTTGCAAAAGAGATTTTTAAAAAAAGGTAACATCTTCATAAGCCGTTTTCATTGGATTATCTACCACTCTTATAATCCATATATACTCTTAGTTATACTGAGGAAAAATGGATTATGAATATTTGGAATCTTGGATATATATTTTTTCTGGTGTTCTTAAGAGGATCATATGAAGTAGTTGCAGTTTTTTGGGGAATACAGATCATTTGGCTGTAACCAAGAACCATTATGATAATAATTAAGATTTTTTTTGCAGTGGATATGGGGATTACACAGTAGTGCACAAGAAATCAATATTAGGGAATGCCATGATGTTCTAGATCTGAAAATGAATAAATAGAAAAGTTATTTTTTCAATTGTATTGATTGATTTTACCATGGATTGTCTTTATCATGGAATGGACCTTAGTCAAAGCATATCATAGTCAAAGTCATATGTAATTTGAAGCAAATGGAAATAGGGGATATGAAATATATGAAACTAAATAAAACAAGGCCTGAGAAAATCCAAATGAATGAGAATAATTTGTACCAACTGACAGTGGCATTTATTTACACCTGATACACTAAATAAATTATGCAAATCAGGTAACAGAGCGAACACACCAAATATGTACTGAACATAATTTTCAGGCTGCAATCACAGTGTTATGCTATCTAGACACTTTACTGGAACTGTCTCAGTAATCCACCAGTGTGAACCAAACACCTGAAATGTCAAATTAAATATACCATCTACTCTGACTAAAGTCCATAGAAGTGCAAAGGTGTACTTTTTTTTTTTTTTTAAATAAATAAGCAACTCAAATATTAAATCTTATATTTAAAAGATTATTTTTTTTACAAACTAAAACAAAAAACAAAACAAAAAAACATTCTCTCACTCATTATGGAGAGAGAGGATTTGATTGTTATACCACACAAGACAAAATTAAAGCTAGCATGACAGTAGCTCAGATTTTTTGTATGCATACCGGAGTAACAGGGAAGGAGAAACATTATAATATTCAAGGGGTGTGTAATTAAAGCCCTGATAACCTACTACTAAGGGCTGATAAAACATAAATACACTTCACAAAGAAGTAGACTAGTTTTTGGTGGTATTACAGAAATTGTCCCTTCATTATGCATTGGCTGGCAATGGAGAAGAGATCTGCAAAGAGAAGCAAAGTGCACCGTGTGCTGAAAACTTGTCCAGAGAAACCCACTGGTCACATGGTAAAAAAAAAATACCTCAAAAGGAGCAACAACAACAACAACAACAACAAAACAAGCTGCAACTGCATTTACTGAAGAAATTAGCAGTGTTTGCGAGGCAGTAAAAGAATGGTGTTAAAGTTTCAGGTAAGGTTAGGTTTTAGGATTTCGGTGTGCATAACTGAAAGAGCAAACACGAATCAGTATGCAAATAAATGCATAAAAAAAGACCACTCACAACGTAATATGCAAAAACTATGTTGACATCAACACTATCAGTTAAACTTTAACTGGAAAACAAACTTTCGAATGATAGTTTAGGACGGTCAATGGGACATTTCCAAAATTATAATTTTTTATTACAAAAACAACACTTAAACTTGAAATTATCTTCAAGACAACGTTTTAGTCTGTGTGGTAAATGTTTTAAGATGAATTAATTGCAGAAATGAAGAAAAATAAGAATAAGAACAGTGAGTATGAATTTCAATTCATACTCACCTTGCAAACACCATAAACCAAAAATAAAATAAAATAAATAAAATTTAATGGTTATTTTAAGCAGTGAGTTCAAAATTAACTTAAGGTAATCTGAAAAGCCTGAGAAATATTAAGTGAATATTTACACCATATTAAGAAAACATAGTGCTCTTGCATCCAGGGATTTTGTGTCACAGTACATAAATAGTTTAAAATTATAAGCTGTCAATCAGCATCCATTGTGAAGTGGTGAAATCATTAAGGATCCAAGAGGAACAAACAGAAAAACAGGAATGAACTTGTCCTCTCTTCCTCACTGTCTCATAATCCAGAAAAGCTCAGCTCTGCTGCTTCCCTGATATCTATTTCTTTTCTCACTTGCTCTTAAATGAAGACAAGCCACCACAACATCAGCGTCAAGACCAGAAGGCTGCTCAACAGGAAGGAGACTGGAGGGCGATGCAGTAACACTGGGTACAGCTGGCAGACTCGGGCAGCACGGCTCTCTTCCACTGTTGACACGTCTATGGAGACTTGGACGGCATGTCCCTGAGCCTCAATGTCTTTTTCTTGATTATGGTCATCATCATCATCATCATCATCATCATCATCATCTTCATCCTCCTCCATATGCTGCAGTAGCGACAGCCCTCCTGGCATGGGCGCCCACCTGACCCTTACCTGCTGTTGCTTCCACGTGCCTGCTGCACACTTCCATCTCTGCGCAGGGCAACGGGACACCAAGAGAGACACAGAACAATGAACAGACATGGGGAATGGGGAGAGACATGGGAAGAGATTGATGCGGGTAGTACTGATGGGTCCGGGCTCGGCATCTGACCAGAGTGTTTTAAGCAGGCCAGATGGATTGAAGCAAAGGCCTTGAGGGTTTTTATGGTGTTTGTGGCATGGTGGACATCTGATTGACATGAGGATTGGCAGCAGACATTATTTTGGCAGTGCAAATATCCATCACTGACAGAAAAACACCATAAAAAACAGCAGGGTTTGGGTGGGTTGGACCACTAAGCGAGATCCTTAGACGATCAGATCAGTGGATGTGTCTGTCACAGAACTACACTCTGTCATTGGCTAGATCAGAGTTTACTATATCCGCAAAGATCATTCATTACTAACTAAGGTTGCGAATCAAGAACTGATTTTTATTCAGAACCGGTTCCATTTTTAATGAATTTCATGATGTTCATTTCTGTTAACAGTTAATTAACTAATACTTTTAAACACTAAACAGTGTTTTGTGTGCCACTAAATCTGCAGTACCACAGCCAAAGAAACTGTTTTAGTAGAGAGTTTGCGGTCTGAATCGAACATGATAAAATGCACATGATACTGCACACTCTTTAAAGCCACTTTTTCTCTTGACAAACTAAATAACATACAATGAAATTTGTATACATATGTAATGAAAGATCTAGACTGCCCTGAATGTTAGCTTGCTTTTTTCACTCAAGAGCATGATCTATTGAAGCCTATATGTCATACTAACAAGAAACTATGCTTCTGACCACAGTTCAAGAGTTGTAGTTTCAACCTCACAAGTTTGTTAATGTTTGTTGAAACTACGGTTTCAGGAAACGCTAAATCATTTAACTATATTGGTAACGACGGAACTTTGCGACCATAGATGGCTAACAATACTTTTGGGAAACGCATCACAGAACAATTGTTGACTTAATAACTGAACCCATAAGTCATTACTTCTGTCATCTAAATCTTGAAATAAACCGAGACGTGGATGTTAATTCATGCCGTGCAGAAAGAGTTTTTAGTGTTTTATTTAGGAGTTTTATTGATATAAACCCTACTTTAAAACGTTTAATATTTTTGTTCAATATATATTTAAGGCCAATTATGGGGAATGATTCCTTAAAATTTGTAAAGGAATCGCAAATTGAATGATTTAAGAAATCAGAACCATTCAGTTCTTTACAATTCCCATCTCTAGTGCTAACACAAACACAGAGATGATCAATATTAGACAAGTGTTTTAGACAACTATGGATAAGCATAAAATATACTAAATAGTTGTATTAAAATGTAACAACTTAACTAGAAGAGCACACTGTCTTGAGATAATTTGAGAGAATGGAGGAGTGTGTCATGTGGAAGTGTACTGTGTTTAGGTCTGAGACTGGTACATGATGTAATAAGCCTCAGCAGAGGAGGGGCGCGGATGTGCCCCTCTCTGAGCATTTCTAGACACTCCTGTTTTTGGAGAGGAGGAGGATCGAGGTGGAGATGGAGCTATGGATGAAAGTGGAGGAGGACAGGACTGTGATCCAGGACAAGACTTTGCGAGGAGAGATGGAGGAGAGTTTACAATGGGAAGGAAAGGATGGACAACAAGAGGAAAAAAATGGGGGATCAGTTTCTTATTGTTTGCTCTTCCTATCTGCTTTTTTACTACGTTTTCCTTTTATACTTACTTTGGTTGTCAATGAACTAACAGACTCATGCAGCTTATTTATGCAGTGTAATCCAGCCATGCAATTGTCAGATCAAAGCAGAGGATAGCCGTCAGTAGCCATTCAGAGAGCAGCAGCAGTAGTATAAAGGGGTGTGGCTTTGGCAGAGGGCGTGGTCAGGGGGGTCTATAAAAGCTGCAGGCAGTGAACAGATTCAGAGAGAGAGGAGTTCTCCTACTCGGACTGGGTCATGACTATA
Source organism: Rutilus rutilus (assembly GCF_951802725.1). Lineage (NCBI taxonomy): Eukaryota > Metazoa > Chordata > Actinopteri > Cypriniformes > Leuciscidae > Rutilus > Rutilus rutilus. The sequence goes on from NC_140216.1 coordinate 16,036,797, forward strand.
GCGTCCAGCGGCCATTTATGCTTCTGCTTGTGTTGTTCTTTATCTACATAAGTCATGAGAGTACGTTTACCTCTGATATACCTCCCGCTACACAGTGAATGGGTAGGAGAGGAGGCATCTTCACCTATGCACACATGCCCACACACACACACACAAACACACTGAGAGTTTATAAATAAAGTGCTTATTGCTTATTCAGGTGTCACTGACCAATATGTGCAAGTGACCAAACTAGATGCCTTTTGTATCAGTGAAAACTGCAAAGTAAAACCAAATTATTTTTAGTCTCTTATCAAGTTCCGCATAATTTATCATGTTGAAGAATCAGTTCGGCAAAATAAATCATCATTTACTCAGCGTTATTCCAAACCTATGACTTCCTTTTTTTTCTGTGAAACACAAAAGGAGACATTTAGAAGAATAGAAGAGCTAACTGTACGACTTTAGAAGACTCGAAATATAGGATGGACTACTTGTTGGTGCGTTTGCTTCCTTTTACAGTTTGAAAACCTCAGTTTGGACGAGGTCTAATTGCATGGAAAAGAGCAACCAGCATAATTAACCTTACAACAGCAATTACTTAACCACACTCACTGGGTAATCTATCCATCAAACAAAATGACATTGCGAATCAGCTCACTCACTGATGTACCTGATGACTTTGGAATAAATTACTTCAAATGCAATTAATCATCATTCAAAAAAACAGGAAGCACAAGCTTTTGTATCAGGTTGTTATGTTGAAACACTAAATATAGCAGTATAGACCTTATGTGCCAGAGAAACGAGGGCGCCGCCATCTTTAGAATATTGTCTTGTAACTTCCGTTTTTGCGGTCGCTCTGTATATCTCTATGGCGCTTCTGTCCAGGAGTAATTAGCTTTTGAAGTGGATTTACTTAATGTAAAGTTAACGAAAGTTATCATGAGGACTGTAATGTTTAAAGCAGATGACTAAACAAATGTCAGTCGACCGGGAAGATTTTAAAACGAGCCGTACATTAATAAACACGCAAAATCGCTGTGAAAATACAGACCGGAAGTCAAAAGACAACGAGCGCAGCGCTGAAAAGGGATGGGGCTACATAAGGTCTATAAGTTGAGAAAATAGTGCAACTACAAGGGGAAATCTACCCCAAGAAGTCAGACAATACATGTCATAAACATGGACATTGACGCCCGTTTTACACATACTCCATTTGCAGTGCGTATGCGGTGCGTATTTTTTTCCACACCCATGTTAACAGGTCAGAACTTTCACACTGCACGCGGTTGCAGTCCGTCGATCCGTTCCAGTTGCATCGCGTATACAGCAGTGCAGTGATCGTTTCCGCACCGAGTCTATTTTTGCTGTGCTGCAAACGCTGAATTAAAGTGACAGCACATGTTTCATGGTCAAAATGAACACAGATTGACCTGAAAAAGTAGTAATTTCACCATAAATTTATTTAATACTATTTTTTTTCAGTCATCTTTTTACTTTAAGACCGGGGTAAAGCAAGGAAAACTACAATTTACCTCAACAAGGGAGACGGTCCTCACTGCAGAACACGAAATCCAGGGGGGAGGAGTTGGATCCAGATCCAACTCCTCCCACCTTACATATACCTAAACCTACCCATCTCCACCCCCTGATCCCTAAACCCACCCCTAAACCTACCAATCTCCACCCCTTACATCTGGATCCAACTCTGCCCCCTGGATCTCATGTACTGCAGTGAGGTGCTACTGCAACAAGGTGACATAATGAACAACACTCGTCTCATTCGTGGAGGTGGAAAAACAAGTTCTTTGTGACATGCAAGATTTATTGTATTAAAATTTAAATGCAAAAGAAAAGGCATGAGAGTCGGCTGTTTTTGTCAATTTTAAGTTTTAATTTTAAATGTTTGCGATTTTAATATAAGTACATGGTTAAATATTTGACCACTTGCTTGATCTACTTAATATAAGTAGAAGTAATGCATGGAATAATAGGCCTACGTTGTTTAAATTGTGTTTAAACTTGCATACATCCATTAAAGAGTATGTGTACAAAGAGAATCGCAATGCTGACAATTTTTTTTTTTAATAAAAGTTGCTGCATAACTTCTGGATTTGAACTAAAAATAGTAAGTATGTGTTTGTGGTACAGCCGCGGATCAGTTACGCACTGCAAACGCAGCATATGGGAAAGCACTATAGCGCGTGCTGCTCCTGCACCGCATGCGCACCGCATACGCACTGCACACGGAGTATGTGTGAAACGGGCGTAACGCAGGAAAAATGTGCAACGGATGCTTTCCGCATATGCAAACAGGGCTTAATAATTGTTCCTTGTGTTTTTCTGAGAATCAAGTTAGCTTATATGCAGTCTTTGTATTTAATGGAGAAAACAAATCACTGAAGTTTAAAATAAACAAAGGTCAATGCCATAAAGAACGACAAGTGCATTTAAAATCGATTATTCTTCCAATATACTGCATCCTACTATTCTTTTTTGCAAACACAGAGATGTTTCATGTTTGCTTTTGGACTATTTCCCTTTTGGATGTTCATGTGGCATACTGCAGAGTCTGATCCAACTCTTGTATATATTTCGAGATTTCGGGAACAAAACCAATCGAGAAAACTCCATTGGATACGTAATAACATGTACCATAATAACACCTTTTACCATAATCAGAGCTTGACATTGAGCCTTGTTATGTGCTTGTCCTTCGGATAAGTCAATCAATCATTCACTTTTCTAAGCAAAAAAAAGTTCCTTGTCTGTTTGTTTTTTGTTTTTGTGGCTTTAATGTAATTTATTCTGAAGCAATATTCTAATCACTGTTCTAACTATTCAATGAATGCATTTTTGGTGGCGGCAAGTCATTAATTTAACCAATTTGTTCAAACGGCTGATTTATTCAAGAATGAAGCAAGTGACTGTTATTATGAATGGGTCATTGAATTATTGACTCACCCAATTTGTTTAAAAAAGCTGAATCATTCAGTAATGAAACACCACTGTTGCTCGGAGACGGCAACTGTTCTGCTGTGGCTTTGTTTGGACCTATTTTTGTTGGCGAAATAAAGCAAAAACAGTCAATATTGTGTCAAGTCAAGTTATTATTATTTACTTGCTTATTGAACTATTGTAAAAAAAAATAAAAAATAAAAAAAAAATAATGTAATTTGCAATTGATTTGCTGATTCTTCGAAAAAACTTGATTGTGATGTTGCTTAACTATAGTACCTGTCAAAAAACATTTACTTTTTTTTTTTTTTTAATAAGTCTCTTATGCTCACCATTTATTTAATCAAAAATACATTAAAAATAGTAATATTGTGAAATAGTATTACAAATTAAAAGTATAAAAGTAAGTTAACTGTTTTCTGTTTTGAATTTTACTCCAGTCTTTAGTGTCACATGATCCTTTAGAAATCATTCTAATATGCTGATTTTATGGTCACATTTCTTGTTATTATTATCGATGTTGAAAATAGTTGTGCTGCTTAATATTTTAACAATAAAAGAATGAACAATCATTTTTTATATATATTTAACAGTATATCTGTTAAACTGTATATCATTCGATATTACGTTTCTGTGAGTTTCTTGTGTGTGCTGTTGCGCAATTTGATTAGATTTTTCTACGAGTGTCTTTCTCACACACAGATAGGCTGCACGAGTCTCAACGCCCGCAACCTTGTTACCATCAATATATTATCCATTATCCATGGTCGTTTACACTGAATGTAATAAAATCAGAATCATACTCGCACAAAGATTTTTGGTGGTGCTTCCCTAGTTGTTTTTTTTTTTTTTTACATTTTAATCAGGCCTCATCCAGTTGGTAAACTCTTTCACCTGCATCTTCAAAAAATCTAATTTTCCTGGACAAGCGTTAATGTCGAGCACTGATAATCTTGGGAAGAGGAGGTTTGTATGTCATAGACAGTTCAGTAAGTTTGACAGATAACTACAAGGCTTATCAGCGCAGCGATTTGATTGGCTATTTGTGCAGTTCTTTTTCAGTCGTAAGATCAATTCTCCTTTGTGTTCCATAGAAGAAAGAAAGTTGAGCTTCATTAGCATGAGGTGTTCATCTTATGATTCAGAATGATTTTAACAGGCTGGCAGAATATGCGTTCAGTTCCAAGTTCTGAACTTGTCTAATTTACAGCTTGTCACATCAAAAAACTGCTTTCAGGGTTGCAGAATGTGCATCATAGCGACTGCATCATACCTAGGCTGTGTTATAACACGTAAAGTTCCACCTAGCACATTATTCAGTGCATCATTTTGACTAGTGGCATAAAGTCTGATTTACTTTGCACAGAAAGAAAAGTCTGACTGAAATACAAAGTTGAACTACTGTTTGCCATTAAGGGGGAAAATAAAGAAATAAGAAGATGATAGATAGAACAGATGAAGAATATAGAGAGAATGCAAATAATGGTATTGCAGTCTTCGAAAATAGGCAACACTGGAGAAATGGTCGAAAAATGTGTGTAAAAAAACAATAATTTCACAGAGATAACTCAGAACAGAAAGCTGAATATACAATTCTGCTCATGGATGTCAAGTTTACTCACCAGTGACCACTAAGTAAATCTCTAAGATTTGATATCACTAAACTGGCAAAGTTTGAAAAAAATCAGTTCTTCAAAAGTGCTCATTGCTTTAACCCAAAACCTTATCAACGCAACTTTTTGGCACTCTGATAACCTGACTACCAAAAATGTCATAGCAGTCAGTCAATTTATAGATATGAAATGTATATGAGGGGAAAAAAGGATTTTGGTCATCAATTTACCCAGTCTGAAAATGCAATGCTGCGATATAAAACTACCACTGACAAACATGGATGACTATCAAATCTATCTACAAGAACAAGCTTTTTCAATTTTATCTTCAAGCAAGGCATTCAAAGACTCCAACAATGAAGTGTAACCTTTAACCCCGTGCGTAACCCCAGTACTCACGTCGGGCTGCAGCTGGCCATTGAAGCTGGCGGTGCGGAAGGGCGAGTGGGTGGACAGACGCTTGTCCCACTCACTGGGCCGCGGCTCGGGCACCGACTCCATGAAGCTTCGCTTGAGCTCGCTGATACTCGTGTGATGGCGCATGATTTCTGTCTGTGTCTTTTCCACATCCTGAGAGAGAAATAGAGGTCCAGGCGGAAAGAAAGTATACCAAAAAGGTCAAAAGAAAAAGCGCAAGAGGATAGAAGAAGAGAAATTTAGGAACCAATAGCAAAATTGAGAAAAAAAAGAGAGAACACAGGAAGATGAAGGACAGATGAATAGATTAAGAGGGAGAAATAACCCAATGAAGTTCTCATTAGTTTAATCATCTTACATAAATCACTATTTTACTCTAAACTCAACGGATGTCACATCTAGGGTTGGGAATCAATTATTTTTATCAATACACTGGCACTGGATAATTTTAAGATGTTTGGTTCCGTTAACGATTCTTAAATCTCCACAGATTACATCTGGGGTGGGTTGTGAGCTTGTAGTCTGAATTGATGATGGGAAAGAAAAATAAAGGTTCCAAAATGTTTTTTTTGTTTTTGTTTTTTTGCAGAGATGCCATAAACAGTAAACAGTAAACATCAGTAAACAGTTCTTAAGAGAACCATTTTCTAAAAAAGAATCCAAAGAACCTTTTTCCACTATAAAGAACCTTTTGTACAATGGAAAGGTTCTTCATGGAACCATAGATGACAATTAAAAACTTTACTTTTAAAAATGTGTACATGATAATACAATAAACAATAAATAACTGTAGATCTGTTGTTGCGTGCAAACAGTGAGGACAACACAATATAAACGTGCTGTGTTGTATAATGTGTTGTCCTCGCTGGTTGCACGCAACAACACATGTACAGTCTGTAGATATCAATGACTGAAGCAGTTCTTTTTAATTAATCAGACACAAATAAGTCTTGAACTCATGGGTTTGAACTCAACAACCAATTCACTCACTGAATCATTATCATTATCAGTATAGTCACTAAGGAACCAAAATCATTACATTTCTTATGATCCCCATCCCTAGTCACATCGGTTTTCAGTCAAGCGAATGTCACACACAAAGCCATTCTACAGATCGCCCATGGGCCACCAAGACACAGGTCTCTTCTCTTCCACTTTCACTGTCTTCTCATTGCATTTTCCCCTTTTTTTCACCACCCGCAGCTTGATTTGTCACCCATCATCTCCTCTCAGTGGCATCGGGTAATCAGCTATGCTCAGACACTATGACGCTATGAATATTCATTTCAGAGAGGAGTCTTTGTGACTGCTCAAAACAAACGATCCATGTGTGTACAGACAAACTGTGATTAATGAGATCGAGAGAGAGACAGACGGTCTAAAATCTCAGCTGATCTTTATTTCTTTAACTGTGGTAAACAGGTGAGACTTTGGAAATAAAATGGAGAGAACTGATCTGTGTCTCAGTGCCCAACAGAACATCTGCAAGAGTGAAACACTCTCATGAGAAACCAGACCTCATCATCTACATTCACTGACATTCAGCTGAAAAAGCTACTGCATTACAGTGTGTCAAATTTAAGTTTGCAGGCTAGTAGTTTGAAACTGCTATTTATATTTAGCAAATGGTTCTGTTCTTAAATCTTGTGAGCTGACAACCTAGACAGTATTTTAAAGCATCATAAGTGTTCCACAAAATAGACCCAAAGTACACTTTAGTTTGGGCAAGAATGCTAGCATATGTATAGTAGATCTTTCAAGGTATACTTCATTTGATAGCGTGCATGAACACAGGCATTCGACACGAGGACTAGAAAGTTTAGTTTTTGTCGAGTATTTGACAATTTGATGAGCGATAAAAATGTCTTTGCTAAAGAGTTGCGTGTATCTCTTAAACCCCTCACACAAGCACTCGACAACTAATATTATTGCATCTCCAGTAGTTTGTTGTTCCACCTTGTGGACAAAATGTGCATGTGTGAGCTGAGCGTACAGAGTATGCACGGTTAGAAAAATCTAGCTGCAGGCATACTGTACTATGCTAATGATCAAATTTACATCACATGCACTGAACACATATACATATAAAATGAAATATACTTTTGGCAATAGTCAGCAATTGTTATTCTGCCTCCAAAGAAACCTTTTTGGCAGAAATGTAAAGTAATATTTTATGTATTCTATCATTTACAGAAAATAAAATTTAAAATTTAAAATCTATTAAAAGCTTAGTAACATGCTAACATATTAAAATAATTAATAAAAATAATTTTGTGTGGCACTATTATGTATTAGCCCAGAAATCTAGACGCACCCTAGCGGCAGCAAATTTTATTTTGCAGCCAGTGTCGTCTAGCAACTCTCCGTTGGCTTGCGAGCTGGAAAAAAACTAACTCTAGTCAGGCCAATCACATCATGTAAGAGTCGGTGGGCGGGCTTAACATAATGACGGCAGAGTTGTGATGGTTCCTGCTACTTGAAAACAAAGAACATGGCGAAGATAGCGAAGGTGAAGATGCTGCTGCTGGCGAACAGCAGTATTTCGAATCGGCTTTGGCCACGACTCTGGAAGACTTGGAGTTAAGCTTTTCTTTGAGAAAAGAACAAAGAACGGCACTGAAGTCATCCTTAAAAAAGGAAGATGTGTTCAGAGTTTTGCCGACCGGATACAGCAAAAGTTTAATCTATCAACTAGCTCCGCTAGTGGGAAAACGCTCTGGTTAGTTGTAGCGCTATCCTATTGAGTGCAGAGGGAATTTGAAAGACAACCGTTTATCCCGCCCCTCGGATTGAGCCCTGCCAATGGTGTGTTCCCAGACCCAACATCTTGATGTGGGTCGTCAGGCAAATTATGTATAGCTTTCCTGGATTGCTTATGATGCCTTAAAAGCTAGTCTGGCAGGCAGCTCACTTTAGTTTGTAAAAGATCTCTGATGTTATCTCATTAATTAAACTCTTCTCTAAAAGGTAGATGAGGTGGTAATCATGTAAGCACTTCATCGGTTTTAACATTAGCCGTTTAAGCTCCAGTGTGAACAAAGCTTGAGTTCAGACATGGGTCAAATGCTGGGTTCTGATCTCTAAACATGCTGTTTTGCAAACTGGTCTATATTCCATTCTAAAGCTAGCGTACTAAATGAATCATATGCTGTCACAATTCAGTGCAGCATTTTGATAGATTTGACACATGTCTGTTAATCAGTAGATTTATGAAACAAAGCAAAGTGCAAAACAGTGCTTGGCTCAAACACCAACAGCAATCTTAACACTTATTATTATAATAGACACAGTGTTATACAAGATGTTTGGCCAGATACAGAGGTCACGGGGTTAGAGAAGAGGTCATGGTGTGGCTGAAGGGGTTAATGTCACAAAATACATCTGGTTGTCAGACTCATTATCAGACTCATCAGACCTCACAAGGACAACAGTAACAAACAGCTTTTGTAGCTTAAATATAAATATGTAAATATATGACTGGGACAGGCTGTATAATCTGTATAATAGAACACTGCAAATAAGTAATATAATCATGTGATCTGATAACAAATAAATAAATAAAAACATGAAGTGTAGCTAAATGGACAAACAATGATTATACTGTTATACAGTTATACAGTTTTTCAGAATATTTATGGGCTTGTCGCACTGTTTAACCCTGGGTCAACATCTGTTTTTAACCCAGACTAAAGACAATTTTTAAGCCATGAAATTCTGAATTGGATTAAATATCCATGTGCTTAGCTCAGTCACTATTGACTATTGTGTTTAGTTTCAGTGTCCAGGCCATTAAAAATACTGGGTAAACCATTAAAAATAACCGTGACAGAAAACATGAATTAGTGATGAAGAGACTGTATTATTGGCATTTATGTACATTAGCATATTTATGTGGTGACAATTCCACAGTTGGATAGTTCTGTACACATGCTGTTCTTTTTCAATCATTAGTATTGAACTGTTAAGCTATGACGTCAATTTGCAGGCTAGCCTGCAGGCTAAATCTAGTGTGAAATCTCAAAATCTGACCATGCAGGATTAATTTAATAATCCAGGGTAAAGTATTATACAGGGTTATAAATTGTTTATTAATTTAAAGTGTGAAAAGCCCATTAGAAATATTTAGAGAAGCTAGAACAGAATAAACATAGAGTCTACTGCTTAATGAAATAAAATGCATCTAAAGATGTATTTGTCAGTGCTTTACAACTACTTGCTTGCTACATTTTTGTATCAGATCAATTTTGCATTAAATTATGAACAAAAAGAAAAAGAAAAAGTAAATACATAAAAGAAGTTAAATCAAAATTCCCAATCATATATTTAATGAAATAGTGCAAAAAATAAATAAAAATTAAGAATAAATAGAAGCGAGTACTTGCATTACAGTTAGTGAGGTAAATAGTGCATGCCAAGCCTTTAGGGTTAAGCTACAAAACAAAACACAAAAGAGTGTGCGGTGAGAAGAATGAAGAAAGAAACAAGATGAAACAGAATATCATGCAGTGAGACATGCAGCGGCAAAAACAAGACATTTCCAGAGTTTCAATACAAACCTCCAACATTAAATTGCTATGTTTGATATAAATAGTTTCCCCCTCAATTTTCTTAGCTCTTTTCTGTGAAGAACAGGGGGGAAAAAAGTCGGCAGTGTTTGAACGTAGAGAAAATCATGAAATGATTCTTGGGTATTTTTTTAAGATTTGAACTGCAGATGCATTCAGTGTGTGGGGATGTGGAGGGATGGAGACAAATCAAATATGGATGAACCACAGCAGCTAGACAGGGGGGAGAGGTCAAAGGTCAGGGGTGACAGCAAGGTCAGGAATAATTGTGCAATGGGCAAAGTTATGAAAGTGTAATGAGTTTCCAATAAACTCCTCTTTGCCATAATTTGTGAAACGCTATTCACTTTGCAACTCTCATTTGATTGAGCATCCTGACCACTCTGATACAGCAACACTAACACAACCAGTGTAATTCTTGTCTTGAAAATGTTTTGGATAATCTTGGTTATAAGATTAATATTAGTGAGCACTGTCTAATGTCTATAACCACATGATTAGCTAGAGTATATAAAAGCACACTACCAGTCAACAGTTTGGACATGACCACATTTGTATCTCTCATGAACTTAAAAAGCTTTTGATCTCCAGGCTTACCCTTGTGAAAAAGAAGTGTTAGAGAGTACTTAGAGAGTACACTTTCATTACTATGTTCATGTTTATTAACAACACACTAAACTCTTTCCCTGCAGAGTTCAGATATTCATACAACAAAATGAATTTTTGTGAAAATTAACAAAAAATGCTGGTGGTGGCTGACAACTTAAAAAAAAAGAAAACGTTGTTGTGGAAAGAGTTAAGTGCAATTTTAAAAAATGTGCTTTGAAATATTTACAAAAAGCAAAACTTTTATTTTTGACTGTGTTAATCCTGTTTTGTGCTTTAAAGAAGTATACGTATCTGAAAGTGTTTACAAACACATTAAAGCACATATAAAGTATTTGATTATAATTTTAACTGTAGTATGTTATTCAATATAACATTTAAAGTTAATATATTTAAAATGTACTAAATTCTAAATTGCTTCATCATTATCAATGTGTAATTACAAATATATTTTAATACATGACATGCATGTTTCAATAGAAATTACATTAAAGTATATTTTAGTTTGCCACAAATGCTTGTCAGTACATTTGGCAGTACACTTTAAACGCTATTTCAAGGACAATGAAGTAATTATAAAATTGCATGTAAAGATGTACTTAATTCCAACTTAAGTGGGTTAAAAGATATTCATTTTTAATATTCACGTACTCTTTTAAAGCATATTATTTCTGCAATAAGCACTCTTTTTAAAAGCATGGTTAGGATTAAATAAATGTAAATAATGCTATATGTTCCACTTTAACAACCTTTCTAGATCTTATCTGTTCTTTCACTTCTAGGCTAGTACGCTACTCATTGCAGTCAAGAGAAAATTATGCAAATCTCAAAACATTCTGCTGACTAAAACTTGTGTGTGGTTTTCACACAGAAATCATAATTCATAAACAACAATTATTAAATTTGAATTTGAATTACTGTCCTGGTGGTCTTAAAAATATGAAATTTATTATATCTTTTTCTAGAGTAGGTTCTGTATAAAATCCAGTCACATTTAGTCTATGCCATTGGGCTTCTGGTTTTGAGAATGACACACTACACGTGCTGTCAGGTCAGACCACATCTTTAGAGAGCCTATGCATATTAGTCAGAGATCCATTGCTTTGCAGTCATCTTATTCTGCCAATGTTGACACTGCAAAAGCATCCAACTACACAACAAGATCAGCAGTACTTCAGATACTTGCAAACTGAGGAGGCATTCACCTCTTCCCTCCCACATCCTCCCTAATGGCTAACAACTTTGCCAATTTTTCACAGATCAAGTAACAATCAGCAGCAGCCAATTCTCAACACACAAAAACAACTAACAAACACCCACGACTCGCATGCAAATCTCTACTCTCCTCTTATGGAGGCAGAGGTCTCTAAAGTTCTCCTCTCCAACCAACCTACCACTGATCCTTTTCTCTCCCGTCTTTTACACAGCATCTCTCCCACCCCACAGCACTCACATGCATCATAAACGTATCACTACGCACTGGAACTTTTCCCAGCACATTCAAAGTGGCTTGTGTAACTAACATTAAATTCCAGACCACCTGCAGATTAGTCTGTCTTCTTCCATTCATGGCGAAAAACACTTGAGCAAGTTGTTTTCAACAAGGTTTCTCTTTTTTTTAGACAGCAATCAGTAAGGATTTAACTTGACTGACTTGATTTCAAAGCGAACATTCAACATATTCAGCCTTGCTAGAAGCCTCACAGGTGGAAAGAGCATCTTAACGATAATCTGTTCTCGTTTTGTTCGACTTTGACACTGTCAGCCACTTCCTCTTTTCTATCCACTCCAACTTGAGCATCACATGAATCTCCACTTGTTTAAAGGGTCATGAAACCCCTAAAATTTTTTGAGATGTTTGTTTGTATGTTTGTTTTTTGGAGCCATTACGTTCTTCCGGTTTAAAAAGCAAATTTCACCAACATCATGAAAAGTGCGGTAATTCGGAGTGGTGATTGGCTGCCGTAGCTGGAGAGTATGCATCTATGTTAACTGTTTCTGAGCTTTTCTCCGCATTATTCATGAGAATAAACTTATTTAATCCAATCACTGCACTGTATTATGCATGAGATTAGATTAATCTAAGATTAGTAGAGAATTCAAATGTCACAAAAGACTGCTTCGCCTCTGTTCGTTCGCTCACCTCTGCCATTTGCATTAGGAGTTTGACTACCAACACATAACACATATGTGCGGACTGCAGAGCACCACGATGAGTTTAACAACACTTGCAGTCCAGATCATAGTTCATAAATGGACCGAAACAGGCATGTTTCAAGCTTTTATGGACATAATTCATATACTCTAGTGCTCCAAAAGTAACACAGCACCATGTATGAACACATATTTCATCATGTCTTCTTCAAATGAAATATATATGTGCAAATAAGGACAGTGATCATTAACGCAATGACATAATGGATTATTCTGATACACTGAAGAGACTGTATGTTGAAATTTCAAAGAGGAATGGACAAAAAAGTAACTATGCCTTTAATCCTTCTGTGTTAAACTGATGTGTGTAATTTGTTCAGAGACTGTAGTACTTGTAACATAATGAAAATCTTCCTAATTTTTCATATGGACCAATAGCTCTGCAAAGTAATAATGCTGATTTGTTGTTATTTCTAAGAATAATTTATCAAAACGTATTTGATTTGTTCATGATAGTTGTTAGTAGTTGGTAGCAGAATTTTGTGAGTTTGTTGTCATAGGGTTATAATTTTAAAATACACCAATGAGCCCCCAACTCTGTTGTTTGGTTGTTTTTTCTCAGCTCATATTTCAATAATCATTTGTCTGTATAATGAGCGTGTTTGTAGGTCTGTGTTTTGTTGGTTGTCTCCCTACTTCCCATCCTCTACACTCCCACTTTTCCACAGCTTTACACGTCCATTTCTTGAGTCTTTCAAATCTGAGGTGTGAACGACCAGTGCTTTAACAGGGGGGTTTCATGACACTTTAGTTTCCGCCTTACAGGTAAATTCTTTGGGTATCGCCGGGGTACCTCAGGGTTTAGTGCTTGGCCGTATCCTTTTTTTCAATATATACTGCTGGAATCATCCAGGGTATGGGTTTTTCAGGAAAATAGGTATGTCCAAACCTCTGACTGGTAGTGTATAAATCTCATTGATTTTGTTCTTCAGTTTTGTTATACATTAACATGTTTCTGTTGATAGAGCTTAGGTTGTTTTAAACATTCCTTAAAATATGCTTTAAATTGCTTCTCCAAAAATGTCAATGAATTAAAAGTATAAACGTATATAAAAGTGTTTATTTAAAATATTATTTATCTCAGTTGGATTTAAAGTTGGAGTAACTCAGGTTTGCAGCAGGAAAACACAGTTTGGCTTTCCTAAAAACGAAAGTTTTGGTCTGCATCTATGTAAAAGACAGTGCAACAGACAATGCATGCTAGAGTAAATGCCACAATAACAATGTAAATGTCATAATGTTCATCCGTACTTCACTCATTCTGTAAACCTCAGTATGCACTGATTCACTGGATAGGTATCTGACAGCTACAGTGCTGTTTGGTACAGCCTAACTCATACAAGTGCAAGCAAGATACAGCCAAAGCAGATAATAAATTATATTTTTGTTGTAAAACATGGGCAGTGAGGAAATGATGAGTACAATGGCATCGTCCTCATGCTGTGATAACTGTATGGAACAAGCTCTGACCTTCCTCATGCGCACCATCTCAGTGTCCGCCCGTGGCGACTGTTTAGACCCCAGAGGGGAAGAAAGAGAGTATGTAAGTGTCTACAAAACAAGTTACCTCTTTGCTACTCACTTACTGCATCAAAAAACAAGATTCACGATGGTTATGATTTTCTTACAGCTGTTAATTTATGTCTTAATAGTATGATACTATAATATTGTCAGCATGCACTAATATTTTAACAAGTTTATCAAATGCTTTTTTTTTACTTTTTTTTTATGCATATTACAACAGCCTTAGTGATTGGCTGAAATCATGAGCACAAACCTGGCTCTTTCTCTCCCCATTGGTGGCCGTCACCACCGGGGCATCACGGTGCCGCCGTTCTCGCCGGGCTACCGTCTGTAGCAGCACAGAGAGAGTATGCATACTCTTGCGGTCTCAAATAGACCTAAACATCATGTCCATCTTACATGTGTGGTCTCAAGTAAAGATGCTTTTTCTTTCTAATTGGAACTGTAATCATTCTAGTTATGAAAAGGCCTTGCAGCTTCTTATAGGTACTTTTAGGCTTGCTTTCTGATCACTTACTCCAACAATTCAAAGGTCAGTTAGGAGTCTGTACTGCAGGTTTATAAAAAAAAGGTTCATGGATCAAAGTATTTCTTACATTTTAAGCATTTATTTAGGAACCTGGTGCACTTTCTCCCTCGTTTAGGCATATATGAACACAGCAAACATGCTCAGATCCGTAACAAAACAATCGCTCCGAGAACGAGGTGGTCTCGGCCCGATTGCAAACAAACTCTAGGGTGGTTCGGTTGATGTGAGAAAGCTTTACTCACATGTGACTTGCATAAACACATTTTGGTACGCTTTGAAATGTTGCCTTGTGAAAGCGAACCGAACCAAGAAGAAAATAACAAATTAAGTCCCTGTTTCGGAAAACAGAGCAAATGATCTACAGGTCTGAAAATGCCCCCCAGTTTCCGAGGCTTTCATCTATACTTAAACATAAAATAGGGGGCACTAAAATTATCTAAAACAAAATATGATTTTGCTCAAATAAAAACATAATTAATTAAATAAAAGCATTAATTATGATTTAAAATACATTTCCATTAATTTTATATTGACAAACTATAGTATATATTTGTGTGTGTGCCATACCTTGATTTCAGGTGTGCCCTCTGCTTTGGTGCTGTGTGTTTTGGAGCCATCTGTCACATGGGCCTTCACCTCACTCTTCCTCTCAGAGGAGCGTAGACGGCCCGTGGGCGTGGACGTCTCTTTACGGTCAGTGCGGGCGGCAGATGCCACTGGGGAAGGAGCCACATCACCCGGGGAGATGGGAGACATAATGGGAGCGCTGACGGGACGAGCATTCTTATCTGGGGTCGAAACCATGGCTGTCAGAGAAAAATGTATGGGACAGAGGAGTTCTGTATGTTACACTAAAATCATGGAGTAAAAATAAATAAGTTCACTTTAACATAGTGACAATTGTTTGAGTTTTGTCTCCCATAAAAAACTTTTGGTGTTTGCTGTGCACCTCTGATGAGAAACATAGACACACAAGCAGTAATACACATTCTTATTGTGATAATTATAAAACGATTCAAACCTAAATTAATACACTCTGAAAAAGGAGTACACTTTAGCATACTTTAAAAAAAGAGTACTTATTATGGAAATAATACACTTTGAATTAATATACTATAAGTGAAAACTGAATGTAATGTTTTCGGACTTAAAAAAATGCATATATATTATAGTTTATATTTATAATAAATGCCACCAGATGAACTTTAGAGTATTTTTTAGCCCACGTAAGTAGGAATTAAGTACATATTTATATGTAATTTCATTATTCTGTTGTCTTTGAAATGGTTCAAGTGTACTGCCGAATTTACTAATAAACATAAAACATGCTTTAATTCCATTTCTATTGAAACTTGTATTTTATATTTTTAAACAAATTTGTAATTACACATTTGTAATAGAGTTGCATTGAAGATACCATGAAGATACCATTTATTATATATGAACTTTAAATGTAATATTGAATAACACGCTACAGTTAAAGGGGAACATGGCAACTCTAGCCATTTCTTCGCTGATTTTCCCTTTTGTTGTCTACCGAGGTGGGTAATACATCATACATAGTATCATATGGCGTGTGTGTTTATATTGAATTGCCGTAAAGCAGTTTGTGTTTCTCGCTCGTTCTCGCTTCTCACGAGACTTCCTATTTCCAACTTACCGGGACGTTAGTCCCCATGTTGCAAGGTTGGTTTTCCGCCGGGGAACGCTGGGGGGTGCGGGGAAAGTCACCATTCTCACCAGAACAGGTTATTTAACCATCCAAATGATTTATAAACGGATTTATTAAGTTGAAATAGTTGCCAAGTTCCCCTTTAATGAAGTACTTTACATGTGATTTACTATGTCAGTCAACACATTAAAATAAGTGTACTTCTTTAAAGCACTGCAAAAGATTTTTTAAATAATTTAAAAAGTACTTACTATAAATTTAAAAGTTTTTAATTACAAAGTGCACTTTTTAAAAATGTGTTAAGAAACGTAGTCATGAAAGTGGACTCTCTTTAAGAACACTTAATTGTATGTATGTATGTATGTATGTGTGTATATATACTGTACTGTACGTACTGTATATACATATATAAAACAGCATGCTGTTTTTGGGCAAGTTAAAATAGTCTTTTGAGTCATCTCAAATATGAAACGATCTACAAAATCATGTAAACACAGTGACAGATACTGTTGTTTTTCGTAAGATTAGGAACTTTAGGAGGAAAGAAGAACAAGCTGAGGGAATAAAGCTCCACCTCAGGAAAAAGAGGTTTCTGAAAGAGTGCAGCCAAGGAGCACAAACCAATCATCCTGCAGTGTTTCTTTCCAATTTTTTCCCCTCTCACTCCTTTTGAGCTGATCAAGCTCCTGTCGGCCTGTGAGAAATTCTCTGGGCAAAGCCTGACCTGACAATCAAACTGCAACATAAACAATTGCTTCAGGAACTCGAAATCTCACTCTGCATGGACTTTATTGTCTTCACAGGTACATGCTTGGAGTTGTTATCCACAAGAATAAACAATACCAAACTTACCTTCATTTAAAATTTTCAGGAACCAACTTGTTAATCAAACTACTAATCAAAACAGCAATCATTCTGTCTTGCTATTCTTTTTATAAGCATTTCAGGGAGGGTCATTTGCGAAATTGCAACAACTGAAATCTTTAAAAGACTATGTAAGATTCACTTCATGGAATTTTTATGTAATAAATAACCAACGGTCCATCTCTGATGAATGCAGAAAGTAATTAAGTCTACCTAAGGATGAATAATTAAATTATCAGTGGGTTAACTAGGGTTGCTTTTCTGGATCACACCACTGCTGTGATTTTTCTCCCACAGTGAGTTCACCTGCACTGCCTAAAGCAACCACAGTTTATTTATACCACAAGAAAACACCTTCACTTTACCTCAGAGACACGTGGCTCTGTTCCAATCTCTAGTGAGCTGTCACCATCTACACAGCCAGCTGCTTTAATCAAAATAAAACCACAAGAGACTGATTTGGAACACTTTCCATTGGTAGCAACTCTGAAAAGGACTGTCAGTAAATTTAAGACCAGAAGATTCCAACGGAGTCTGATTTTAGCATGTTTCTAAAATGAATACTCTCCATACTCTATTAAACACACAAAAATGTAACCAAAGTAAATACAATACATTTAATAGAACAAATACTTCTAAAAACTTTGTAGTTAAAAAATGTTTTCTACCCTTATGAAAACACAAAAAAAAAAAAAAAAAAAAAAAAAACTTTTTAAAAAACGACTTGCAGATAATCTAACAATAATTAAATAAAGGGCCTCTTAAAGGGATAGTTCACCCAAAATTGAATTCTGTCATCATTTACTCAACCTCATGTTGTTCCAAACCGGTATGAGTTTCTTTCTTCTGCTGAACACAAAAGAAGATATTTTGAAGAATGTTGGTAACCAAACAGTTGACGGTAACCATTGACTTCCATAGTTTCTTTCCTACGATGTAAGTCAATGGCTATACAGTCTGGCTGATGATGAAAAAAAAAAATTGGGGGGTGAATTATCCATTTAAAGGCAATGCAAGTAATTAACATATAAATGACATATAAACATGTTCTTAGGTGGGTCAAAAAGCACTCTAAAGTTCAGCTAATTTCATTTATGTAATACTACAAAAAATGTATAATACATAATACAACTATAATATATTTTCATTTAATTGCAAAAACATTAATCTCACACTTAAATATACTCTTTTAAAGTATTTTAAAATAAAGTACTTTTAAAGTATATAGTTTTCATAATAAGTACTCTTTTTAAAAGTATGCTGAAGTTTCCCTGTTTTGTTTTTTTTAGAGTATGCATTGTGTGTTTTTTTTTCATGAAGTATGATATGTTGTTTTGGAATTTGGCCAAATGGAGGTATCTATTATATGGCAGCAAGAGTGTGAAATGGATTTGACACAGTTAAATCACATACTCATTTCATATATACACAATTGACAACATGACTTAACATTTCTGTCCAAGAATAGCCATAGTCAAAACCCATGCTTGAAGACTGAGAAAGCTGTCCAACATATGATTGTTAGTGGGTTTGTTTGCTGTGGACACAGAGAGTAGCCTGAATGCAGAATGTATCTGTCCTTCAGTGTAAAGCCAGCAGAGACAAACAACTTCTGCTCACAGCTCAAATAAAAACAGATTGCTTGCAG
Source organism: Rutilus rutilus (assembly GCF_951802725.1). Taxonomy (NCBI): domain Eukaryota; kingdom Metazoa; phylum Chordata; class Actinopteri; order Cypriniformes; family Leuciscidae; genus Rutilus; species Rutilus rutilus. The sequence goes on from NC_140216.1 coordinate 16,055,389, forward strand.
AACAACTTACATAAGGAGTCTGAACCTTCCCAAGGGAAGTACATTAGAGAATTGGAGAGAGGTTGAAAGAAGGAGAGAGAATGAAAGAGCAAATGAGATCTCAAGCAGAGCAAAAGCAAGTATCAGACTTGTGATGTCAAACTCCCTGAGGTAACTAGCAGTGATTGACCAGAATCCAACAAAGTTTGCCAATCATCTGCCTCTATTTTCAATATAACTTGCTGTACCCATAGGCAATCAGAGCTGAATACAGTAAATCAAAATGGGAGAGAAAAATAATTTCATAGATGGTTACACACCTCCATCTAAGCTGCGGGATGCCCTCTTACTGGCAGAGCGCTGGAAATGGGGGGCAGGTCTATCAATCATGGAGCTGGCTTGACGGGTCTGAGCCTGAGTACGCCCGCTGTAGCGGAACTTTGATCCCAGAGCCAGGAACTTCCTGGGAGTAGTGGCCGCCTCTGTGGATGTCAACCTGGGACAGAAGAGTTTACATCTCTTCATAAAGTATGTGGACTCAAATCAATTTATAAAAACAAACAGTTACTAAGATGTGAATACATGTTGTGACGCATTGCTTGATATTTATACCTGAAGAATGTGTGATGCTCCACACATACTTTCCACAGCTTTTTGGCGGCCTTGTAGTTGGGCAGTTTAAAGCCAATGGCGCTTTCGTAATGTTCCAGCTAAAAAAAATGTTTGAAAAGAAAAATCATGTCATGAACAGAAAAATCACCAATAGTTATTAAATATTATACAATAGTTATTAAATATTATAATGAAATTAACAAAATAGATATAGAGTATATGTGAGTCTCCTTGACTTCATGTAGCGTTTAATTTTTTGAATTTCAAAGAATTTTCCAGTTATCTATGCTGACTGAAAAATAGACAACCGAATACATCATTTAAAATAAAATAAAAATACATTTATATATATTAAAAAAAAATGATAATTTATAAAACGAATTAAATTTGCTGTAAAAATGCTATTTCTGAGTAATATGATGTCAAACACAATTGATTCCTCGCATCTTGTGACGCCAAACTAGACAAAGCATGTCTAATGTAGCCATGTTTCATCTGACAGTTACATTAGAGTGAAAGATGTATGGTTTGGAAACAATATGAGGGTGAGCAATGAAAGCTTCCTTTCATTTCTGGGTGAGCTGTAACTTTATTATTTTTGATCAAATTATGTTCTACCTTGACATATCCTAAAAATGTTTTTAGATTGTGTCTTAATAATAATCTTTACAATATAGGTGATGTCAGACTTAGCTCTTTATGTTCCAAAAAAATATAAATATAATGTGGCTTGATTAAATTCAGTTGTGTACACATACATCAGATGGCCGTATCTTGATGAAGAAACTGCTGCGTTTGTAGGAGACTTTGAGAACTTTTGGCCAGGGGAATCGATTAATCCTCAACTTGTCCTTATACACCATCAGGCCACTGGAGCAAACCCCCAACATTATATCCACCCCATCCAGATCCTGACAGAAAGAGAAAACAGTATTCTGTAATCATCTTTTGACTCAAGATTTGAGGTAGTGTAAACAAGCATTTTACAAAGCTCTACCACTAGGAGGAGCCCCTGCTTCACTTTTAAAAAAGTGAATTCTATCATTTATTTAAATCCAAGACTTGATGCAAACAGATTGACCTGGTTTCAGCTACCAACTCTGAGCAGTGGCAGGACATGCAATGCTTTTACCACAAGCACTCCTGTGATATGAAGGACGTTTTATTTGACAGCTCAGACTGATGATTTCTCATAAAGCAGGTGGTTTAATCAATTCTGGGGAAAGTCACATTGTCTAACAGACGTAATTGAATGTATTTTAAGTCACAGCACGCTGCAGTAAATGGAGGCTTGTAAATGTATGTATTATTATTATTACTATTATTATTATTATTATTATAACCCAATCAACAACCAAAGTTATTGCAAAAAACAAATGATCAAATAAATGTTTATAAGTGTATCAATAACTACAAAACAACTTCATTTAAATAATGCTGGCATATAATATTTTTGCATTTAATTTATTTTAAAATGTTAAAGATTTTATTTAATTGATATTGATGTTTATTTCAAATGTATTGATAGAAAATAAAATCCTGGATTTTAAACTGTGTTGCAAACATATAAAGAAGGAAAGACAACCCTTAAACCCTTATTTTTCGTATTGCATTTGTGGAAATTGCCTTCTGTAAATCTACTGTACCTTTGCCTGGTGGAGATCAAGCCCATACATGGCCAGTTTTTTGGCATTCTCCAGGAACATCATATCAGCCTGAGCCGGACTCATAGATCTGCAGGGGGGAAAAACATGCTACATATATCCTGCAAACCTGACAGTATATTTGAAAGTGCAACACACTAAATTCTTGTCTAATTTTACTCAGGATCATAACATTAACTTAATAACGAAACGTGCAAAAACATTTTAATCTTAACCTCTAGTAAATGTGCTTTTAATTCCCCTGCCCTAACAAAAGTTACCAAACATCCATTTATCATAAGTGTATATATGCATGTAAATAAATCATAATCATCACCCCACCAACAAGAAACAGTCATGATCACCTGTATGTGCGGTGAAGCTCCATGACTTTCTCCTCAAGCTCTCTGGTCTGTCCTGGGATCAGCTGGAGCTCCTTGGCATAGTCACTGGCGTGAACCTCTGGGTCGTATTCACCCAACTCAGACTGCAGGGCGTAAGAGCCCAGCAGGGCCAGGGTCACGAAAGAGCAGGGCAGACAGCCGTTCTTGATGTCCTTCCGCAGCTGCAAACACAAGTAGTACCTGCGCAGTGCAAGTAATTTCATTTAAGCTCAAAAACTCAAAGACATTATGACATTATGTGCCAGGATATCACATGTTACAAGTTGGGACAAGATTTTGTAGCAGAATGTAATACACAAGAGTCAAAAACTGGTACCGTGACGACAACAGTAAAGTGACGTCAGTGTGCCGCTGTGATTATTCAGGGTGAAAGGGGTTTTGTAATTTACGAGTGTGATAATGAAACTGGCTAGAGAATTGCATGCTCACTTGGTACGAAACAGCAGGAGGCTTTCCATTTTATTAATGATTTAATCTGGCAAGTATCAGAGATTAGTTTTAAAATTAGTGAGTGAGCAAGCGAGAGAGAGGAAGAGAGAGAGACAAATTACTGTCCAATATGGTTGGAAATGGATATAAGTAGAGATGGAATTTTAGAATTGTATTATTCTTGTGGTTCCAATTCAATTCACATACATATACATTTATATATCTATATATATACGATCCGAGATAGAACGAAACATCGACAAGTACAGGTTACTTTGGACTTCGGCGTGTGCTTAAACGGGCAAATACATTTTGTGTTAAAATATCCATCTTGTCGAGTTTTCATTTAAATGCAGTCAGTTCTGTCTTCAGTGAACATAAACAGTTGGGAAAATAATCAAACACTTGTAAATATATTAGATAATATAATAAAACATTTATAATAAACCTGCTGCTGTCTCTGTCATTTAATGTTAAACAAACAACAAAGGAAAGCAAGAGAATCACTCACTGCTCTTGACATGTTGGTGTTTTTCTGAATGCACTGACAGGGGCCCCCTCAGAATGTTTTGTTTAGGGCCCCCAAAAGTCTAGGACTGGCACTGCCCGCAGCGAATATATTTTATCAGCCTTTGTGATTTGATAATCTCACTAAGCCATTTCACCAAACCGATTTTATTTCTATATGGCTATAATCCTAGACATTAGCCTAAAGAAACATTAAAGGGGGGGTGAAATGCTATTTCATGCATACTGAGTTTTTTACACTGTTAGAGTTGGATTCCCATGCTAAACATGGACAAAGTTTAAAAAATTAAGTTGTACGTTTGATGGAGTATTTCTGTGCCAAAAATACTCCTTCTGGTTTGTCTCAAGTTTCGGAAAGTTTTTTTCGAGTATGGGCCTGTGTGACGTCAGATGGGGCGGAATTTCCTTATACGGGTCCTAAGGGCACTTCTCCCGGAAGGGCGCGCGCGCACCCGTAGACCAGAGCGAGAGAGCGAAAGCAGTACGCCCATCAAAGCGCTGTGCTCGCTGCAGTCACAGGACTTTGTTTGTTCCCTGCATTTCGACGATGATTGTTTTATAAACAAGGCCCAGTTTGACGCCGGATTTAGCAGTCCCAACAATAAAGGTTCACGGTCGTGCGTTGGAACCGCAGGCGGTGAGTAAAACTGCTTCAAATGTCTGTGTGTTGTTAGCTATCGGCGCGTAAGCACCGCCCACACGGCACGCCTCCAGTCTCTCGGTTTTTTCCGGAAAGACTCGGTACAGCCTATCTTTCTTTTATAAATATAATAAAACTAAAGACTTTTTCGAGATATGAAGGATGCAATACTACTCTATAGGTACTCAAGATTAACATGAGATTGACTGAAATTGAGTGTTTCACCCCCCCTTTAAGGAAAGACAGAGGAAAAAGATGGGTGAATGCAAAGGTCATTGAAAAAGTCAAATCGCCTGGCAAGAACTCCAGAGAGACTGTGGTGTGTCCGCACATTATATATAGAATAAAGAAAGTGCTGTTCACCTGGTGATGTCTTCTGATAGCTGGGCAGGATCAGGAGGGTAGAACTTCACATTGAATGTGAAATCATAGTTGGTGCCTAGATATATGTAAACATGATTTAAAATAGCAACAACAGAAAATAGAGACTGACTTTCTGATAATTATAACATAATTATAACATATACCAACGAGCTGAACGGTTACTCACCTTGTACTTGCCGTCTGATCTCCTTGGTAAAGTCCAGCCATGTCTGAAAGAAAAAGGAAGCTTTAACAAAAGGCCTGTTTACACCAAGAACGACAACTTTAAGATAACTACAACAATAACTATATCAGCTTCCCCGCCAAACGTTCTGTATAATTGTAAGCAAGTTCTGCATTTGAGTCATTTGCCGTTTTAAATGCTCAAGCTCTTTAAAGTTGGATGGATTCTGAAGTTGGATGGATTCTGATTGGCTCTCAATGTTTTTATTGTTCATCATTTTCTTTAAGTGATTCAGATATTGTTCCTTTTAATAGTTATTGTTATAGCTGTAGACCTTGGTGTGATCAGGCCTTTACTGCTATGAAAACTCCTGATAACTATAAAGAAAGCAAATCTATTTTTAAAATACATAGTTAATCATTTAAAAAAAAAAAAAAATCAAAAAAAAAAGTAAAAAGCTAAATTAAAGCTGAACAAATAGCCGTAAATATTAAAAGAATGTGAGTAAGTGCCAACAGATTGAGGTACCTTTATGGTTGGTGTCTCCCATATGGCCAGACCGTAATAGTCCTTCTCTAACAGGTTCAAGTGGTCACACACCTTTGCAAACAGCTCCTGGCCTTTGGCATGTTTCTGGAAACAAAGAAATGTAGTTAAATCATAACAACATAGTACTATTTTAGTGTTTTAAGCAGACTTATGTTTTTAAAGCTAATAAATTTTTTTAATTACTATTATGGGACTGCTAAAGGTTAACACATTTTTACAAGATAAATAGATCACTTGGAAAGAAAGGAGGTCATGTGACAGGAACGTAGCACTTTTCAGTTTGAAACGTTGTTGAATTATGCTGACTCTTTCACTTACTATTTTTGAAGCATATAATGTATGTTCTACATAAATAGTTGTCTTTGTAAGTTTGTATCCACCTTATTTTTCAATGCCGGAAGTAACCTATTTTCTTTGAATGTGTGGAGATTCAACAAAAAACTGGAAGAGTAACATAATGCTGTAAATGTTAAAGTAATTTGCGCTACTAACCAGTGTGTTTATGATTAAGATCATAATTTAAATAATATGATAACAAGTAACAGTTAGCAATATCAAGCAGCATAACACATTTTTGTTACAGCTAAAATAACTGGAAGGGCTTGAGACCTGAAGATTCGACACATTCAAATTACAACGTTAAAAATAAGGTAGATTCGATTCTGATAGACTCTTGTGTGGGTCATGAAATTTAATTGTTAGCTTAGCTCGCTACATGCTAACGTCAGAAATAGCTGTGAATGTAAAGCGAGACTTGCAAGTCAAGTTGCTTCTAATAAGGATGTTCTGTTTCGCTTAGAAAGCTTTCTCAGTAGACATCGAGTCAGCTCAGTCTGTTTTTAAGAGCCACACAGTATGATGATATGATCGCAACAAAAGCAGGCCAAAGTGTCACATCAGCAGAAACAGTCTCTTGGTAGTCTGAGAGTCAATTAGCAAAGGAAGTAAAAGCCCTTGAGCAATGCTTGAGTTTCAGAGTCACTCTCCCGGGACTAGACAATGATACACCGCACTTGATAAGCAACAAAAGTGTTGGTTGTGTGCTTTGTGTGTGTATGTCGCTTACTTCCAGTTCACACTCAAAGAGAGTATCATCCAGCAACTTGACTTTGCAGTGCATGATCCTGGGGCGGCGAGATGCTTTCTCCTTCTTCCCCTCCTCCTCCTCCTCCTCCTCCTCCTCCTCCTCCACTGCGTTCTCCTCCTCGTCCTCGTCCTCCTCCTCTTTCTCTTCCTCTTTTTCTCCTTCCTCCTTTAGTTCTGTTTCTGCCGCACCTGCATCTTCCAGCTTTGGCTCTTCCTCTACTTTCTCTTTTTCCTTCTCACACTCCTTGTCTTTCTCTCCCTCCTCTCTTTTGGCCTTGTCCTCATTTTTCTTCTCCTTCTTCTCTTTTTTCTCCTTCTCTTTCTTCTCTGCTTTCTCTTTCTTCTCCAGCTTCTCCTTCTTCTCCTTTTTCTCCGGCTTCTCCTTCTTTTCTAGCTTCTCCTTCTCCTTCTTCTCTAGCTTCTCCTTCTCTAGCTTCTCCTTCTCTAGCTTCTCCTTCTTCTCTAGCTTCTCATTCTTCTCTGGTTTCTCTTTCTTCTCTGGCTTCTCCTTCTTCTCTGGCTTCTCCTTCTTCTCTGGCTTCTCCTTCTTCTCTGGCTTCTCCTTGTCTGCTTTCTCCTTCTTCTCCTTTTCCTTCTTGACCTTCTTCTCCTTTTTCTCCCCCTTCTCCCCCTTTTCTCCTTTGCCTGACTCCAGCTCGGCGTCTTCCTTCTGATCTGCTACGATTTGCTGGAGGAAGACAGAATTAAACATGTTAAAAACCAAAGTTTAGATAATACACAATCAACAATGTCTAGACCCAGGGATTCATACAAAATGATTCTTTCAGTTTTTCCACGGATGGAAATTAACCTCCCTTCAAGAAACTGGTCCAAAATGTTAAACAATAAACAAACTTGTTTTCCAGGAAAGATTTTTTTGTGTAAACAAACAAACTAAAAGCCCTTTTTTCCACTTTTGTGTGCAGCTCCCAAATCTCAACATCCAATCAACAAGTGATGCATAAAACCGTTAAAGCAACTTAAAGCATTGTGCCTTTAACTGTAAATTTAAAATTTGCAAAAATAGTTGGATAGAAACCTTCGCAACCATAACCATAACACGTGGTTTAATGTCTCTATTCAAGCAAAAAGAGAGCAGAATAAATAATAAAAAGCTAGCGGAGAGGAAAAGGCTGAGGCATGTTGACAGCAGTTAGCAGTGCCTGTTCAGTATGAACAGCCTCTCAGAAAGCTTTTAGTGCTGCTGGAACAGATGAGAGCTGCACAGAGAAGGTTTTAACATGCAACCTTTGACCATAAAACAAACGTGTGAATGTCAGATGTGTGAAGCTCCACAGTCCAGTTAGCCTTTGGACAGACATCCCTTGCTATATGCAAACAGTTTGAACATCCAGTTGTCAATCTGAGGTCATATCTGACATGTTGTAAGCCCACACACCAGTAGGATAAGTGTTACTCATACTTTTTGTTTAAAAAATCATGAAAAAGAAAGGGCTGGTTTCACAGACAGGTCTTAGATTAAGCCAGGATGAGGCATTAGTTTAATTAGGACATTTAAGTAGGTTTTATGAAAGTTCCTTAGAAAAAAACATTACTGGTGTGCATCTTGAGACAAAACAATGGCAACCTGCGACTTATTTTAAGATATGTCATTGCAAGTTGTTTTCAGTTAAAACAGCTTAATAATGCATTTTGGTCTGGGACTAGACTTAAGCCTTGTCTGTGAAACCGGGGGACTGTCTATTAAACACTTCAACTCATTAAACACTTCAGCAGCATTACTGTTATTATATATTATATACAACAGAAAAAAATGACATACTGTTAGTCATATGGGCTACTACTATGATACTTTTATGTAGTGTTGCATGCAACAAAGTTCCCTTTCGAAAGGGAACTCGCACTGCGCCGATGACGCTATGGGAAACGTCCTCCACGTGAACTGGTGTCTGAAAAGCTATCCAATCAGGATAGGGGACAGCCTATGAGGTCACTACTAGTGCGACCCGGAAGTATAAAAGGGGCGCCTAGAGAACATATCATCCTCTTTTCGTCTGAAGGGATTGTTTTGTCTGATTTGCAATCACCTGAAAAGGTAAGAACAATTATGGCAAGTGATAAGCATTTCAAGAAGTGTGTGGATCCGTGTCTCAGGTTTCTGACACCAGATGACACACACAACTTGTGCGTTTACTGTTTGGGCGAAGAGCACGCACAATCAGCTCTTGAGAGACCTGATTGTGCAGAATGTGAGAGTTTTCCTCTAAGAAAACTCCGCTCTCGTCTAGCCCTCTTCTCGAGGGAAGAGGGACAGGCATCTGGGCCCAGTGGTTCGGGTCCCGCTCATGCTGAGGCATCGCGGAGACTCGGATCATGGGGTTCCCAGATGAAACTCGCTGATGAGTTTGAGAGGTGTTTCACTCTCACGCCAGTCAGAAGCTCGCAAGGGTGAGCTGCTGGACGAGGATGTGCTATCTCTTACATCCTCTGATCCAGCAACAAGTGCTCTGCTGGCACTTAGTCCAAGAGAGCAGGAGACGGCTGATGAGGAAGAAGAGGGATCTGAGGGAGGTGATCTGAGTTTATTGAATAAAATACCCACGAGCCTCAGCCAGCCGACCTCGGTCTCCTTCCTTCTCACACACACTAAAACAAGGGAAAATACTACACTGGTGCCGAAACCCGGGAAGGAAGGAGAACGCCGCCGCCAAGATGCAAACTCCGTCAGGAACATCGGGAACGCCATTTGCGGACATCACATCGCTCGCAGGTCTACATCAAGAAAACCATCAAGCCCTGCTGGACTTGCGGGCGGATCAGGAACATCGGTTTCAAGCCATGATGCAAGCCCAGCAGAAGGACCGCGAGCTGTTCCGGAGCTTGCTGGACCGGGAGGTTCGGACGGAGTCGGCTTCCCCCAGCCCCATCCCAGCCGCTCACATGTCTCTTACGAAGATGGGTGTCTCTGATGAACCCGAGGCCTTCGTGGACTTGTTTGAGAGAACGGCCGAGGCATGTGAGTGGCCATCGACCAGCTGGCCGGTTCGGCTAATTCCGCTGCTGTCGGGGGAAGCCCAGAAGGCTGCTCAACAACTGCCCGTCCAGAACCTCCTGGTATACGCCGATCTGAAACGAGCCATTCTCCAGAGGGTCGGCCTCAACCCAGAACAACATCGTCAACGCTTCCGTTCACTGGAACTGACGGAAGCAGGCCGACCCTTTGTCTTGGCGCAGCAGCTCCGGGACTCGTGCCGCAAATGGCTGTTGGCCGGAGGAAGCGACGCCGAGGCCATCATCGACAAGGTGGTACTGGAACAGTTTGTGTCCCGGCTACCGAAAAGGACTGCCCAGTGGGTCCAGTGCCACCGGCCGGCGTCGCTGGATCTGGCCATCCAACTGGCGGAGGATCAACTGGCGGCGTGCTCTGGGGTCGGCGAACCCCTTCCATCAATATCTCTCTCTCTTTCTCCCCCTGTCTCTCTCTCTTCCCATTCCCCTAAACCCGTTCCTTTTCCCAGGACCCGGTTCAATGGACCACCAAGGGCAGCTCCCCGCTGGAAGGCTGGAGCCGAGGTTCCAGCTGGGTCACGAGGATCCGTCAGGGGAGGGGGGCCGGTGCATACTGAAGGCCTCGACGCGGTTCCTGCGCTCTCCCCACGCCAATTCCTTGACCCACTTCCTGCCACTAGGGCGGCGGGGGAAGCCTGGGCCGGTCTGCTGGCGTTGCGGGGATCCGGGCCATTTCGTGGACCGCTGCCCGGTCATGGAGGTTGCAGACTGACACGTCGGACAGGGGGCTGGGCGCTGTCCTGTCCCAGGAGGTGGAGGGGAAGGACCGCCCGGTGCTGTACATTAGTCGTAAGCTCTCAAAGAGAGAGACTAAGTACAGCACCATAGAGAAGGAGTGTTTGGCCATCAGGTGGGCGGTTCTCACCCTTCGCTATTACCTCCTGGGGCGGGAGTTCACCCTCTGTTCGGACCACGTGCCCCTGCAGTGGCTCCACCGCATGAAGGACACCAACGCGCGGATCACCCGTTGGTATCTTGGCCTGAGTCGGGCGGTGGGGGTATGTGGCGGGGGAGGCGTGATTCAGCGAGGTCTGCGACGAGAGAGAGAGTGGAGAGACGGGTCGCGGTAAGTAGGTCAAGTGCAAAATGACTTACACCTGTGTCTCGTTGCAGTAATTGGCGTGGGGAGTAATTGGTATAAAAGCCAGACTGGAACCAGCGATCGAGGAGAGAGGGCTGAGGACTCGTGGGATCGTGGAAAGAGGACTCTTGATGAGGAAGACAAATGCTGTCGAGTGTTTTGAACTGTGGAATGAGATTTATGTTTGCCGCGCATGTGGCGCGATTGTGATCTGAGTTTATTTAATAAAATACCCACGAGCCTCAGCCAGCCGACTTCGGTCTCCTTCCTTCTCACACACACTAAAACAAGGGAAAATACTACACAGGCCTCCTCTTGTGATAGAGTTGTTAGGTTTATGTAGTAGGTGGTGCCAATCTTGGTCACCTAGTGATGTACAGGTTGGCTTCATCTCATCGAGAAATCTCTAGTGAGGCCACCGTGCACGAGAGCTTCAAACAAAATGTTCAGCATGGGATGGCTTCCTCCCATTTGGGGGTTTTCTCCTGAGGCCCACCGCTTTGTATAAAGCTCCAGATAGACCAATCAAGCGTTGACCCTCTTTGGGCCACCTGGATAGCCACCTTGTATTTGTATAGCAGGTCTCCTCTCACTTCTGAGAGTTGTTATGAGACTATAACTACAGACATAGGATATTCAAGTGCAATCCCCACGAGGGCTCCCTTAATATCTGGTTTAGGCATGTGTACTAGGAGTTTGTTGAGACGATCTGCTAGTAGCTTTTTCGTCCCGAGTCCCTCGGTATCTGAGCGTAAGCTCTTTAGATTTAGATCATCTACAGCTTATCTCTGTAAGGTCTAGTTTTTCCCTGGTACTGGCCTCCTCTTTCTACAAGAGTCATATAGCCTAGGCCAGGAGTGCCCAACCAGTTGATCGTCGACCATGAGGGGTGTAGAAAAAAAAAAAAAAAAAAAGTTTTTTTTTGTGTGGATGTGTGTAATATTTTGTATTAAATGTACACTACAGCCTATCATGAGTCCTTGCCAACACGTCCACAAAAAAGTATAAAAAAAAAAGAGAAAAAGAAAAAGTAGGCCACGTTTAACATACGGTCGCGCGTGACATGCATGACAGGAAGTTGACAGCTGTCAACAGTAGCTAGAAGCTAGCGAACAGAGCGGTTACACGCTCCTAAACGTTAACATGGCTGAGGGGAAACGAGCCAAGATCTATAATTTTCACCCTGAATGGGAGGAAGATAATTTTTTTGTTTATTCTCATTCAAAGCCTGTTTGTTTGATCTGCAATGCAACGGTGGCATTGGCAAAGAAAGGGAATCTGGAGCGGCATTTTAAAACAGTACACGGGAGCTACGAGAGGGATTTCCCTGCAAAAACGCCTTTACGTGCCACAAAAGTGCGGGATTTGAAAGCACAGCTTGCAGTGCGGCAGTCAATCTTCACCAAACCGAAGACCCAGGGTAAGGCCGCAACTATTGCTTCCTATCGTATCAATCACATCCTTGCTAAATACAAGAAGCCATTCAATGATGGCGATATGGTGAAGGAAGCCTTTCTCGAGGCAGCGGATAGCCTTTTTGACGACTTTAAAAATAAAACAGAGATTGTGAAGGCCATTAAGGAAGTGTAACTCTCCCGCAATACTCCTACAAGGCGATGTGAGAGAATGGCTGTGGATGTGGAGGAGCAACTGAGGAAGGATATTGACGTGGGTGAGTGCTTTTCCCTCCAATTTGACGAGTCGACTGATATGGTGGATGTGGCACAATTGTGTGTTTTCACATCAGGATGGTTTTTGAAGACATGAGCACCAAGGAAGAACAACTCACAATTTTGCCATTAAAAGGACACACCAGAGGTGAGGATATTTTTAATGCTTTCATGGGATTTGTTAGCGAGACAAAACTGCCGCTCTTCAAGCTGATCTCCATCACAACTGATGGGGCGCCTGCTGTGATGGGCCACACCAGTGGGTTCATTGCACTGTGCAAAGAAAGTGAATCTTTCCCGGATATCCTGAATTATCACTGTATAATTCACCAGCAAGCGTTGTGTGGAAAGATTTTAAATATGAAAGAAGTGATGGATATTGCGATGAAGATTGTGTGTTCAGTTCGGGCCAGGAGTCTGCAGAGAAGGCTTTTCCGTGCTCATTTGGAGGAGAATGATGCTGAGCACACAGACCTGCTGCTTCACACGGATGTTAGGTGGTTAAGCAGAGGTACATTTTTGGTCAGATTCATGGAGCTATTGCCTGAAATCAAGGACTTCCTGAAGCTTTCAAAACATGTGGATTACCATACAAAGTTAGAGGATCACCAGTGGCTTTTAGATTGATCTTTCCTCACTGATCTCACTGGCGAGCTCAATGAATTGAATTTAGAGCTGCAGGGTAAGGGTAAAGATGTAGTCAACATGATGAGTTCAGTGAACACATTTAAAAGCAAGCTACAGCTGATGTCAAGCAGGCTGCAGCGTGGTAACCTGCACAACTTCCCTCACATGCAAGCAGAACTACAACGTCAAGGTAAAGGTGTGACACAGCTTGACAGTGCACGTTATGAGGAGCATGTTCAGAGCATCTCGGTAGAGTTTGAGAGCCGTTTTACTGACTTTGCATCCGAGCCTGTAGCCAGCTATATGTGTTATCCATTTGGTGCAAGTATTGATGTTGGTGACATTGCCGCCAAAGTCAAATCACTTTTCGACTTGGAAAGCTCCGCTCTTGAGGATGAGATTCTGACATTGCAAAATGACATTGAAATCAAAGCCAAATCAACATCCGCTCAACCTGGAGAGCATGTAGTGTTCTGGAAACTACTGGTGGAGGAGAAGTATCCCAATCTCAGAAGATGTGCCTTGAACCTGACAGCTCTTTTTGGATCAACTTATTTGTGCGAGAATACTTTCTTGCACATGAAAATCATCAAGTCCAAGTACAGGGGTGCGTTCTCCGAAACTACCTTAACGCTACGTCGTTCTTAAGTTGTACCTTAAGAAGTACCTTATCGTTAATAAGTGGTTTCCGAAACCTTCTTAGTTAAGTATACCTTCTGTAAGTCATACGTTCGTAAGGTTGGTCTGGAGCGCTCTTAGCTATACCTTATCGCTGCTGACGGTTCATACCGCTAGTGGCCACCACTACGCAAAAAGCTTTTTTACATCGCAGTTTAATTACACATCGAAAATTTTATATGAAAATTTAATATAAAATCTGATTTAGTATTAAAATTACATTTTTACTTTACTTTAAAATTTTACACATAAAATACTTAAGTTGTTATAGCCTACACCCAGTGTATGGAAGTGTTTTCATTAATAAAGTTTCCATACACTAATGGTTGTTAGCTTTTTTAATTACTATCCTAAGGCACATCAGCTGGCGAACCATTTGACAGAAAAGGCTTAGGAGTCTATATAAAGAAAGATGAGTTTACACAAACTTTATAGCTATGGCAGCGAGACAGCGAGTACTTGTTTTAAATCAAAGACGGCGCCGTCCGCGGAGCCAGTTAGTGTATGTCAACTACATGGCTGGTGGATAATCAGCATACGTTGTGGAGAACATTAACACACTTATGGCCGTAAGGGTTTGGGATTGCACACATGCTAAATTATAAACACATACTCATATTTATTTCTGCATGTACATATTTCAATGAGCCCCGATAAATGCAGTTTGTACTATTTCTAAAACGCTTCTTTATAAAGAACATTGTTTTCTCAATACTTTACCTATACCGCTGTGAAGGAAAGAGCGCACAATCGATCATCGAGGCATCGATATCAACCTATTCAGCGCCTCCACCATGGACAGCGCCTGCTAAGGTCGAACTTAAGAAGGTTTACCTTAAGCAACATCCTAAGGTATAGTTCGGAGAACACACGTAGGAAAGGTATACCTGTAGTTAAGGTGTACCTTTTAAGTCTTCGTAGCGCGCTAAGAGACAACGTTATCGGAGAACGCAGCCCAGATCAACAATGATCACCTTGCAGCCTGCCTATGCCTTGCAACCAGCTCCTACACTCCAGACTACGAGAAGCTATCCTCCTCCTCCCAGTGCCAGGTCTCCCACTAAGGTAAACCTGTTTTCTATCTGGCTTATTTTTCTGTTTGGTTCATATTAAGGTCAGTTATGACTATTGCTCATCATGCAGATTGGCATGTGTGTGTGTGCGTGTGTGTGTGAGAGAGAGAGAGAGAGAGAGAGAGAGAGAGAGAGAGAGAGAGAGAGAGAGAGAGAGAGAGAGAGAGAGAGAGAGAGGAGCAGAGAGAGCAGGTTTGTGCTACAGCGCACTATGCAAACTGCCAACTGTGTGAGAGGAATTTGTCTGTGTGTGTGTTTGAGAGAGGGAGGGTTTGTGTTGTGATGTCTAGTAGTTGTGTGACAACAAGAAAAAGTGTTGTGAGGTTAGTTACTGCAGGCTGGAAACGATGTGTGTGGGTTTGCGATCTCGGGAGGTTGGCTACTTGAAAAGTAGATCTTGGGTCAAAAAAGATTGGGCACCCCTGGCCTAGGCCCACCTTGGCATTAGGCGATAACGCTAGTGGATGTTAAGGGCAGAATAAATAGCAGCATAGGTAGCAGGCTATTCCTAAGCCTCCCATGCAGGCATATTCTGGGCGTTGACATACCTGTCTCTCTCTGGAAAGAGAGAGTTGGAAGCAGTAAGACTGTGGTCTCCGCTTTCAGAGCTGTATATTGTAGCTAAAATTTCCCACCTAGTTTTTAGGTTGGTTAACTAGGCCCCTTGAATAAATTTTCAAGTCATAAGGTGAAAATGTCGTTGGACTCATAGCTGAGGCCTCCATTTCCCTTGGGCTTAGTGTTTTTTTGGCTACCCACATCTTTAATTTATTTGCCCTGCACCACTGGGGTTCACTTTAGTACACCCTCCCATTTGGGACGGGTTTGAGCACACTCCCTTATAGCCTAAGCATGCCATGGACTGACACTTTTGATAAATGAAGTTGTAGGCCTTTCTATAGGCCTCCTCGATAAGTCAGTTAGCATAAGATTGTACTCCCCTCATTTAAAGGGTCGATAGCGCTCTAGCTGAGTACGCGGTCCATTGGCAATGTAAAGTAGGAAAAACCAGGCCCACAGTATTTCTGTGAGTACACCTATGATATCTGAGGCTAGTTCTGCTAGTCCTCCTTGAAAGTGGCTCCACCATCTTGTGGATTTTAGCAATAAGTTCACGTTGTAGGCTCCCTTTGAGCCTCCCTGATTCTAGCCCAGAGCCTGGTCAAATATATTATTTTCCTAGCTAACCCCAAGTCTGGTTAGAAGGTGTAGGACTCTCATGAGGCCTCCCTTCTGGATCAGCACTAGAGCTGTAGGCGCTCCCCTTATCTAGGGTCCCTTGTTAGAGTGTCCAGCCTCCACAATGTTTCAAAGCACTGTGTAGATCCAGGATTTAGTAGAGTTACTCCCCTCTTTGCAAGGGTTATAAAGCGCTATGCTGAGTTCTACTCTCCAAGATGCCCGTCTCTATGTTCCTGTTTAAAAAATGTGAGAGACACTGTTTAGGAAAACAGACAGGTTGTTGGCAAGACTAGATCAGAAGATTTAATCAGGTCAGCCTCCCTGGTGGCATGTGGTGTTGACTCTATGCCCCCCTCAGAAAGTGTTATTCCCTTAAAGGAACCCCTTCCATGGAAGCTGTTGGTTTCAAGTTGTTGGGCAGCACTGGTAGGCTTTTCCTTGTTTGGAGGCCTCTTTGAGGCTTATAGCTTGCAGTGACCGTAGGGAATAATGTTACTGACAACTGTATGTCACAATTGTATGTGACCTGAAGGGGGAGTGTTTTCTTGAAATTTCAGGTTGAAACTGCCAGTTCTGACGTTTTGTCACGAGCCATAATTGGCATGCACTCCCCTCAGCATGGTGGAATTGTACATCGTTCCCCATAGCGTCATCGACGCAGTGCGAGTTCCCTTTTGAAAGGGAACGTCTAGGTTACGACTGTAACCTCTGTTCCCTGTGAACAGGGAACGAGACACTGCGTCGTTAGCCATGCCTCGAGGATGCCTGCTGAACAGTCCCTTCAGACGAAAAGAGGATGACATGTTCTCTAGGCACCCCTTTTATACTTCTGGGTCGCACTAGTAGTGACGTCATAGGCTGTCGCCGGTCAAATTCGATTGCCGTGAATGGATAGCTTTTCAGACACCGGTTCACGTGGAGGGCGTTCCCCATGGCGTCATCGACGCAGTGTCTCGTTCACATATGTAACCCTTAAGGAGGGAACGGAGACGAGAGTCGGCCGTACCGTACTGATTGGGATCATGCTTAGGGAGCCTGTCATCTTCGAGAATTGATAAAACGAGCCAATGCACATTGGCATGCGAGATTTGCATCTCGCGCTCCGCCCTGCAGCGCGAGTATAAATACGGAAGCGTGGTGGTCTAGCAATTGTGGCGACGGGACTCACGTCTCTGTTCTCTCCTTCAGGGAACGAGGGTAACATACGTAACCGAGACGTCCCCTTTCAGTTCGGTCACGTTCGACGTGAGTCGGACGTACCGTACTGATTAGGATCCCAATTAACACGCCGTAGGGATCACAACATATGGGACCCAGCCTAGCACAGGTTCCACAAATGCATACGAGTGCTAGGCCTGGCGTCGGATGCTCCACCACGTCTGACTGCCGAGGGGTGTGGAGGAACTCAAGAGGGTTCGGCAATGGGGAACTCAACTGGAGCAAGAATGGCGCACGTATCCAGTCCATGGGAGGGAAATGGCACAGCAAGCCGACACTTTGAGCGGGGCCTACGGTGTTGACTGGCTTCTATGAGAAGACAGCGCACGGCAAGCTACCGGCTCGACACGAAGGCTATAGAATCTAGCAAACGTGTTAGGTGTCGCCCAGCCAGCAGCTCTAGAGATATCTGTCTGCGAGGCACCCTGTGCCAGCGCCCAGGAAGAAGCTACACTCCGAGTTACATCATTTGTAATGAGATCAACCTCATGGCTCTACCATCTGAAAAAGCGCAATAGACAGCATGGATCACGTGTGTCTCGATAACTACTCATATTATAGCCTTTATATGAGTGAATTTCTGTTGTACGTCATTCAATCACTGTTTGTGAAGGCCATAGAAATGAATGACAACTGCTGTAAACTAAATCTTACCTGTTGCAAAATTGTTCATGATTTCTCTTATAAAACAGATTTTTTTTGTTTTAAACTCCAAAACTAGATATATCCAAAATTAATGTTTAATGGCAAACATGTTACATTACTGATAGGCTGTCATTAATTAAATAATGGCTATTTCTTCACAAAAGAAGATTGCTTTTCTCACCTGGTTTTCAGCACTGCTGATTGAGTGCTGGTCTAGAGCAACATCGCCCTCTATACGCAGTTCTGGCTCGGGGTCCGCTATAGGAGCTTTGGGTTCTTCCTGGCTATCCTTCTCTCTGGCCCTCTCTGTCTCTACCCCCTCGCCCTCCGAGCACTGCGAGCGGCGCTTCAGGAAGGAGGAGAAGAGGCGGGAGAGGCCGCGGCCAGCGGAGGTGCGCTGTCGCGGCTTTAGCTGCTGTTCCTCCTCTGAGCCCCCAGAGGGCGCAGAGGTGCCGGAGGGACTATTCTGAGCTGTATCAGTGGGGCCTGGCTCCTGTGCAGTGGGGTCCTCTTCTTCCTGCTGCTGCTCAACCACCTGTTTCTTCTGAACGCTCTCCGCCTCGTCTGTCGTCATGGCAGTCACTGGAGGAAGAAAACTTTCAGTTAAAGTTACATATCGAATTTATAGCATTTTATAATTGCTGACTGCATACAAATTCAAATAATATTCATCTTAAATATAATGAGATTAGGATTGGAGAGTGAAAATAGCATTTTAAAAGTGTCCGGATGTAATACTTTTCCAGTGGATTTTCACAGTATGGGCCTGTCCCAATACCTTGCGCATACCTTCCTGCATGTGGCAGGAAATAAATGTGCAAGGCTGTCCCGCGTCAGAAAAATGCCAATGCTCAGTGCCCTTAATATACACTAAATCCACACCATCTCTAATTGTGAAAAAAAGGAGGAGACTTTTAATGATGAAGAAAGTGCAAACACAATGCTATAAAATCATTGTTCAATCAACTGTACAAACATGATTCCCGCAGTAAGCCATGTCATACTGTGGGATCTCAGTTGTCTTTAACGTCAGACTGTACAATAGTCAAGATTCATTAAAAACAGAAGGCTCGTAGTTTTACATCATCAATCCGTGACATGTTCCGTGATGGTGAGCTGCAATTACATGTGGGATTGAAATGGTAGTGAGCAAACAAAAACTAGGGAGGGAGGAGGGAGTTTTTGTTCTTAAATCTCTAGCGATAATTCTGATCATGGCTTTTCTTTAAAAAAAAAAAAAAACGATGTGTATGGAGCGTGTGGTGGTCTGTTGTTGTCGCACTAATTGCATCATCAGATTCTGTGCTCCTATTGGTTTTGACGGTTGTTGTAAGAGAAGTCACACTGCAGGACTGTTCCTCAAAACTTCTGACACTGGCAGAATTTCATTGGAGGTCAAATTTGATCTCAGTGGTAATTAATTAATCAGCTGTCTGTCAACATGTCAAACTAGCAATCAAAGACTACAGATATTGGCCTAGGATCAGAGGAATCTTTTAGGATTCACAAAATTTGTCTCAGATGGCCAAATTGTCGCCAAAATCGTATACTCTTCAGGACATGGTGCCACCTGGCCTAACTGCCCATATGGTTAATCAGATTATTTCCTTAGCATGTTCATGACAGTTCATCAGAGATGTATTGATGTCTGATTAATGAGCAACTCAAAGAATCAGTTTATCAATTGAATGATATGTTTATGAGAACTGATTCAATAATTCAGTCAAGGCGGTTAATAAGCCACTAGACAGAAAGAATATCAGTGGATAATTTACAATTTGGAATGTTCTTATAAACCAACAAAGCTATCATTTAACTAAAGCTGTAAAATATAGCATGTTTTGGTGTATGGACAACTATCATGATACTTTATGATGTTCTGTTTTATGTTGTAGCCTAAAAGCTTCAGTCCCCATTCATTGTAATTGCATGTCTAGAATTTCTTGTTTTGTGTTGCACAGAAGAAACAACAGAGTAAATGGGGAGAAAATGATGAGACTTTTCATCTTTGGGTGAACTATCCTATTAATAATAATTTCACGAGTTCACACATAGCCTACATGAAATCAGATGTAGTAGGCCTAATTTATGCGTATTTGGCGTGCTGTCCGGGAGAGGGCTCCGAGCTCGGAATTTGGCCCGAACCCAGAGTACTGCCCCCTTTTGACTGGGATAGAAAACCAGCCAAGAGTGAGATGATGGGGTGGTGGTGGAGGGATGCTGTGAAACTGTCATGGGACAGAGGTGAGGGAAGGCTATATTTATACCGGCTTCCTCTTGTCCTGATTGGTTGATTACCTGAATGTGCTCCTCCCGAACTTTGATACATAAAACTTCATTTAAATTATGCTTTTTATTTAAACTTAATAAACTAAATTTTAATTACATTTTTTTTATATAAAAAACATAAATTTGATTCGAAATAGTTGTGAATTAAGCAGAATCGTTCAAGAAAATCACAATCCCTGAAGTGAATCGATTTTTTCACTCACCCCAGCATATGGGTGCAAGAGACAGATTCTGTGAAAGACGAGCTAAGAACTGCCACACAACTACAGCTCTCTATACATCGCAACTGAACCCTTAAAAGTGTGAATAAACAACTGAATGGACCTCTTTCACACACTTGTACACAGCAAACACACGACGAAGTATGCATTTCTCTATTTTGAAATAATCAGTGAAGCCATATCCAATTATGACAAGATCACACTTTTAGTGTTAAATCTAATCCAATGAGTGCACATGAACCACTTTAGTCATTGAAGGTGTTACGTGAGCCAGCCAACCCCAGACCTAAGACACTAAAACATTATGGGTGATGGTCTAAGGAAGCTGTTACAAAACCTGATGCAGCTTGACCTGGGTTGCACAAACAACAGTGGATTCACTAAGGTGACATCAGTAGATACATATTATTGAAAAAAAAAATACTATACTATGGAAGTCAATGGGGCCCATGAACTGTTTGGTTACCGACATTCTTCAAAATATTCTTATTTGTGTTCAGCAGAAGAAAGAAATTCATACAGGTTTGGAAACAACTTATGGGTGAGTAAATGGTGACAGGATTTTAATTTTTGGGTGAACTATCCTCTTTATTTATTAACTGGGAGCTCAAAGCTTACACCCTTTGAATTTGATAATCCGTGCCGCACCAGAACACAATCGTTTGAGGCTGTCTGAACATGTCAAAACGTTCAGAAGTTGCGCTGTTGTCAGAAGCTGCTCAAGTACATGGAATATGTCAGAAATAGAAGGGGCGTCAGTTTATTGTTCACTCCCCATCCTGCACCATGTTCAGTGTAGACAGTATCACTGATTATAATGGGTTTAGTTGCGTTTGGTGCATTGTGCCACTCACGTTCACGCAAATTCAAATTTCATGTCACACAACATGTTTCCCAGTTCTCTGGTGAAATGTTCTTCAACACCACTTTAACTAATGATGCGGAGTCATCATTCAGTCATTTCAATAGAATCCATGAGATTGGGAATTTTACCTGAGGACAAAAGACTTTCACAGCAAAATTCACAGCATTGCCATTGACCAAGAGAAAGCTACTTGGTTTGAAAGTGACTTCTATCACTACAATTCTAATGACAATTTACCTTTTTTTGCCTGAAAAATTTTGCAGACATTCTGCTAACGTGACAGTACCTTAACTACAAGAGATGTCACAAGGAAATATTCACACCGGTGTATAAACTTACAACAACACCATTAACATGAAGGGGGGTTGGCTTTTGAATACACGCTCACTTTTCACTTTTGCTTTTTAATTCCCGATCACACTTACTCTGTGTATATAGGCCTATATTTTTTTGGCATCAGGGAGCCGCTATCAGGTAATAAGTGAAATCTGACTCCTGCAGCACTGTGCTTCGACTCAGCAGCTCGTGCTGTATATGGAGCAGAGCAGACGCCAGCGCCCAGTGTCCAACTGAACTAGGCCTAATGGTTTTTATTTCTATAAAAAAGCAAAAGCAGTTTGGGTGGTGCCGTGATGGGCAAGTAAAGGCCCGGGTGTACTTCACTTTCCGCATTCTGTCTCTGCGCACAGTCTCAAAGCCTTTGAAAGTATATGCACCATTGTACGCACACCGTCCTTGCAGACACAAAAATCAAAGCCACTTAAAGGCAAGTCTGCAACCTTAGCCGGAAAAAGTGTAATGCGGAGACAAGAGGCCGTTGTTTATGAATGGATGTCAATGGAGGAGCTTCACTATGCTGAATAAACGGCTTTTATGAGGAAATAGCTAATCATTTAATCGTTTGCTCTTAAACATTTTACAAAAAAAATGCTGTTTTATAAGAGAAGTCACTGACAATTGCGTGACAGGTATGATTAAGTTTATGGCACTTCTCAAGGCCCTGGGTATACTTCATTTTCCACGTTCCGCTCCGTCTCGCGCACAGTTGAGCGCGGAAGCCTTTCCAAGTATACTCCTTTGGCCGTGAGCGTGGAAAGACGCGTTCGGCGCTTGCACACTATCTAGTGGATTTTGTTTTCAAAGCGCTCAAGTCACTCGCACATGCACTGTTGTACGCGCACTGTCCGCGCGGCCGCGGTCCCAAAAATTGGGCTGCACGAACGGGGTGTGCAGAAGTCCGCGGATCCTCCTGATGATGAAAATTATGCCACGCGGGCGGCCAAAGTATACTTTGGGCTTCATTCATTCCTATGGTATCCGCAAACAGTGATTGACAGCCGCACAACTCTGAATGAAATTCAATGAAATCAATTTGTCAAGGCTGTAATGTGATTGGTTATCAAGACACATGCGATCCAAGTTAGCATCGCGCTTTTTCCAATGGTAGAGCCATGGACCCTCATATCTCCCAATAATATAAGGGACTGCATGCGGACAGTGTGCGCAGACGTTCATGGACCCTCCTGATGACGAAAATTACTTCACGCGGACAATGCGCGGATCATCACGGAAAACAGACGGCCGAATTATTAGGGCTGGGGTAAACGATTATTAATTAAACGATTAGTCGGGCGATTATTTTATCGATTAGTCGACTAATCTAACGACTAATTGGAATTAATTATCCTGTCTGTTATTCGCATATCTCTGTCAAACCAGTACTCCGATGGATTTCAAACTCGACAGCTGTCTGGGCACGAGTAAGTGCAGTGCCAAGTTTGACGTTGTTTGGATGAGAAATGCAAAAGATATCATTAAATATATCGGTAAAAGAAGCACTTAGAAGGTTGTGGTTTAAAAATAAACATTCTGACATAAACACTCTGTCAGCTACAATGTTTACTTCTGAATAATATAGTATAAACGTGATAAATCCATTTTGATTAATTTGAGTAAAAAATGTGTTTTCTTTACCAAGAAAGTGGCAAGATGAAAACCACTATTTTCTGTTTCAAACTTTCACATAGCATCTTTAGGTTATAATAACATAAATAATTCAAATCCAGATTTAGATTTTCAAAGATTTATTATAAAAACTGATTATTTTTTCCCAAAAATGCAATTAATCCATTGAATCAATATAAAAGTTATTTTTCATATTGAAACTGTTGAAAATACACAACAAAGTAAGTTGATCCACATATGACAGCCTCTGAACTCGGTCAATACTAATATTATATACACACACGAACTGGACTAACGTTAAACATAGGCTAACGTTACATTCAATCAGCCATCGCTAAGAAATACCTCCTGAACTTTTTTGACGGTGATCAGCTGTAAAATGGCTTGGTCCTGCGCCACTGCTCGGTTTTCGTTGACTTTGAGTACAAGAATTTAACGTTTTTTAAAAGATCCCCTGGGGTTAACGTGTCAGCATTCGACAGAAGTTTGACGCTGTCGTGTGAGAACAAGCAACGGTATTTCTCTTCCTCCCGCGTGCCTCATCTTCTTAATCTCCTCACGTAAATGATTAGATTTCGATGGCTTACATTTCTTCCCTGCGGCAGAAATCACCACAGGTTCATCAATGCCGTCACATGTATTATTTTTTTTCTTTGTTGATCAAAAAGTACAAAGTAGATAAGAAAACTAGGATGCCGGGTGTATTCAAAGCGCCGCCGTTACTGTTTACAATGCGTGGAATAGTGCGCTGTGAATGGTTGAGTGGATTTATCGCATTCTGCAGAGAAAGGAGACTGGCGTTTGTCGCGGTTTGGAAAGAAAGTGAGAAAACATGACAGAATAACACAGCGGGCGGTGTGTGTGTGGCGAGCTGTACCTACTGGAATGGTGCAAAAAAATAAAAAAATAAAGAAGCGTCGACGCAAAAAATATGACCTCGACGTCATCGACGCACCGCTACAGCTCTACGAATTATACTTGAGCTTCATGTAATTAGTGTGTAGCTGAACACCTTGTAACAACGGTAATATTATTCAAAGTTTTCAGAGTAAATATTGTGCTGCTGTGATCTCTGTACATGTGCAGCTTAGACCTGGTCAACCACAACAAGCTGGTCAAATGGCTGTGGAAACCAGCTGCACCTGAGTTACATCAAAGGAGAATTGCTGAGTCTAAAAAAAAACATGATCTCACCAAACAAGCACTTTCACTGTACTGCTGTCCCATTAAGATTCAGACTAAACTGCCCGAGTGCTCTGCACAAGAAACCTTAACACAACTCGAGGATATTCCTCTCACCAATTCCCAACTCAACATAATCCAATCCATCCTCTGTCCGGACCATGCATCTCTCTCCTTTGTTCTCTGTCCCCCTCCTGTAAAAAAAACACTCTCCCTCTGGTGTAGTATTGCATTGAAATCTGGGTATTTTTTTTATATTAAGGTCTGAAATTTGGGTTCCACCACATTATAAAAAAGGCTGTTTTTATTTTAGTTGTGCTGACATTAATAGTGATAGCCTAACAATTAATAGAGCACAGCACACAGACAAGTAAATAAACACAGACTCAAATAGCTTCCTATTGAATCCTTTTGTCCACACACATTCACACACAGGTCTGCCGTTCAGTCATCATTCTTTCCCGTTCATTAGCTAAATAATTACAAAGCCTCATTATGAGGGTTCAAGTTTAAGCACAAGCTGTCTCTTGAGGACAGAGCGCAAACACAGTGGACTAAAGAAGACAGTCCCATTCATGCAGAAAGGCTGTGTGTTTGTGTGAGTGTTAAATAAACTAATCTGGCACTAATATGCATTTAACCTCCCTTTTACAGCAGGTATCTTTCATTTACTTTATTCTCAAGAAATCAACATAAAAAGAAGGTCAAGGAACTTAGTTTTGAGGTTTGTGAGGGTCAGGTTCTAGGACAAACAATATGTGTGTTCCCTCAGTCACTTCAATAGATAAACATACATTCATACTGACTACACACTGAAATAGCCTACTCCTTATTAAGAGAGTGCAGGTGTCTGTGATTGCCAAATGCAAAGTGTTACACCTCCCATCCTGAAATGAACCCAAACAGGAAGTGAACTTCTAAACTTCTTGTTTTATCTACTTAAAGCCATCAACAACTAAACTATAGATACCCACCACCTGCTCAACTAGGACTGAACCATCCAGCTGCACAAATGCAAGAAAAAAAAAAAGAAAAAAAATGCTTTACTACAAAGAGTGTGTCTTGCAGTGCATTTCTACTTTGCCAAACAAAGATTCTCACAAATCTTCCCTCCTCACATCTGTCCAAGTGTAGATGGACACTGACCCTACAGCAAATGCACACACTTAGTGCTCTGCGAAACTCCTTTAGAACCGGCCCACGTTTCCACTGAACTGAGGGCCAAATGATGACAGAGTACAGCAACCTGCCCACAAACAAACCTGATGATCTCTGTTTACGAGTTTTGAAACATATTTTTGAACAATTAATATTCAGTAATATTATCAGTTTAACTGCACTGACACTATTGGGTGAGAACAAAATTTGAACTGAACTGAGCTGGATAATGACACTTTAAAACATCAACACTTATTGAAGATGAATAATGACACTATTGTCTTCTGTAGAGCTGTTTATAGCTGAATTGAACATATTTCATGATTGATGAACTTTGCAACATTGACAGAACTGAATTGAAACCCTGAACTAAATTTAGCTGAATTATGAACCGTTTCCTGTAGAGCTGCTTTACAGCAAAAATTAAGCTTCATTTTATAATTTATGAATTTTACAACATTAACACTGTTATTATCTTGTTTATTAATGTGATACTGCTTTGAAACAATCTGTATTGTATAAAGTGTTATGTAAATCAATGTCACTTCAATAAAATAATATTCCAGAACAGGGTAGATAATCAAGGTTAAAAAAAATCCGAAATCACACACATTGTACTTCGTTTAAATAAGTAATTTATGACTGTTAAAAAATATGTTCTATGCTATTTAGTATGAATGAATGTGTGAATGTATTCTCTATGTAGACCTACAACATTCATCATGTCGACATTGTTCTGTGACCTACCAAAGCTATGTCAAGACCAATTCCACGACCACGAGTGAGTAAAAGGTGGCTAATTCGTATGAATTTGTACAACCTCACTCGTACGAATTTGTACGATTTGTCTAAACCCCAGTGATTGGTAGGTTTAGGGGCGGGGTCAGGTGTAGGTCATTCGTACAAATTCATACGAATTGGGCAACTCGTAAAATATGTACGATTTAGCAAAAATCGTACAAATTTGTACGAGTGAGATCGAATGAATTCGTGCAAATTAGCCACCTCGTAAAATTTGTACGAATTGCTGTGAGATTGGGTTGGACATACACTATTTGCATCACTTCCCTGCCAAATCCTCTCCCATGGCCTCATGGGACAGTAAAGTGTCCATTGGATATGCATTTCAGAATCTCACCGGAAGTAGTAGGTTATACGGGCACTATTCTTTTACTGTTTTATGGATTTTTGCCTACTATATAGTAAGGAAGTATGAGATTTTGGTTGCAGCCTGTGTGTAACTAATTATAATAGGGTGGGTATAATAGGGGTATAATAGGGCTAATAGCAATAGGGTGTCTGTCAGTTGAATGCGTGTTGCAACGCTCCACATCGGGTGCTTGCAGTGTAAATAACTCAGTTAATAATAATGGTATGATCTAGTTTTGTTTTGCGTCAGTTCCTGATTTGAGACCAGCAGGTGCAGAGCCCATTTTACGACCTATACTGTCTTGTATTCCGCACTGTGTTCGTGGAAAGAGGTAGGCTATAATTCTACAGAAGCCTTCTCATTTTCATGGCCTGAAGGAACAGGTGAGCAGGGTGTGTGGATGTCTGGAAGCTTCCAGTGACATAACAGCAAACAAACACACTGCTCGTTTTCCCGCAGGCCGTCCAATATCTCCCCCAAATCAACGTCATCCTTTCTACAGGCCCTGTCACACCCCTAATATCCTGTTCACCGCCAATATGAGGCCTGTCTACATGCATTTGTGTTACAATGCTTTTGTACGGCCGCTATTAATGTGCGGGGTGGAGGAAGGAGGGGCCGTGGGCGTGACGGCATAGATTTACTGAGACAACAATGACAGAAACAAACACACTGAACTGAGACAGAGACACATTAGACACGCTGAAGTCCTGAACCCTCTCTGAACGCCAGACAACAACACCAACGCTGAGTTTATCAGGAGTGAATGAAAAATAAAAGAAATTCAACAATCAGGAAAAGAAAAGCCAAAGTTCAAATAAGGTATCGGTAGACATAATGTGGTATGTAATAATAAATAAAAGATATTAATGAAGAATGAATGAATAAAATACATAAATGTTACTAATGTAGTAGAAATAATTAAAAAATAAATATTATCGTAATTAAATTTAAATTATTAGATATATACTAACTATACTCCACTCCAGTTATTTTATTATAATAAAATATATAATAATAATAAATAAATATTTGATCAAATAATTAATGTTACAAATCTCTCTCTCTCTCTCTCTCTCTCTCTCTTGGATCCTTTGGCCACTAACACCACTGCACTGACACTAATCCATTCTTAAACATTCTCTCCCCCTCCCCCTCTCTCTCATACACACACATACACAAATGTTGGGTTTTCACGTTTTATGGGGACTTTCCATAATGATGTTTATTTATACTGTACAAATTGTATATTATATCCCTAACCAGAAGACTTCCCCCTCACATAAGACTTTTCAATTTTCAAAAATCATCATTCTGTATGACTTATAAGCTGTTTTCCTCATGGGGACCAAAAAATTAGGGCATTTTTTCCCCATAATGTCTCACACACACACACACACACACACACACACACACACACACACACACACACTTACTTATCCATCTTCCTGCTGCATCTGCCATCCATCAATACACCACACACAGCTCTCTTATCCAAATAACATCACTTTTAACTCTTAAAAATACACATGTGAGCACCATGTGAACCAAAACACACTACTGGGCTATCCCATTATTGATAATGGACACACACAGCTTTATCTAATTACAGCTCTCTAAATTATCCACACACACACATCACAACATCATCCTTAAAATCAACGCAGGCCTGCCCAGTGCCCACGCACAACATCATCCCTTTACACTTCACCTAACCACACACACACACACACACACACACACCATTATCCTCTTATGCATCAAATGCAGAAACACACACTCATTCAATTATATCTCACTGCAACACTTGCAGTTTATTACAGATCACTGCACTCAGATCCCCCCCAAAAAAGTTATTAAAGTTGTTAAATAAAGATTATTAGAGTATGTTTTAAAACAAAAATATATTTGAGTCTTTCTACATGAAAATGTAATGTTTAATTCAATGTGCTATTTGCTGTTTCTTTGGAATTATTTCTTAAATTTACTAGCAATTTCTAACTGAAAAACGTTTCTACACCAAAATGCAGAAGGAAACACTAACACATCTACGGCCATCATCCCTATCTTTCAAACACACACACACACACACACACACACAAATCAGATGGTGCAGCGGCGACAGATGGTGTGTGGGGTGTTTTGGCCTCTCAGAGACTGTGAAAAGTGGACATATGCGAGACCCTTCGCCTCTGACCTGACCGACAACCTCTATAGAGGAATACACACACTTATTGACTCAAAGCAATCCTCATCATCATCACTCTCACAAACACCAAATATCAGATTTCATTTGACACATCATGACTGTTTATCTTTACACATTTATCTTCACGCTAGGGCTGCTCTTTTCTGGAAGAGGAAAGAGTTGGGCTCTATAGCTAAAATAAAATACTTCAATATTCTTCAACCTTTTGATGATATTTGATTTATATTCAATAACTATCACATTATAGTTACAGTAATCAAGTAAGCAGTAAGCACAGTTAAATTTTTTGATCAATGTCAATATTGGCAGAATAATCAGTATATATCAGTCTGTATACAGGCTATCGGCCTATCAATGCTCAGACCAAATTCTGATGATTGACGAAGCAATAACAAGTTTCAAAAGTCACCAACTACAGTATGTGTGGATATTCAA
Source organism: Rutilus rutilus (assembly GCF_951802725.1). Lineage (NCBI taxonomy): Eukaryota > Metazoa > Chordata > Actinopteri > Cypriniformes > Leuciscidae > Rutilus > Rutilus rutilus. Next base: position 16,084,484 of record NC_140216.1, read on the forward strand.
TAGTGTAGCATCACTGTAATTAATTAAAGGGGTGGCTGAAAATGATTTCACTTTTCTAACTTTAGTTAGTGTGTAATGTTGCTGTTTGAGCATAAACAACATCTGCAAAGTTACGACGCTCAAAGTTCAAAGCAAAGGGAGATATTTTATTTTAAAGAAACTGCTTTTTAAGGGCTACTCTCAGAAAAAAAGGTACGAAAGCTGTCACTGGGGCTGTACCTTTTTAAAAGGTACATTTTTGTACCTAAAGGGTGCATATTGGTACCTTAATGGTACATATTAGTACCTAAAAGGAACAAATTAGTACCTAAAAGGAACAAAAGTGTACCTTTTGAAAAGGTACAGCCCCAGTGACAGCTTTCGTACCTTTTTTTCTGAGAGGGACTACACAACATTCCTCCCGGGTTAGTGACATCACAAACCCTAAAGTTTACATAAACCCCGCCCCCAGAACACGATAGGCTATATAGATTATCAAGACAGAATATGCTAATCAATGACTGAAGATAACTACACATAAGCTACATAAATTCACCAACTAACCATTCAGAAATGTTGTCACTTCTTCTTGAGTCCCTCCATCTTTCTGACTCTGGTAATGAACATAAAAGGCTAAAAGTTTTTGAAATTTTCAGTGCATGTCTGTGTGAGGTAAAAGGACACAAGCTGTTGTAGCTCCGCCCCCTGTGCAGGGAGCAGCAGCTCATTTGCATTTAAAGGAACAGACACAAAAAACATAGCGTTTTTGCTCACCCTCAAAAAGTGACAACTTTAAAATGCTATATAAAAATATCTGTGGGGTATCTTGCGAAAAGAGCATTATACCACCTCTTTAAAACAAAACAACATTAAACTTCTAGACTATACTCTTTATTTACAAACATTAAGCTAATTTGGAGATTTGGAAACGTTCCAGCAGACACAGATCTGTCTATCAAAAACAAACATTTGAACATTTTCATAGAAATGTATTATATACAGTTTGAAACCATACTCAAGCCAGCTGACTGATGCTGTGTGTCAATAATAAGTAGCCTATGTTGCCCCCACGTCAACAAGCTTGGCCCCCCCTCTGGCCCCCCAAATTTGGAATCGTATCGCACCAAACTATTTTTTGAAACTGGGTGCAATGTGCAGTTTTTCCTGTAGTGGTAGTGATAAAAAGAGTAATTTATTGTGCCATAACATTACATTTTTGAGAAGAAATTGCTCGATGACCAATGCAGAAAAGCGAAATCACATGAAGAGGCTGCGTATTAGTGATGGCCGTTCATGAATGATTTGTCACTCTGTCTGCATTTGCTCAAATAGTTGTAAAATGCAACCGGGGGAATGTCTAATAAAACCATGTAGCACTTTGTGCAACATTCAGCTGTCATTAGATAACTGTGTGTGTTCCTAAATGTATGCTATGACAGCTTTTAAGCTGAACTTAAACATGTGTTTATGACACATTTATTACAAGTTAAAATAGCAGAACAAAGGGTTTCACATATTTGAGGAATTAAAAAAAAAAAATTCAGTATTATCAATGTTAAAAATCTCCATGTTTTTTTTTTAACTCACTGGTACTCTTTGGTCAGTTTTACTTTTTTTTTTTTTTTTTACTTCATCAGAATGGTATGAAACTTGGAAAAGGTTTTGGCACTTGCTATGTGAACACAAAACAAAACAAAAATCATGGACATGATTCAATTCGAAAAGGTTAAATGGTCCTGAAAAAAATAGTCACACTGTGCTTCTCGCGGTCAAAAAATACAGCATTGGAAATGAATGGGAGACAAATTTCATCTAGTGAAAACTTTTGGTACTGCGGCCAAACAAAATCTTCCTAAAAGCAATTTTTTTTGAGATATCAAGCTCAAATTTGAAATACAGCTTGTTTAGATTTATGGCTTTGATAAAACGTGTTTTTGAAAATATATATTTCATATATAAAATTTAAATAGTATTTTTGTGCATTTTTCATAACAATAAATGTAAAATTCTGCAACTTTTTTTTTAAAAGTGCCAAGTGTCGTATTTTAAAAGAAATCAAACTTAAGTCTGTGGTCTAAATCATTCAAGATTTACGACAGTTTAAGTTGGATTTTTTTTTTTTTTTTCAGGTATAGGCTTAAAAATGGAATAAATGGATTATAAATACAGCATAAATATAATTTAGTACCATAAAATCCATTAAAAATACAAAATATGAAATGAAAAACATTATCAAACTAAAATATAGTACATTCATTTCATTGAAATAAATGAAAAATTTTGACCCTCAGTATAATTATCGTCCTTGGTGTGAATGGGCCTTAAGGGAGTGTGAGACTGAGAGAATATGATGAGTGCTGGAAATCTCAGGTTAAATCCCCAGCAATAACAGCTTTAGCACTGGAATGCTGCTTTTTGATTGGCTGGCAGGGTCAGGAGCTGCTGAATGGGCATAAAAATGGGAAGTGCGAACCTCACAAGAGGCAGATGTGCATAGCACTGTGTGACATTACATTTATACACACACACACACACACAAATACATTCACACCTGCAGTGGCACAAAACTGCCGCTTTCAGTTCAGAGGTGAGTTTTAAGACCAAAATCAAAAATACAGACACGAGTAGTTTTATATCACAGTAACGGTATACTGTATGATATGTGTGATGATGCATACAAATCTGTTGTATGACTTCAGATTATTTGGACTATTGTGAAAAAGTTTAGCTTTTTTTGGAGCTTGACAGAATATGTGGAAAAAAGCAATGATTTTGTTTGCCAATAAAGAAAAAGTAATACAAGTTTAGAAATGTCTTTCTTCGAGGTTGGCATGAGGGTGAACTGAGCATAATTTTCATTTTTAGATTAACTAGCTATTCTTTTAAAATGCACATGCAATTTTGGCTCTAGATCAGATACGCAACAAAAATGTCTTCCTCTGGAGGCATCGTCTCATAATCGCTTCTTCTTCATTCATACCTACCACTGATGCCACACTAACAGAGGCACTTTGGGGCTACGGTGACAGTAAACAATTGAAAGACAGAGTAAACAGTGTAGTAGAAAGCCTAAGTGCTGTGCGCTTTTGTAACTGGATGCAGAAAGTGAGCTTAAGACTGGAAAGCAGCTTTAAAATTAATCGGGGTCCTGTGCGGGATTAGAGAGAAGCTCTCTCTCTCTCTCTCTCTCTCTCTCTCTCTCTCTCTCTCTCTCGATGTACTAATGTAGAGAGAGCAAGCATCTGGATCTCACTGTCAGTTGTTGTTGCTCTCACTGTCGTGTTGGTCTCCATCTTTAGATACCCGGTTTTTGCTCACCCTGGGCTCAAGGACAGAAGCCAGCTGTGAATGACCCAGAAAACTCTAGCCTGAGCAAACCCGATTTACATTACTATAGAAATTAGAAACATGGAGACGGTATATCATCTTTTGCCCAATTAAAGCTTAAGTGTGGGGGCTTTTTGTGTTTTTTTTTTTTACGTTTACATATGCTGAGACTGTAAGTAAGCTATTAGCAGGCTGACTTCCTGAATACATTTACATACACTTTAAGTTTCAGTCGGACAAACTAAATAATTGGTCTTTTTAAAATGTCATATAAATGCTTTAGTACGAATAAAATAAAGTCAAACTTACAAACCTAGATAATGTGACTGTAGCTTGGCATTAATTGAACTTTGATTGTGATTGATCTGAAAGAAAGAGCTTTAAATACTTTAAAGGGCTGTATTTATTCCCTTACCGTCATTTTTTCAGGCCAAAAAATATGCTAATAATAGGCTATATGTAGTAAACAGTGCTGCATGAGGAGGATATATTTAAAATATTCCTATATTTTAATGCAAATGCATTTCCAACCATAAAATACATTTTAGGTAAACGCATTTTGGACAATACAAATATATTTATATTTTATAAATATTTAAATATGTTTAATAAATATATTAAAAAAGGAAATAGAAAATCTATTTTAGTAGTAGGCTATATTTTTAACCATTTGTATACATTTTGAAACATATATGAAAATATGTTTTAAAATATTTTTTTGCCATATGGAATCCTTCAAATATTTAATAACATGTCTTATCTATTCCCCGTGTAGCAACACGGAAGTAAGCTATTTTCTGTGATTGTGTGGACGCTTCCGATTAATTTGCCGCCATAGGCAGATAAGGGGAATAATAACCAAATGCTGTAAATGATCAAATAATTTGCACTACAAACCAGTTTGTTTATGATTACGTTAATACATTAAAATAATATAATAACAACTAAAAGTTTGCAATACTAAGCAGCTTAACAGACAGCTAAAATAAATGGAAGTGGGTGAGACCGAAAGCCTTGATACAATCAAGTTACAATGGCCTGTTCTTACGCTAGGAATAAGGTGAATACTTTACCATGAAGACTGTAGCTCTACATTACTACACAAAACCCGCCACAGCCTGATTACAATTACGCATGTAGGCTAATTATAACCAGCAACCTATGTCCATAACCTATGTAACCAGCAACCACGCAGGACATTTTAACAACAACCTAGCAACACCCTCACAACCAACAACCTAGCATTTTGAGTTTTGTAGATCAGCACCACTCACGTTTTCTTACAGGGGAGTGGACCTATTATGCAAAATTCACTTTTATGAGGAGTTTGAACACAGATATGTGTGTCCACAGTGTGTGTAAACAACCAGCCTATAATAATAATAATAATCCACCCAGTCCTTTTTTATAATCCCTATAAATCATAAACAGTCTCTCCGAACGAGCGGTTCCAGATTTCCCCCTACTCTTATGTGAGTGTAAGCCCCGCCCACGACTGGTGACAATCTGCCCTATTAGCTTAGCTCCTCCCCTGATTGAGCTGTACACAGTCCGCCATGGTTTATCTCCTCGCCAGAGCATTTAACAGCAGCATTCAAGTAAGAAATGTAGGCTATTCTCATTAAAGCTACTAGTTATTTAATCAGGGAAGTGAGTGATTTTCAGTTTTTCTTTTGTTGTTTGGTTCATATTAACAGCAGTAGGTACTGTATATTACGCTGCTTTCACTTTAATACACAGATCTAGGCTAATGTACACATGAGATTTATTTCCCTGCTGTTTACATTCACAGACATAACATGTTTGTGAACTTTGTGTGTTTTTGACATAACCTTGTGTGCATTTGACAGTTTAAGTGCAATAAGATGTGTAAGAGAAATCAGTTTGTTTATTTATTTATTTATTTTTTAAGATTTATTTTTGCCTTTTATTAGGATAGGACAGCAGCTAGACAGGAAGTGAGGGGAGAGAGGGGACGGGATCGGGAAAGGTCCACAAGCCGGAACTCGAACTCGGGTTGCCCGAAGCACAACGGCGCTACATATCGACGCACTTGCCCACGAGGCTATCGGCGGATTCAGCGCCAACGAGAAATCAGTTTAATACTCAGGACGCGCCGTCTGACAGACAGCTTTCTGTGCGTGTGCTTTGGATGTGAACTGTTAGAAGTTTAAACTCTTATGGCTTTAAAACACATGCAGATAATTAACTTTCATGATGATGAAAAGAACTGCAATGTCACATGAGCGTGACCGCGATAGAGATGATAATCAAATCCAAACAGATGTCTTAGTTTTTGGCAGCGTATCGGAGGCAGGAGCTGTACAGGCTCCGCCCTCTTCTGGAAAATGGGGTGGGGAGCAGCAGCTCATTTGCATTTAAAGATACATACGAAAACAGCATGTTTTTCCTTCCACTTAAAAAATGGTATAATAAATGATCAGTTTTTTTGTTTTGTTTTGTTTTTTTGCTGAAACTTCACAGACACATTCTGGGGACACCTGAGATTTATTTGGCTTATATTACATCTTGTAAAAAGGGGCATAATATGTCCCCTTAAAAAGTCAGAAAAATTCCATTTGGTGCCATTAATGGTGCCAAAATTACACAATTTACCTTTAAAGACCCAAAATTTAAATACACACAAGCTTCCAGTAAGACAAAGATTTGATAAACCAAATTAAAGAAGCCAATTTTCAGAAAACTGCTGATAGACAGACCAAATGTGACCAAACTAACAAGATTGAGAGGTTCCTCTTGGGACCACCGAAGGGTAAGTGGCTTTTCAGGAGGCGTAAACTTGCACACACACTGGGGCTCAGGAGGATATACTCAGAACAATCAAACCAATCAATGACCACATGGTCGCACAGGCCGCCACAGTGCACCTGATCTCCATGGACACAAAACGGATGGGGGCGGTCACTCGAGGCAGCGAGAATAAAACAGACATACAGAAGCAGAAAGACACAACGGAGAGCAGAAAGACAGGAAAAAGAAGAACCTGAAAACGTAACAGAAGAAGAAAATGAATCAAAATGTACGAAGAAACTTGATTTAGGGGAATAAAATGTTCGCAACTTATAGGGCTGCGTTTCACAAAAGCATTGTGAGCTTTCGATCGTAGAGACCATTGGGTGCAATCTAGCCTACTTGGAATTTTGAGAAACGCAGCCCAGATCAATGAGAAACCCAGGGCCCTGAACAATAACACTTCAGCTATTAACACTACAGGTGTGCATGGGCTACTGAACACACATAAGAACTTATAATGTAATTCTGCTAAGAATGTCTAATTCAGAATCACCAGCAGCGCAAAACACACACACCCTGATGAACCCTGGTGGTGTGTTAAACTACCATCTGGACTGAATTGCATTATATGCAGAAGTTGTAGGGCCATCAACACACGTCAGGAAAGACCTTAAAAGGAACCATAACTGTGCCTACTTCGCATTCACTTATAAACAGATATTCCTGAGTGCCTTTGCTGCATGGCAGAACAATAACAAAGACCATGCAAAGAACATGCGCGTTCAGAAATCACATCAGAGAGAACATTGTTCAATCAAAAGGAAAAGGCGCTTTTTATTACACATCTCTGTCATTTTTTTTTTTTCTTCTTTATACAAATACATAGGAAGGCTTACAGCACATCCAATTTATAAATGGGGTTTGATTGCATAACATTTCTGAATGGGCACAAGCTGAGGCTAAAGCCTCAGAAACAAAGTGAAGGTAGCTATTAAAATAACAAGGCCTCTGGGTTTGAATGAAATGCAATGCAAAGTATCCAGAAGTCACAGCATATGATCTGTTGACTTCAAGACTGTTAGTCTTTATGATAGATCCAGTGTCACAGGGCCTCTAAATATCATAATATCAGCTTTGCAGTTCTCACACAGACTGATGATGCACTGTATAAAGTGAAACTGTGCAAAATCTGATCTGTAACTAATTTTTTTTTTTTTTTTTTTTTTTTTTTTGATGTAATGCAGCCAGGTTTATTCTGTCATATTAAATAATATTGATTCAATCAATAACAAGTTTAGAAAGAAAGAAAGAAAGAAAGAAAGAAAGAAAGAAAGAAAGAAAGAAAGAAAGAAAGAAAGAAAGAAAGAAAGAAAGAAAGAAAGGCAACTTGAGCGCCTTTTAATGTGAGGATAGATTATCTAATTATCTAACCGCGTTATGCACAACCATCTTTAGTAATAAACACTGACATAGCAATATAATATTGTTTACAGTAAATACACCTGCATGAAGTACACATACGCTTTATTCTGATACAGCCTCACGGGATCATTTCCCACGACACGACACGACCGAACGGACATAAACTACACAGAAATGAACCCTTTTCCTGACGTACATTGTTGTATACTAAATCAAAGCGCATAAAAATGAAAACATTTGCCATGAGTGTCTTAAACTATCCAACATATGCGAGTATACGGACAGCCGGCCAACAGTGCACCGAAACAAAACAATAAATCAGAGCGCTCATCAATCGACTATAACTTTAAAACGTCTGTAGTTTTTTGACAGCTGTCTATCAAAATGCTTTGATATTGAAAAAGCATAGTGCGTGAGCAGGTGCGCGTGAATGGAATGTCTGAAAATGGCGCCGAATGTGAAAAAAAAAATGTCAACATATTCCCGTCCTCGCGAGCATCACACAATACATAATCCAGCAGCAAGATTCCCCTCTTACCTTTCCCTTAATTCATCAACGGGTATAGAAGTAATCCACTACAAAATATCCTGAAACCGCTTTTCCACAGATATCACACAAGCAAAACCATGTACAAAATTATCCAACCTTTTTTTAAAACGCTGTATAGATTCTAGTAAAAAGGGGGGGCTATCTATGCAATGAGCCAAGCGTATTTGTAAAAGCGACCAATGGGAGGCGAGCAGAGGTAGACATGAGCCAATCAGATGTGAGATCACTGAGCTTCGGTCCCTGGCGCTAAGGCTGCAGCAGCATCGTAACCAAGGAGACTTAGAAACGGGATCGACTGGATTCGTTTTGTAACTGTTTAATTTCAGATGCTACTTTGTTTCCAAATTAGGCATGACCGACTAAAAAAGGAACAACATTTGATCAGCTTTTAGCGTATTACTGTTTATCTCCCATATCAAATGCGTTACAAATTTCAGGTGAAAAAAAAGTGTTTAGTGTTTGACTCAACTGGATGATTTTAATCTCAGAAACTTACATTCTGGTTATGCTGTTTTGTGATAGTGAAATCAACTTCCACTGAAAATGTAAATATCTGGTCTCACTTTATATGTGTCTTTAACTTCTATGTAGCCTACTAACATTTCAGTTAAATTTGATACAATTTGATCATTCAATACAATGCAGTTATTGTGTACATAGGCTACATGTTTTTACATTGTACCTTTTTTTTAAACTACTTCTTGACAGAACCTGAGAAGTCGGTGCCAGCTGTTATTACAATAACAGACATTTTCATTTCAAAGTCTGAAGTATTGTCTCTTGGTGCATTTGGCAATATTAATGCCTTGTTGAAGTGGTCAGTTGAAGGGTTCTGTTATTTGGGAATTCATGTCCCTGCAAACTTAAATAGGCTATAACATCTTAACGTGACGTAAACTGTGGTAAACAAAAACAAGCTGTCCGTGTTACAACATAAGTATACATTTAAGTACTGAGTAATCATAATTAACTACATGTCTTACTTGTCAGGGTTGGGCTGAGGGTGTGGTTTAGCGTTAGTTGCATGTAAATATGCACAATTTATACTACTTACTAAAGTAACAGTAGTCAACATTTGAAGTGGATCAAAAAAGTACATCGAAGTACATCTAAGACTAGAATGGGTTTTGTTCAAAATTCATGTATAACTTTGATGAAAGGTTAATCCACTTCAAATGTTGACTACTGTATATGTAACAAGGACACTGTAAAATAAAGTGTTACCATCCACACCTAGTAATTTTTTTATGTAAGTACATAGTGGTTAAAGACACTTAATATATATTATGTGTGTGTGTGTGTGTGTGTGTGTCATATTTTATTTTTATTTATTTTTTATCTTTTTATGGAAAAAAAATTAAATGAATTAGTGCCACACATCTCAGATAAAAACTATCTGGTGTAGTTCGGGGTTCAGATTCATCAGATATATGAGGTTTCTCCTGCTATTAATGGACATATAATGTCTTCATAGGATTGTAAATCTCAGCATTTTATCTAACCACACAATAATCATGACTGGAGGGTTGGGTGTGTTCCCTCTGCCCTCAAAACAAGCCATCATCCATCACTACTAGTAAATAATGCATGATGGTGCCGCCCTAGTAACTGCACAAACAAAAAGTGCATGTGCACTTTTGTTTGTTCACATTTAGGCCTATTTGTTTTGTAAGCATTCAGCCAAGAATAATAATAAAATAAACATTTTCACAAATATGTATTATTGTTTTTGTTAAAATCTAAGAGGGACCTATTCAGTAGCAGGACATCACTGAACCTTTTGTGTCTCTTAAAACAAAACTTGATCCTTTATCAGTGGCTGGTTTCATAATAGAATATGGATCCCTGTCTGTCACTTTCTAATGTGGTTTCCCACATCAGGAGCATTGGCCCTTCAAGTTCCCATGGATAATGTAAAGGACAGGTGCTTTGCAATACATCTGCTAAAACAAAGTGACAGCACCAACCAGACAGTCAAAGTCCCCAGAGATGGTCGCGACAGAGAGGAGACACACACACCCCACCCCACCCCACCCCGTCCCTCTAGAACCTTCTGCATCTCCTCCCCACCCCCAGATCTTCTCCATTAACAGCTGTGATAGTGGGCACCAGCTGGGCACGAAACCCCTAATTACTGCTCTGTCAACCACCACAGCATTAGTCAAATATCTCTAACCTATAGGAGACCTCCAACTGAATGAATGATGTCATGTCAGACATGCTCACACCAATATGGCCAAGAGATTTGGGGATCGTTAGTGCAGCCAAAAATTGTTGTTTCAAACACAACCCATTACACCCATAATCCATTACAGGGATAGGGTCTTTAGTCATAGCATTAACTTATACACATAGTAATGAAGATAACACTTTTGTAATAACTATCATAAATAACATGAAAATACAGAAAGTAGAAATAAAATAAAAATATAATGAGTATTACGCACAACAAAAGCATTGATGGCATTACAATGTACAATGTCCCTGTGTTTTCATATGTCAAAGATTGGACCTATTTGCATTGTAAATTGTGCAATGTTCATCATAACTGTTCATATAAAAAATAACAATAATAAATGTGGATGTATATTTATTAATAATATTATAAGCATTATTTTATCTTAAAGTCCCCCTGCAGTCAATAGTTTTATCCCTTAAAACTCATCTTTGATCTCCAAAATGACATATTTAAGTGTTTTTTACTTGATTTTTTTATTTTTATTCATGCCTTAGCTTGAATGTAACTCGAAAACCCTTGCTTCATTTAGTATACGCAATTCTATGAATATGCAAATCAGCCCCGCCTCCACTCACTCACGACAATCACTCGTTGGCGTGATTGGTTACAAAGTAGTTTGTGACGTCAGAAACACCAGCGATTTCAAATCGCGTTTTTGAGACTGTATTTGGTTCAAAGCAGTTTTAAAGAGAAAATACTCAGCAATGGTGTTGACTTATGAATTTGCACATGGTTTGTCTTAAAGCATATTAAAGACACTACATAGACATATAAACAACATTAAAAGCTTGATTTTCACCACAGGGGGTCTTTAAAACTGTGACACAATGCATGTTGACTTGTATCTGTTGTCATTTCTGTTGTCAGCTCAGTTGTTGTTAAATAGGCTAATATCTTATCCAGGATTTCCAAGAGACTCGAGGATTTCATTGCTCAGAGGTAAGATAGAATAAGTCATAGTTGTAAGACAATAACAAAATATAAAGTTTAACAGTTGGGCATCATAAAAAATGTTAATCTTAAATTAAATAAATATTAAATATATAAATATTTTCTAATTAAAAAATATATTTTATTTATCAAATAACTGTATAATAAATGTTATCACATCATATATTGTTAATTATGAATTATATAAATATAAAATCGTGTTTTTTTGTTGGAAATGTTATTCAAAAGTGCGTACCACACACACACAAAAAAGGCTGATGTGATGAAAACATCCACAGTAAATAGTCTCTTCCTCTGGGTGTTTTTGAGTTTCACTGTTTCTTCCTGGGATAATGTTTTTTTCTTTCTGTTTGCCTGTTGTTAATCCAGAGCTCAAGCCAGTGACCACCTGTTCCTCCATTTCCCCATCAGACTCTCTGCTGCCATCTGCTGACATTATGTAAAACTACATGGGAACTAATACTTGAATGACATTTTTTGAATCTTTATTTCACAAGATGAAGTTATCCTGCATGATAAAAAAAGATGCATTCCTTAGATAATGTAGAGAAAAATGAATAAAGAAATGTGCTTGATATTTATCAAGGAAACCCATTTCCTCGTTGCTATGGATTAAAACTATTTTCACCCTATATTTGCAATATTTCCAGTTTTTCAAAGACAGAAATTCTGCATATATTATACACTGTCAATATAAAATGACCATATAAAACAAAATGACTGGCATTGACCCAAACATTCATATACCGCATAGCTTCCTAATGACCTGCAGTACACATTCACACTCAAAATAAAGCTTAGTGTGTACTGATACACTGATTTATCATATCACTAATGGTCTGAAGAAAATATGTATACAGTAAATGCCAAAAGATCATTGCAAAGGTGAAGGTTGACACATTGAATCTCTTCTTTGGCTGCGTGTTTAGCCATGAAACACATAGATGACTCAATCATAAAACCCTCAGTCCTACTGTGAGGTGTCACAATGAAGTCAGGCAAAACATCAATTCAAAAAAGGAATGTGATTTAATCTTTAATGCCTTATTTTAATTAAAAACAATAATAATGAATTTAATTAGAATTTCTGAAAGTACAAACCCTTTTTCTTGAGCAGTGTCTTGTAAAATATCTCATTGCACTCTTTTTATCTATCAGTTGTTCCCGGTTACCATCATCTGTCAGTGTCCGAAGAGTGTAAAAAGCTTTTATAGTGATGTGATAACCTTTTCAGCGTGAGGTTTTGTGTTTCAGGCCTCATCTCTGCCAGCACAGATAAGAGATTTACAGATCTCAGATATCTGATCTAATTCTCAGTACAGTGTCAACTGTCTGTCTCAGACAAAAGATTGATATTGGTACTTTCTGAATCCCTGTTTTAAAAGCAATTTCTTTACTTTGTGAGCAAATGTGGAGTTTATTGAGGGAACCGTGATGTGACCTGAAACAATGAATCACCAGTCTTTGTTCTGCTGAGCTTTGCAAATCTCAATATAAATAAAGGAAGTAATATGACAAACTCACCACAAATCACACCGAGTCATTTCCAGCAAAATCATCAGCCAATGAAGGATAATCCAATCCAGGATGCGAAAGATAAAAAAGAGAGGCAGAGAAAACATATCAGCAATACATATACAGCCAGATATAAAAGTGTATTTAAACTTTAGTTTAACTTTTATACAAGTCCAATCAAATTTATCTGTCACTTAGTAGAAGTTGACATGCATTCATTAAAAAAACTAAAGAACCATGAACAAAATTACTGAATGTAAAAGAAAACAGGACACCAACTTAATGATTCGCTTGCAAAGAGTAGTATAAAGATTTTTGTGCGCTGAATTACTGGCTGCAGATGAAACTATTGAAATTCAAAAGACATTTGGAAGACATTTTGAATACTGAATTTTGAATTTTCTTGCACTTCAAGGTAATATATTATTAAAATATTCATTTTGATATCAAAGACGTTTTCGTTATCTTTTGTACAAAGAATCATTGACGTCAAGGCCGCACATTGTCCACAATGACATTCAAAGGCCACATGACTTTTCAAGTCATTCGTAATTTATTTGATAAGGATTTTTTTTTTGATATATTTTACTAACTATTTCTACACCAAAACATAGTTTAGGACTTGTCATAACTTAAAGAATGTATGTTTATTATAAAATGTCCAACAATGACCATTCTCTCCACCTCAGAAGACTGAAAAAATGGAAGACAGAAGAGAGAAGAGAGAGTGAAAATATGAGCTAGCTCTCTATAAATACTTTTTCTTGCTCTTATCACTCATAGTAAGGTTCAATATTTAATGTTGCCGAGAATGAAACCAAACTCCCATTAAGCTCATGTTTCATTATCATGATGCTAGCTGCTCATCTCTACGGCCTATCTTGTTCCCCTGAATTCTATTTCCAGAAGATAATGAAGACCATGATTTGATCCAAAAGAGCATGATATGAATGACATACCAAGAGGTAGATTTATAGAGAAAAATAACTCAACTTAAACTCTGCTCCAAAGGCTACTTTTCATCAGAATAAAAAAGGTACAGTAATCCTTACTGTGAAAAACAAAATGTGTTGACAGAACACTTAAACAATGGAAGTCTATGGGGCATTGTGTTTTCATTGTTTTTTAGTTTTTTTTTTTTTTTGGTAATTTACACAGAATGCATACAGACGGTAGAGTTAATACTGACTTTCTGGTACAGGTGACAAAGTGCCATCGTTTGCAATATTGCTTACAGTATTACACATGTCTAATAAACATTGTGTAAAAGAAGTGCACTTAATTGTATTGAAGGTGCGCAGACTACAGTGGTGGTCAAAATTGATGGCACCCCTGATAAATATGATAAAAAATGGCTGTAAAAAATAAATCTGCATTGTTTATCCTTTTGATCTTTCCTTCAAAAAATTTGCAAAAATCTAACCTTTCATTGAAGTAAAAGAATTGAAATTGGGGGGTAAATCACATTATGAAATAAATGTTTTTCTCCAAAACACGCTGGCCATAATTGTTGGCACCCCTAGAATTTTTTATGAGAAAAATATATCTGAAGTATATTCCCATTAATATTTACCTTTTTTAGCACACCAGGGTGACTAGGAACATGAAACTGTCCAGCTATGACTTCTTGTTTCACAGGAGTTTAAATATGAGGAAACGCAAAGGCCAAATTCCCTGAATCATCCATCACAATGAGTAAAACCACAGAATATAGTTCTGATGTGCAGCAAAAGATTGTTGAGAATCACAAAATAGAAAGTGGCTCTAAGAAAATATCTAAAGAATTGAAAATCCCCATTTTGACCATCAGGGCAATAATTAAGAAGTTATAATCAACTAAAGATGTTACGAATCTGCCAGGAAGAGGACGTGTGTCTATATTGTCTTAATGGACGGTGAGGAGGAAAGTTTGAGTGGCCAAAGACTCTCCAAGGATCACAGCTGGAGAACTGCAGAGATTACTTGAGTCTTGGGGGTCAGAAAGCCCCCCAAAAAATGATCAAACAACCCCTACATCCCCACATGTTGTTTGGGATGGTTTCAAGAAAAATGCTCCTCGCTCCTCCAAAAATAAACTCCAGCATATTCAGTGGTCAGACACAACTGGATCTTCAAAAGGGACCGGATTCTGTGGTCAGATAAAACGAAAAAAAGGGCTTTTTGGCAGCAAACCCAGCAGATGTGTTTGGTGCAAACAGGGATGAAGAGTACCCCATGCCTACGGTTAAATATACTGCTGGATCTTATATGTTGTGGGCCTATTTATTTGCTGGAGGTCCTGGACATCTTGTTCAGATACATGGTATTATGGATTCTAGCAAATACAAACAGATAAAAAATCAAAACCTGACGGCCTCTGCTAGAAATCTTATAATGGGCCGTGGTTGGATCTTCCATCAGGACAACGGTCCAAAACAAACATCAAAATCAACACAAAAATGTGAGCACAAAATGAAGCTTCTGCCATGACCGTCACAGTTCCCTGACCTGATGAGAGGAGTGAACTGAAGAGGAGAAGCACCAACATGGATCTGGGAATCTGAAGGATCTAGAGAGATTCTGTATGGAGGAATGCTCTCTGATCTCGTCAGGTGTTCTCCAAACTCATCAGGCATTATAGAAGAAAACTCAGATCTGTTATCTTGGCAAAAGGAGGTTGCAGAAAGTATTTAATAACAGGGTGCACTGTAAAAAATTTGCTGTAGTTATGCAGCTGTTTGCCAGTAACTTACTGTAGATTTAAATTTATGCTATTTACTGGCAACAGTTTGTTCAAAGTTAAATGAACATTAAACATTAACAAGTCTTTGTCTTTACAGAATAAAACTATAAAATAACAATCTAATGCAAAGCATTCTGGGAACCAGAATCTTCATCAACCTTTTTCTGTTTTTTTTCCTTCAGATTTTGTTTCCCAGAATGCTTTGCATGAGGATGTTATTTTAGTTTTATTCTGTAAAGATAAAGACTTGTTAATGTTTAATGTTCATTTAATTTTGAACAAATTGTTGCCAGTAAATAACATCAATTTAAATCTACAGTAAGTTACTGGCAAGTAGCTGCCAGTAATACTGTAATTTCTACAGATTTTTCTAACAGTGTGCCAACAATTATGGCCAGCGTGTTTTGGAGAAAAACATTTATTTCATAATGTGATTTACCCCCACTTTCAATTCTTTTACTTCAATGAAAGGTGAGATTTTTGTGAATTTTTTTGAATGAAAGATCAAAAGGATAAACAATGCAGATTTATTTTTTACAGCCATTTTTTATCATATTTATCAGGGGTGCCATCAATTTTGACCACCACTGTATGCTTGCACCGCACATTCTCTAAAATCACCCAACCTCACAGGGGATGTGTTAACACTGTTTTAGCAATGTCACCACTAGAAATACTATAGGGCAATCAAAATAAAAATGGGTTGCATCATTTTACAGCCACTAGCCAGACCCCATCGAAAACTCGCCCTCAAGCATTAGCTCACATAAGGGCATGCTACTCCAGTAAGAGTACTGCACTTTTCACCGCGGCCGTCACTAATGCCGGGGACTCACTCATAAAGACAGTCTTTGTCGCCATCTAATGGCGATATAATGTAACTTCTGTTGCTGTTCACGGTCAGGATGGGACTATTTTTTCCAGCGGGAAAATTCGCTTCGAGTTGTGCCTAACAACGCCCTTCAGCCGTGACTTATTCACGATACAACACAGCCTCTCGTACCTTATTGCTTACATACTTAATTTTCACAATTTTATTTTGTAAAATAAATGCCTCTTGGTCCGATGCAATCCATATGTGTTTATGCATGGCTTGATTGTCCAAAAACGTGTTAGAACCAAAGAACCAGAAAACGATCATAAAATGATGTTAATTATGCTAAACATTGGCGGCCGGTCAATAGGGGGTGCTAGCAAGAGAAGAAGGCTACTTCAAAATGTTAAAAATAAGTTCACTTCACTTTTCTCCGTTGAATCCAATGGGGTCGCTGTGTCCATTTTTTTTACTGTATTAGACCATAGACAGTAAAAGAAATGGACACAGCGACCCCATTGGATTCAACGGAGAAAAGTGAAGTCAATTAGAAGCACTCACTCACTTCCTGATGGCTGACCGTATTGCACAGACTCAAACTGAGCTTGACGACGTAGATGTGACGTGAGCAACCTGTCTGTCTTCTAGTAGCTGTGCCAAGAGAAATCTGAATCATTTCCTTCCGAAACTTGCAGAGACGGAGATCGTGAGTGTCCATGAGCTAGGAGCAGGAGCAACTTTTGCTAAGTATTCTGATGAATTATTTTGTCATTTTGCCTCCACGTCCCCCCGATTGCCCGCGAGCTTCTCCTCCTGTCCATACGGTAATTTATCTACTGTGCGACAGAGAGTCGCGTGGTTATGATGCAATCGTTAGCCTATTTTTACAAAAACTGCTTCTACGGGCCATAACGTAAGATACAAGGAAATTGAGCCTTTTATACATTTTCGTGTTTCTTTAGAAATAAATAATGGACAAATGGAGTCTTTAAACGCCTCAGATGTAAAGTTATTCGCTGTCAAAGTGACGACAAAATGAATGGGAGTCAATGGAATGCTAACAGCAGGTGGGGGTCTGCTAATCAATGGCGGCACCCAGGGAAGCTTCAGTTTTTTATGAAACATTGCCCCCCTGGGTCTATGTAGGTCAGTAAACTTTTGAAACTTGTGACTTGAGGCTGAGCTCTAATTGGCTTGTTTCAGATTGTCCCTCCCTCCTTTGATTTTAGCGAATCAATATTGTTGATTCATGTGATTGGACCATTCTCGACATTCAAGTAAGCGCAATATCTCTTCCTATATGAAAGTAAATTCGGTTTTATTTTTACAAAAATACTTTTACAAGGCATTCAAATGAATAAAAAAAATAGCTTTGACGGACTTGGCAAGCTAGATGTGATGTAAGTCATGCCTTTTATTGGTTTCCCTATTTGCAATTTCAAATTTCCTTTTTTAGTCCTTTTTTTTTACTAGTCAATTTATTGAGCAATTTTCACAGTCTTTAAACTGAGATCTTAGAAATGATTTGTTATCCTGTGTTTCCCTCTTGTGGGCAACATTAGTATTATAGCCTTCATCTTTGAATCACATATAAATGGCTGATTTAAAAAAAAAAAATTATTACAGATTCTTTAATGGTTATTTTATTACTGAAAATATACACACATTAAACTCAAATTCACTGATTTGTGGCACCTTATTTCATGCTATATCAGTTGACTTTTCAACTTCCATTTTTTAGCTAAGGAGTAGTGATACATTATTATATCACATTAAATTAAATTCAGTCTGACTCCCACCTCCCCCCCAAAAAAAGGCTGGTGCTTTTTTTAGCACCAGCCGCCACTGCTAAAAATGAAAGACTGTGTATAATATCCGACATGAAAGGACAGAACAATAACTATATGATTACAATGTCAACCCTTCAAAAATAGTGAATATGACAATCAGCATTCAGCCTTAAGAACTTAATATTCATCTCAGTTGTTTTTTTCTCTAGACAAACCACTTCACATCCCATTACATTTCAATAACATCTTCAGACATGCAGACGACAGTGAATGTGATTTCATCAAGTAGCCTACAACATGTTCCTGGATCAACATCTTTGTTGATCCTGGAACAACATTCCAAACAACCAATCAAATTTGAGGGACAAGTTTACAGTTTATGTCAAGTTTAGACTTACAACCAGCGTTAGGTGCTTCTACATCAGTGTTATTCACCCATTATTTCCCTCTGATTTAAGGGATAAGTTATGGGTAATGTTAGGTTTAGGGGTAAGGATTGGGTTAGGATTACATTTTTGTACTGAAATGTTGTTCCAGGATCAGCAAAATATGTTGATCCAGGAACATGTCTTACTTGGAAAAATCACGGTGACCTGCAGACAACATAGCTATTATTGGACTAAATAACAAATAAATAACAATGCTGTGCATGTGCACATCATTAAATCAGCACGAAGATAACATTCAGACATTAAAAAACACTATAAAGCATGCACTGTGTACATACATTGTTTATTTCAAGCTTATTCTTAAATCTGTTGTAGCACCAAAATCCCATTAAAAGATCACCCATACAGACTTACCACCACCTCCAGCTCTGCAATTTATGAAACAATGCCCACCTGAGCATCTCTCTTTAATAACAGTTTTACCCCACTACAATTTCTACTTTGAAAATAATATACCTCCTGGTTATGTATGCCCAGACCCCAATGCACCTGCACTTCAATACATTACATAACATGTTCATATAACATGCACTCTCAGAAAAAAATGGCCAAACCTTCTACCTTTAGCAGTATAACAGCTTGTCACTGGGGCAGTATAAAGGGGCATCTTTGTGCCTTGCCCATTAAAGTTCATAGTATCACTTTAAGGGTAGGCTACATACATGAGGTACAAAGTTGTCCCTTAAAGGGTACTGACCCAGTGATAAGCTATTGTAGCCCTAAATGTAATTGTTGCACATTTTGATTAAACATTTTGAACATCGTGAACAAGCATAACAAGCATTTTGTACATTTGTCATGTGTTTCTCTGTGTATGTATCTTTTTGATTGAAACTGAGTTGTTTACTACACAGTAACGCAAAGCAAAAACTCTCTGGTCATTAATGATACATTTTGTCCAACCTTCTCCAGTTCTCCTTATTTTCCCTATATTTTGTGATGTAACATTAGACCATGTTTCAAAAGGGTTATGGGCATTTAAAAAGTTGTTGTAGCCTATGGATAGGCCTACATCAATCCAATTTTCAGGGCTTGGTGAGCCAGTTAGTGCCATTGCGATTTGGGGTTTAATTTCAAATACCTTTTGCCAGCCACATCTTATGATAGCATAGCATCATAATTCACACCATTATGGAAACAAAATCAGATAGTCCTGTGACCTTTTAATGTCATGTAGCCTCTATAACACTTTTGGTTGCCTCAACCAATGATTTTCGTCATAAACAGAAGATCCATGTACAAAATGCCAAAAGCAGCTGTAAAACAAAATCAATCTAATGAACAATAACTTTTTTCTTCTTCTCCATTGAGCACGTTTAAATCCACACGACATTTTGGGGAGAGGGTCGAGATATTGCTCATTTCTCTGCAGTACGATAAATAACACCATAATAATGCATATTACATAACTTACAAATACTGACACGGATATAAATGGAGCCACATGCCTCAGATATGTTTTTTTTTTTTTTTTTTACACGACTGCAACTAACCGAAAGTGCGTGGTCGGATATTACGAAATAAAACAAAATTACAACAGCAATTTAGCACGACTTCGAAATGACAGATCTCACGGCAGCATAATGCAGTAACAATAACCGTGCTAACAATGAGCAGAATGTCTCTATCTGTTTCCGTAATAAATCCAGCTAAAAGTGTTTTATTTAGATCCGTTTAATGCACGCGCTGATCCAGCTGACAGCGCGACCGCTCTAACGGTCACTGCTGTAACTATAGCAACATTATCCGTCAATCAGCCTCACACACTTTACACCTCAGAAATAGCCAGTCGCACCTGCTGTCCTCGAAATAGCGATACTAGTCAGTGATATTTATCTTCATTATTCTGACCAGCCGGCTTAAATGGCTAACCCAGAAGTGTTTACCTGCGGCAAAGAAAAGGCGCTGTCCTTTCTCCCTGTGCGGTGGTTTTCCAGTAGCCTATAATATTGTTGTCGACGCTGTGCTCTTTCGTAGGCGAGCGTCACAGCTCTTCTCTGGTGATGCCCCCTTAATGTTCAAATCACGATTCCTTTTCTGCGGTGTGGGTTATGTAGTGGTTAAACATCTGACTGGGAAAATGGTTGTATATTCAAATCCCAGCAGGGTTAATCTATGAACTAAGTAGCCTATGCTACTGAGCCCTTGATCAAGACATTTAACCTTTGGATACTCTAGGAGGGAGTATGCCTATGTGAAATTTCCAACAATATCAAAAGAAAGAATGAAAGTATAATGAAAGTGAAGCCTTTATTCATTCATTCAGAATTCATGAATTTTTGCATTGTGACGTTTATCATATGTCAAATGGATGTTAAAGGTAACAATTATGTCCAAATTGATTCACTCTCCTGTTGTTCCAAAGACTTCTGTTCACAAATGAAGATATGCTATATATAGCTTAGGCTATTTTTAATATTCTCATCATTTTGTCCATCCACTGAAAATCTGCACAACCAAAATTGTCAAGCTTCAAAAGTTCGAAACAACATTGTAAAAGTAGCCTAATCATGAGGCAGTTTAACAGAAGTCTATACTTATGAAACAATGTCATTGATGCACTATAGATGCCATTTTGTAATATAAATAGGCCTAGATGCGTTCACACTGAAAATTAAAAAAAAAGAAAAAGTGCAGGTCATTCCCAGGATGATGCATTTAATTAACTGGGGAAAAGAAATGTGGAATGATGGACATTTCACTCCTCATACACTAGAGGGTTGACTACATTGTAGTGCATAGTGTACAGTACAGTACAACATTTGGAGCACAATTACTGTAGTGACTGTTGTTATGTTTTGGCCAAACTGGCCCCATTTACTTACATTGTAAGTGTCATATAACCTCCATTTTATTTATTTATTTTCATTATTATTTTCTTAAAGGATGGACAAATAGCAACAAATGTGTGTGGTAGCCACTGTCTC